>NC_056741.1:1190599156-1190916656 GCF_019279795.1 Protopterus annectens
TCTGGTTGTATTGCAGATATGTATACATGTTTTTGTGTTTCTTTCTGTTTCACCCTCTGCTCCCTCATACACCTCTGGTTTACCTATTCTGCATACGACATAGTGCCGCCTTGGAGGATTATACCATTACCCATCCCCCCCACACACACATATTCCTGATACTCCATCCATCACTGCTTTGGTTGATGGCCGATGACACGGTCAAGGTAACACATTGCATAACCTACATATGTCAGGTACCTGTATGGTTGTGTGGACTACCCTGCCATGTTTGACTTTTCACATGCTATACCTCACACACATAGGTACACGCCCATACTTAACTTTCATTACATGGTTGGTATACCCGGGTAATACCTGTTCAACTGTGACACATCCTGACAAGTTAGGCTTGGACCGCTGATGTGCGGATTTTGGCCAACTGTTCTAATTATTGGTAGGATGTCACCTTTTCCTATGTCCAGGATGGGATATATTCCAGACACATATCCGAATGTAGTGGACAACACGTACCCACAGTCAATGCTATGGATAATACTGTTCCTTTCAGCCTACATGTTGCCTTATTGTTGTAGCAGTTTATATGCTCCTTCTGTTTCGTTTACATGCTTATTCTATTTCCTGTCACATTTGGTATGTGAAATACGGACATACCTATTGTATGTGACTATTACATGCATTGTGGGATATAATTCGGTCATACGGTCCCTAGATATTTACATTTATTGTGTTTTTTGTTATGGACCCATCTGCCCATCTGTGTACCCTCCCTCACAATATGGGTCAGCTGTTGACCTTGACCATTGAGCTGGACATACCTCTTGGCAGCGCACTAACATATGATGCATTTCACTTCCACTTGGTATAACTATCTACACTGCGTTGGACTACGGGCACATGGTTTTCAATGTCATTTGTTTGCAGGATAGGGACCCGTTATTCCATACCATGCATTTGTGTTTGCTTCTTCATTTTCTGTTCGCAGGAACTGTCTTGCATGCTTTGCATACATTTCAGTATCCACGGACACTGACAGATGTGATTACTATTGCTTGCAAATTGTTATATGCAAGCATTTTAGGTTGCACGTTGACAGCTGACATTTCCATGCCTCCGTGCGGCACTTCGGCACACCCTATGCACTCGTGCTCCTTTCCTATGCACGTGGCTGTGGCAGCAGTGCGCCTTCATTAATATGCATTTGGCACTACTGCACTATCTTCACGCCGCACGGTTGGCGCAAGCCTAACGCCGGCCTTGCGCTGAGCTTCATGAATCCCGGGGCATATGCTAACATCATATTAAGGATATCCTGCACAGGTTATCCCAAAACATACACCAGGAAACCATTATAATTATAATTTATATAAGATTTACTGCCAAACCAGCAACTTAACAACTCCCTCTAATTCAGTAAATGTAATTGGTTTCTCCCAGTCAATCCATAGCACTACAAGTATAGACAAAAAAGGCAATCTGTACTGGACTGGATTCTTATAAAACAAAAACAAAACTATAAAGTCTTCTGGTTGCTTACCTGACAGCATTAATGACAATCTCCTGGCACATGTGCTGAGACAGTGACACACCTTAAATAAGCTAGTACTATGCAACCCGACTAACTTTAACAAAGTTAACTTAATCTCCTCCTCCTTTACCTCTGTAACTGGAATCCACTAAACACACGGCCCTTGGATGATGCTCTCACTTCAACAACAGCTTTCTTAATATCCTAAATGAAATGGTACCAGTTAGATCAAAATGAGTCAAATCAATCCTAAGACCTCGGTTGACCAAGAAAACCAAGAAACTACTTAGAAAGACAAAGCCTGGAAACGTTGGTATACAAACAAAACACATGATACTTTCCAGACTTTCATGTAACTTAAAAACTTGCCTAAAAGAAGATAAAAAAGACAAAAGGTCCTGTTGCTTGAATTCCAACAGAAACTCAAAAGCAACCCCAGATGATTTTTCAACTATCAAAAAATGTGTCCAAAACAGTCAGAATTCCACTCCCACCCCTACAATCAATAACAAGGATGACATCCCAAACTAATTTAATGAATATTTTACAAACACTCTTTCTGTAATCAAAGAAAACATCCACAGCACCCTGTATTAAATAACAATACACAGAGCTTCACTTATACAAACTCCAGCTATTAGATCTGATGTTAAATATTCTAAAACCAACAAACATTGATGCTAACCTGCCAGCTAAATATCTAAAACTATTTAAAACTATTAGCAGATGTTCTTGCACTCAATAAACTGTTCAATAACCAAAAACATTTCTCCATCACCTGGAAAATGTCCTACATTATTCCACTGCACAAAGATGGCACCTTTATTGATTTCTCAAATTAGAGATCTTTGTCAAGCATATCACCACTATCAACAGTCTTGAAAAGAAGCAGCCACACCTAACTTATTAACCACTGTGCCAACAATAAATTCTTACCAAGGACACAACACAGTTTCCAGCCTAGCCATAGTACAACCACTACCCTCTTTAGCTTCACCAATACCATCAATCAGAATAGGAATAAAGGTACACAAGTCTCATCCCTCTGCATTTACCTCTCAAAAGCCTTCAGTACAGGCTGCTACTGAAAACTCTTCCTTAACATCTCATGACTTGGACTTAGCTGTGACACCAGGGCAAAGATGATTGGCCATCTGTCTAATAGATAACCTTTCAAATGGCACCAAGAACTTTCACTGTCTCTCGCAGTCAGTGCTGGAATCCCACAAGGATCTATACTGGATCTACTCTTATTCAATATTTTCACTACCAACCTTTACACTGCAAACAAACTTGCCACCACTTTACAACAAGCAGACAGTTCTACAATTATCTGCTCTATATCTCATAAAATTTCAAGAAATCTTCCAACTCCTTTTGTCTATTATAGAATTTTGGCTAGCAATTCCCACTCTGAAACCCTGGTAAAACAAAGTTTATGCTCTTTACACCTAAGAAACCTAAAAAATGCTTTATGTGTGTGTGTGTGTGTGTGTGTGTGTGTGTGTGTGTGTGTGTGTGTGTGTGTGTATATATAAATATATATATATATATATATATGTATGTGTGTGTGTTTATATATATATATATATATATATATATATATATATATATATATATATAGTCAGCCAACAACACTAAAACTGAAACTGCTCCTCAAGGTAAGTTACTGGGAGTTCAAATCAGTAACTAGAGCCTCTATCAAGCCATCCCTGTTATTCATTGCAAAACATCTAAAGTATTAAGGACTAATAACATCTCTGTCTTTTCTGCAGGTTACTTGAGTAATTTCTCCTCCTTCTACTCCAAGAACTGTTTCTTTAATAATTTGCAGGCCATAATCTCATTCTATACAAAACTTAGTGACTCTGCTTATAGATGTATGCCAGTCAAAATCCTTTGGCACTGAAGTATCCAGAAAGTTCAGTCAACTGGGGCAATGTCAGTCATTTCAATATATACAGTCAAATAGTTTGCCTTGTACATAATCATGATTTCCTCTTTTTTGTTTTGTTTACGAGTTCTTACACTGTTGCATTTTGAATCATTTTTTTGTAAATTCTGCTCCAAGAAATGGAAAAGAAATTAGTTTCACTCTGCCACTCTGTAACCTTCCTTCCTTGTTCACCTTCACTTCCCCTTCATTGACCTTGTTTTCCTAGTTACTCCTTCACCTTATTAATGGTATAGCTTCATAACTTCATGGGAGTCTGTGAACATCCATCTTACCAAAGAGAGAGACTACACAGGATAGATTATGCTGACTTCTTTTTTAGCCTTGCAAAACTGGTACAAACTTTGTAAAATTTCTATTTTCAGCACAAACATCCTGCTCCATGATAACACACTGCTCCTCGCACTTCATATTGATATTTTTCTTTTATTACAAAGTTGAGAAAGTGGATGATGAACTGCCTAGGACACCTATTTTCTAACACTCCACATCGGGTCTATGTCAAAACAAAGAATGGAAGAAATTTCAAATGCTCCGATGAGCGAACACTCATATAATTGACATCGCTCTTGTGGGGGCTGCACCCCCCACCCCACCCCACCCTTAAAAAATATATCCCACCTCCGAGATCGCACTACAGTGAGGAAAGGACACATTTTCTGATCTTCACTGTACTGCGATCTCACAATAGCTATGTCGATTATGAGTTTTCGCACCCTACCTTCTGATGTTCATAAGTTCACAGGACGATACTAGGCTATTGGCCCTGATGCCCTTATAAGCCTAGCCAAGAGTTTCACCCATGTTCCCACAAAGTCAACACCTGTTTTCCCTGTCCAGCAGGGGACACAGGTGGGATCCCAGGGGTATATTTTCAGTTTATCATCCAGTCATCCAGGCTCCTCTTAAAGAGGGCTAGTGAGGTACTCTGCTTGACATGGAGAGGAAGTCTATTCCACAGATGGGGGAGTCATTGGGACACAAATCTATCCCGCCAACAAGTTCTATTAATGTCACAGACCATGTTGAGGCCTTGCGTGTGGTGTTTGACTTACAGATATGCAGCAACTCCATCAAGGCCGAGTCTGAGATGGCCTTGTATGCCAGACACAGGTCACCTCTGAGCAGTCTGTACAAGACTGAGTAGAAGGACAGGGCTTTTAGCCTATCTGTATAGGACAGTTGTTTGAGATCCTGGATTTTTCTGGACAGGAATCTCTGTGGTCTCTCCATCTGCTGCATTGTACTCTTTAATGGGTCTGATAAGGCAGGAGTACAGGGATGTTATGACCTCCTTGTTCCTGGATGAAATTGCCTTACTTATGAGGTGGGCCATGTAGAAAGCCTTCTATAAAATGAAGGCAACATGGTGGTTAAAACTCAGGTTGCTATCAACCTGGGTGCCCGAGTCCTTCATGACTGATTGCATGCTTAGTATGTTGTTGTTAATGTGATAATAGGTGGGGATGTCATTTTCCACAAAGGGGATAATGATGCATTTCTTGGCATTCAGTTTGAGGCCATGCTTCTGGCATCAGTCATTAGTTTGAGTAAGACCCTCTTGGAGGATGTTCACATCACTAGGGGAAGTTATGACAGTGCCCAGCTGCAAACTTTGTCAGCCACTAACCACTGGTTTTGGCTCACACCTCAGAAAAGTATATCCCAAACAGTAGAGGCCCCAAGACCGAACCCCGGGGTATGCACTTGTCACAGGTCTACTACTAGAGGTGGCTAGTCCCCTTTTTGACTGAGTGGATTCTATCAGTGAGCCAGTTAGCTACCCATCTGGTAACATATGGGTTGATGCCTAGCTGGGAGAGTTTAGATATTATGCCCGAGTGGGGAACAGTATCAAAGGCTTTAGTTAGGTCAAGGTAGGCAGTGTACACCATCATCCCCTCGTCCATGGCTGTGATGACTATTTCAAAGAAGGCAACAAAATTTAACAGGAATGATCTCCCTTTGACAAACCCAAACTGTGTGAGATCAAGAATTTGGAGATTGCCAATGTCCTTGTTTATATGGTCCGTGATAATGCATTCCATGGCCTTGCAGATCAGGCTAATTAGGCTGATGGGCCTATAATTGCTTGGGTTTGGGACACTCCACCTTTGTGTAGAGGGATAACAATAGCTGTCCTCCATTCTGCTGAGACAAAGCTGGTGCTCAGGCTTTGGTTAAATAGGGTGCCTAGTAGTGTTGAGAGCTCTTGCCTGAGTTCATGTAGGACACAGCCAGGGATGTTGTCGGGTCCCATGGAGGCTGTATTTTTTGCCTTTGAGAGGGCATTAATGATGTGCTCCCTGGTGATGAAAGGGAGGAGGCAGGTGCTGGGGATGTCCTGGTTTACTGATGGGGGGACAGAGGGGTGAAGTTTTCAGTGAACTTGTCTGTAAACAGGTTGGCTATATCTATGGCGTTTGTGTATGTAGTATTTTGACCACCAATTCAGAGCATATTTGGAGTTACTTTTGAAATTGCAGACATATGCAAAGAAGGCCTTGTGATTGTCCTTAGTGGATGTGGCCAATTTGGACTCGAAGGTAGCCTTAGAGGATTTCAGCAGTGACCTCATTTGCTTTTTCAGACAAAGGAGAGATTGCTTCCAACTTGGCACCTGCTCCTTCTTGGTCCTGAACAGCAATTTTTTCCTTTCATTATAGAGTCTGTTTATTGCTGCTATCCACCAGAAAGGTTTACTCTTCCTTGAGGAAAATGATTTGGTCCTATCAGGTATTGCTGAGTACATGCAGCTATATAGGTGCTCATATAGTTTTTTGGTGTAGGCGTGGACACTAGTGCTTGTTCCAACCAAAGGGATGGTGGCTGTGAAGCTGCTTATACCTGCCCTCAGGAGGTTGTAATCAGCTTTGGAAAAGTTTTTTTGTTTGACCCTGGCAAGCAGGGGGTCAAGGGAGATGGTAACTTTGAAAGTGATTGCTTTATGGTCAGATCTTACTAAGGAGGATGACACTGTAGGGGTGCTTCAGTGACTACTCATGTTGGTTAGTACCAGGTCCAGGATATTTTCACCTCTCGTGGGGATGTTGACTAGCTGATCCAATGCATTGGCATTGACAAAGTTGAGGAATCTCTGGGCATTCGTGTTTGGTCTAGAATAAGTCTTCCAATCTATGGTTGTGTAGTTAAAGTCGCCCAGGATCGAGGTAGAGGGTTGAATCTTGATGGATTCAAGTAAGTCCAGATAGGTGGAGTGGGCATCCTGAGTCATGGTTGGGGGTCTGTAGCTAGCTATGATTTGAATAAGTATTTTGTCAGCAGTTAACTGCACCTGGAGTGTCTCCTTTTCACTATGGTAATTTTGTCCTCATGACTTTGCCAAAAAAATGCACTATGGGGGAGGCAAGAGCCATTGACAGAAGCCTGAAGCCCAGGTGAGACAGATGCAGGCCATCTCTGGCAAAGCATTGTGATCTGTCGATCATATCTTCCGAGGCTGTCAGGTACTGGATCCCCCTGGAATGACACCAAAAACTAAGCCAATTGTTGAAGTCAATCATTTTCTGCTTGTATTGAGGCATCATTTTGGGTAATGGTAGGATGTTGCTTAAGGCTAGGGGCATACCTGCCTGGGATGCATATTCAGTGAGCTCAATCATGTAAGGCTTTTCTAATGCATATCTCTTTAAATATACAAACCCTTAGTTCATATCAATTGAAAGAAAAAGGAAAACTTTATGAAAATCAGCATTTAATTTTACTTTGCATTGGGGTAACCTCGATGTAAGTATAATTAAAGATTAGGGAGAGATGTCTGTACTGGCAGATTTTACAATGCAGTACTAGACGCAACCTCAGCAACTTAAGAAGGGGGTGCTTAGCATTTAAGGCCAGGTCTCGAACCAGTGTAGTACTTAACTGATTTGTCTTTCCTGAGTATTGGAGTGTCATCATTGTGCTCCATGCATTACACTATAAAGGTGCTTTTACTGCTTTTCACCAAAGCACAGGGTTTACGATATTTTCCTTACTGCATGGAATGTGCTGTCTGTTTAATATGCAGTGCTGTGGGATCTGACAAGATGTATAATCATGGTAATGCCTTTCTTACCACTGCTTAGGATGACCTACTATTGTCTCCACAGACATTAGTGAACAACAGTGATAGGTACTTTTCATCTAAAAAGCTCCTCTCTTTCTAATTATTTGTCCCTATTTTTTTTATTTTTTATTTTATTTTATATTATTTGTTGACCAGGTAAGACAGCTAGACAGAAGTGTTCCTTCTTAGGGGCAGCCTGTGAGCATTGTCTGCCTGAGAAACTAAACCAGAGTCACACAGGCAAACAGAGGTGGAAAGAATCAGCCTCTGTACCCTGACTACAAGTAGTAGCTTCTTAATAGCTCAAAAACTTATTTTTATACTAAATGCCAGGCTGTATTATATTCTCTGTAAAATAAAAGAATGTAACACACCACATGATGGTATTTTCCCTAGTTTGCTAGTAGAGATGCACATGAAAACCCATGGGCACATTACACTAAAAGAGGGCTAAGGTCATAGCATCAGCATTCTAATAACTAGTATGGTTTCATTTGCTTTCAATAGAACACAGCAATAACCTCAAGACATTGAAATCAGCTACTTCACAACCAAAAAAAGTTAGAAATCTACTATTTTTATGATGGCATGAATGCACTTCAAACACATTTTGTACTTGACTTTTAAAGATCAGGCAAATTAGAATAGTGGTCTCCTTCTGTTGCCAGACAAGTGTGACAACAGACTTTCTGAATCTATACTATAGCAGGTATTGTTAGCTCTGCCTCTGGCAAACTGAAATCAAATTCTATCATGTCCCTTACATACTACTGCAGCAAAGTTAGATTAAAACAGGCCCCTAATGTATACATTTGCTTTGATTTTTTTTCCATATTCACTATGTATCTCACCCATCAGTTTTTGCATAAATAAATGAACAGTACAAATTTCTGTTGGGTCAGTCTCTGGGAGATGGTGCAGTTAAAGGATTGCAGCCACTGATTGGCTGGACTAAAGGGGTCACAGTGATCATGGAAAATGGGCAGACACTGCTACACAATTTGGTCTACCTTGCTTGATAAGAAGAGGTATGATCTTAACTTCAAAATAACTGCAGATGAAACTTAAAACATGTTTTCACCTACCCTGTTTTCATTTGCTGACAGTAAATCATTTTTGTTATTGAATATCGCAGTGAGCTCTTTATTTTCTGTTCCACAAGTATGGCATTCTTTTTCACACCTGCAGTGATTACAGTCAGCAATGTCCCCCTTCCCAAACACACACACAAAAATGCTATAAAAAGAATTGTGCTCCTTAAGCTGTATTTTCATTGAATTAATTTACCCTACAAATCTAACACAGTGTTCAGAGTCGACATTAAACTGTGCAGGGAACTGTCACGTATCGACTGCTTACTGTGTTGTTGGTTTACAAACTGCGTAACTGCTAGGTGAATCACAGTTCTTGCCTTCGGATTATACATTAATAAATAATTGGATTACACCTTGTTCCTGTAACATGGAGAAATGAACACGTGCATATGGACACACACACACACACCTGTAAGACTTGAAGCACATGTTGGCTTTTGCAGCTCCAGTTTTCAGTGCCTGTTTGTGCTTAGTTCGTTTTGTATATTATACAATAACAGCGTGTTTTCTGTCATCTTCTGCACCACGGATTTTCCTTCTTTTAATATAGCACCAACAGAAAACCTTTCATGTTTGCTATACAACAAACATTCTTTTTTAATGAAGACCCTTTCCCCTAATTACCTTTAATACAAAGCACATTTCTTATTATACAGCTTTCCCTTTTTCACACAATTCACTGGCATCACCCCCTTTTTTTTTTCAGTCAAAGCGTTCACTTATCCAGCCTTATCTCCCACACTCTCGTTAATGTTCCAACTTCCTTTCATAATCTGCTGCTGAATCTTTCTCTAAAATATAGCTGATCATACAATGACTGTATTATTCTCTGTGCAGTCTGACTGAAAGCTGTTTGTTCCTCATTTAAAATATTAAATTTCTTAGAAGTAATGCTTAACAGCTGTCAAGATTTCACTTTTTGGAAATTCAGTACTGTACCTTCCACCAGAATGAATTTATATCATTATATTTTAACTGACCCATCCTTCCATGCTCCATGTATTTAGTGCATGTCTATGTCTGTTTGGGTTACCACATATCATAATCATAAACACACATGTATGTATGCTTGTATGCATATGAATGTGTGGGATTTGTGGTGGGGCAGGAGTCTTTTCTGTCTGAGGGAAATGCAGGTGGTCTAAACACAGCTGATTTGCAGCAGTTGTATGATCCTCCCAGCTTGACTGCACAAACCACCTATGCACATTTTAAGCATGTTTTCTGACAGATTTGGAATGTTTGTTCACTTTGCTCAGTTGCAGCCTGTACATATTAATACAAGCTTGTCCTCATGTGATGTTTTTTCCCTGCATAACCCCTTACTTTTATATTCTTTCTCAAGGGTTGTTACTCCTAAGAGAATGAACAATTGTCAACAGTACATATGTGTCATTCTTTCTCTAAGAAACTACCATCTTGAATCACATAAAATATAACACACCATGAGCCCACAAATATTTCTCCAATATGAAATGCACAAGTAAGAACATTAAGCAGCAAAAACGTTGAATCGATAATAACAAACCAAAAGTTGCATGTTTCAAGTTTTTACAGAGTGTTTTTGCAGTGAATTAAACCACACTGCAAACATTGGGTAGCAGGTGAGCCTCCCCGCCCCTCCTACTAATGTATTGTTTACTTTGAGTCCATGTTACCAGAGAAATGCTTTGGTATGTCTACTTGTACAGTGTCTTGACATAAGCTGTGCAGTGAATATCTTCTGACTTGTGTTTGACTTTTATGCATCACATTTACATGATTTCAACTGTCCTGCATCAGATAAACAAAATGGAGGCCATCTGTGAATCTAGTAGTCTGTCTTTGAATCTGCCTTATGGATTGCCATTACACCTATCTCACTTGTGTACTGAAACTTGCAAACTTGCAAAGCATATTTTTTCTGAATCCTACTCGATGTAACTAGGTCTTTACTTAATGTGCAAATCTTTTCTGAATCACGGACTTGGTTTGTGCTGTTCTCAGTGTATGCTATTTTAGTTGTTTACTGCAGATTACACTGTGCTTGTTATTGCTATAATTAACATGGTATATTTATGATAGTTTTATATCCTGATTTGTTGTTGTTGCTTTATATATGTTGATACAGTATGCCCTTTATTGCATTTGCACAGCTGTATTGCTGTAATTCAAGATAAATCTCTGCTAATCAGGAGTACTTCTCCATAGACTTGTCATTAATGTTAGCAGACTTCACCCAGTCAGACTAATCCAGGTAACAATGTGAACAAATAAAAAAGCACATGGCTAAAAGCCTAATCTTATTTGGTTGACTCACATTTGATGACAGTTTGGGCCTTTGGATTTCAGAAATGACAAGAAATGTAAATCTGTCTTAAGCGGGCTGCATCCCATAATATGAGAGGGGAGCCTTCACCACTCACCCCACAGTTAATTTATATACACTAACTCAAGGTTGCTTAAAGACTGGCCAAATGGGAGATGGCTGAATAAAAGTCTGCTAATAATCTTTAGTCTACTTCTTTCTCATTAATCTGAAACTCTCTCCCTTAATATTTATATTACAAACTTAGATTTACATTTAAGTCTGGATTATAAATGTTTTTCAGCATACTTATTTTCCTTCAATGCACATTTCACTTCCTGATTTTTTTCCATAGCAGGATAAGATTGTTTTGTTCAAATTCTTTACATTTTAACACACACACAGACAAAAAAAAATCACATAACCTGTACACAAGTTATTACTGAATCAAATGTTTTCTGTTGAGAATCCCTAGAAATGTTGATTCATATTTTAAAAAAACAACATCCTACTTTTTTATATACATGGATAACCTTTAGCCAGAGAGATCATTTACTCTCTTGGGGATCACATCAAGTTGCCAAGGGTAGTTTCAGTGAACAGAACATGATCTAAGTAAGTTTGCAGACATTACATTCAGTGAGTGGAGTTTGCCTTTTTTTCCTCTATTATGTGGTCTGGAGTTGGTATTTAGAAGTGTTTTCATTTTTCTCAGGGCTTTCCCTGTATATTAATTCACCCCTTTTGATCACTGAGTGACCAGTGTAGTTTTTAAAACAAGCAATAATGAACAACAGGCTGGGAGTTACAGGAAAATACTTGGCCACCCAGGGATATTATGAGAACCTTCAACTGCAGGCTCAAAAGTACATATAATATATATATATATATATATATATATATATATATATATATATGTGTGTGTATATGTAGAGAGAGAGAGATATTTAAGAGAGATGTAGTAGTGCATTACTCAGCAAGGGAAAGGCAGTACAAAGAAAGTGCTCCTGAAATGAATTCAGGTACATGTCTTTTTCTTCTTAAAGATCAATTAATAAGTGAAAGAAATGATGCCAGAATGTGAAATACAGTATTTTCCCTTTCCATATTGATGCTGCGCAGTTTGCACGTGCTCTCATTTTTCCCCGCACTCCTCTCCCTGTGCATGAACTCTGAGAGAACAGTGTGTCTTATTATTTTAGAAGCCCATTATCTAAGAGCTGCTAAAGGGAAATGACAGTTAAATGCCAGTTCACTGCTCTAGGAAAAGGGTCAAGTTAACCCTCCCACACGTAGTTTGTTTTTGTTGACCAGTTTACAGAAGTGGATTCAATCAAAATTACATAGCCTCCGTTGTACAAATATATTTTGTTGTCCATTTTGCAAACAATATGCACTCAGGAACTCCACCAGTGCACATTTTGCAGAATTCTGTCCATTACCATTACTGAAATGTATATGTGATGCAAACAGGTTGGTATGTCTCGGGAAATGTATTTGATCTTCCTTTTCAAGTCTTTTCAAAAGATCTGTATTAGTTCGGTGGATGACCTTAGGTGTCTGTCATGCTGGTAACACTGCAACTTTTTCCTCCTCTCCCACAACTGTCATCTATTTGCAAGTCATTTTTTTCATTTATAACTATTCCTTTGTTATTTTAACTGACCCATCCCTCCATGCTTCTTTAAGCTTATTATAGAGGCAGTCATTCCTAACTAACTTCCTCTTTACTGTTCCCTCACTGTTCCTCCAGTGTCATTAATATTATTACAAGCAGTACTATTGGTTTTATTAGTCTTGGATTCCATCTCACAAAGCTTTTCATCAGTCTGAGATTTATTCTTCGTTAGTTACCTTCACATCCTTAAAGAAAAATTACACCCTAGAACTAAAAATGTTTGTTTCATTGTATCTTTGTTTTCTGAGCTATTTTAATGCCACAATCTCCTTCCAAGTGTTTCTTTTTACAATTTTGTGTGTTTCCCTCAAAATGGCAGATGGTGTCTGCCTTGATAACATGATCTTGTTTTTTTACATTTATTCCTTCTTCCAATAATTAATTTCAAGTCCTGTTTATATGAGTCATGTTAGACATAAAAATAAGGAAGTGGGGTGTTTTCTAATGCCATGAAGATAGAATGAGAGGACTGTGAAGCACTGTCATTTAAACAGACCTTCTGTAACAGAGCTACTTCTATGTATCCCTGACTGAGTCTCATTTATGTGTCTGTCAGAGCTTGTTCTATGCTGCAAATAGCTGCTATAAATAGCAAACTTTTGTAAAGGGATTATTTTGTAGTTCTAAAAGAATTGATAGACTCTCCTCCACACACTCATGCTGAGGTACGAAAACTCTCACTGCAGTAAATGATCCTTACTCTACATTTACAGGTGCCAAGTAGTACGACTCCAAACTAAGTCTGTATATTTCCCAATGCCTTCAGTGGGAAATGTTTTCTTCTAATGAATAATGTAGAATTAAAATGTGCTTTGCTAGTTCCTTAATTATTTCTGTCATGTTCACCCACCTTTTTTCTATTTCATATTTATTTATACTTTGGTAGCCAAAGTAATTACTGAGACACAGCAAATAAAGTGCACTTGAGGTGCTGTGTCCCAGCAAAATTGTAGAGTCCTTTCAGGTAGCCTTGAGTAAGGCTTTTAAATTTGAGAATGTATTGGAAAACCTTTAAAAAGGCTCCCAGGAAGAGTCCTTTTGAAAAGCCTTTAAAAAGGCTTCGGAGATGGATCCTTATGACAAGTTTTTAGAAAGGCTAAAGATCGGGTATAACAACCTTCCGTGCAGCCTATAGAAAGGCTATCAAGTAGAGTCCTTATGCAGAGCCTTAAGAAAGGCTCATAAGTTCAGTCTATCAGACTAGCCTTAAGAAAGGCTCCAGAAATAAGCAAGCCACTGAGTGGAGTCAGGACTGGGCTTAGAATGGGAGAAGTCCATCTTCCAGGTAGCTTGGCCAGCATCCCTGGGGTTATTGTCAAGAAAATGGGAACAGGACCATGTCTATGACTCGACATATTTTGGAGACGTGGCCTGTTGCTACAGGTTTATTGAAGATATTTTCCTGCTCTGGAAGGGCAGCCAACAAGAACTGAATAATTTCCTCCTCTACATCAATGGAACCACCACCTTCTTGCATTTTACAGCTAATCAGAGCAGGGAAGAGATTGATTTCCTGGACCTGACCATAAGGAAGAAGGAGGGTTCCACCACCCTGATCCATGACCTCTACCAGAAGCCGACATGGGTCAATTTCTTCTTGCATACCTCCAGCATGCACCCCTACAAACAAATGGTCAGCATTATAAAATCCCAGGGACTCAATATCTCCTGCATGTCCAAGGGAACTAGCTGACTTCCTCAGAATCATCCAGGAGCTCCAGAAAGATTTCTTGGCCAGGGGTTACTCGAAGAGGCTGATCAATAGGATATTGGACCCCATCATCACCCAGTGACAACAAGGGTCCTACAGACCATTTGTCAACACAAGAATCCCTGCCATCCCAGACCAAACATACCAGATCCACTGTATCATGGACTACTCCACAGATTACCCTGACATCACCCGGATCATCACAGATAATTAGACCATCATTACAAACAGATGTTTTGGTCACATTTTTCCATCCAGACCAACTTTCACTGCAAGGAAGGGCAGAAGTGTTCATGACATCCTTGAGCAACCAGCAAGGATGAAGCTGGATACTCCTGGCACATATGCATGCAGCGTGACACCATGCCACTATTGCCAACATATGAGCAGCACCACCGGCTTCTACTACCCCAATAACAAGAGGCACTATTATCCCAACATTAGAGGTGACTGCACTCTCAAAGGGATGGTTTAGAGAGCAGCCTGCATGAAATGCCTAGTGTTCTATGTTGGCAAAATGGTCAACGCTATGAAAACCAGGAAGCCAAACACCTACACGACTTAAAGTACATTAGGTGTACCAGTCAGCTGACACTGCATGCCTTGGACACTCATGGGCACAATGTTTTCAAATTCCATATCCTGGACCACCCACGTAATGCCCCACTGAGGGGTAACTTCAATGCTCTACTAGAGAAAAAAGAACTGGAGTGGCAGATCATTTTACAGGCAAGGACTAAACCAGGATTAAACTATGCCAAATCACTTATTCCAGTGATCAATTTAAGGAAAATACACCGCTAATTCGCCAGTTTTTGGACCCTGAACACTATGCTTTGGATATCACCCCAACCAAAGTACTCTTACTATCTTTTTACTTTGCATCATTTCTCATTGTATTTATATTTCTCTGTAATATTTTTGCTTGTTGATATTTTTGCTTGTTAGTTTTTAATTTGTTTTAACCCAAAATATTTTTTGTTTTGTACTTTTCTTCTGGCTATATTCTACTAGGACAGGTTGGCTCTCATTTTCTCCTGGGCCACTGCATTTGTTTTGGCCAATGCATGTTATTGTTACCTCTAGTTAGCTCTAGAGTGTTTTCTATTAGGTACTGGTTCAACCAGTCTGGCTGAATCAGCTATTCCTCTAGTTAAGTTAACTCCTAGTTATTCAGCGTCCCTAGAGATTTTGATGCAATATCACTGTCTTTATCATTTTCTGACTTTAAATTGGTTTATGCTTACTACACAGCTATTCATTTGACAACCTCTTCAAATATCAGCCAGCCCTCCCATACTCCACTCTGGTGGCTGCTCCTTTTTGTTTTCCCACTCTTGCTGCCCCTTATTCTAGCACACCACTTCATTTCCCTACAGGCCGCATGTTCTCCATGCTTGGCTCCCTCCCTCTCTCTCTCCCTACATGCCCTGGCTCCGCTTCCCTCACTGTCTGTTTCACCCCACTTAGCACTCTCAGCCCCCCTTATCCGGTCCTACCTGTGGCCACTCTCCATTATTTTTCACCTCCCTCATTCTCTCTTGTTTCTTTCCTTCTTTTTCTGTAGTCTTTTCCTGTATTCCACTCCTCTGTCCTGTATCTTGTTTATACTAGCTTGGCCCCCACCTCACCATCTGGCACGCTGCCTCTTCTGAGGCCTGTTGTTCCACTGGCCGTTGTGTACTTGGTTTCTCGGTCCCTCCCCTCACACCACCGGTGGCTGCCACACCCCACACACCTCTGGTGGCTGCCATTACCCAAGCGACTGCCTTTTAGCACCCTCTCCGGCCAGTCCTCTGGCCCTCCAGTCACCTCCTCCTCCATGCCTCCTCCTGTGGTGCCATTTCCACTTGGGGCCCTGCTCCGATCCCCTCTTTTCACCCCTGCTTGCCCCCTTGTCTCCTTTCTGCCACTTTTTTTCCCCTATGCTGTCATCTTACACCTGTTTGTACACTTCATCCACCAAATCCTTTGTGTCTCTGCTTTCTCCCTCTCGTCCCCACCATTTTTGGCGACTTAATCCCAAGGCCACTTGGCCCCAGGTGGCCGTTGGATCTCTCTCTCCCCCTCCTTTTCCTTCCTTGTGGCCTTGTCTGCATTATAATATGCATTATAATATTTTGTTGGTTTCTGGGTTTTCTAATTAATAATAATTAAAAGATTTTTTTGTTTGCTTTATAAAAGGGCTTGAGTATTAGATATATGTTTTCAGTTTTTGTAGTCTAGGCATTTGTTTTCTGTTCTGGGGTAAAATGATTTCACTGTTTTGTTCTATGGACTCCATATTTTGTACTTTTTTGTCTTATGTTCTTCCACATGTCAGATCTTCGAAAGTCAATATAAAGTTTTCTTCTATTCCTAGCCTTCCTGATGAAGGGCTTTACGAAGAGCGTAGCCTAACATTTCTTTTGACCAACGGTCACTTTGAAATGGCCATTAATGCTTATGGTTGATCTTGTTTAATGTATTTAATGCATTTGTGCTAAGATGTTTTATACTTCTGTTTCAAAATCTGTTAAAGTATATTGAGATTCACGTAACGAGAGGGTTTGCAATTACATTTTCTTCTGCAATATCTGAACTATTATTTTTTTTGCGATACGGATTTTTTGCAATACTGTCTGTCAAGGGGCATGTTACTCGAGGGCTCCCTATTCCACTAAAGGCCATGGCCTCCAGGGACATGCCCCCAAGATCTGTATAAATGTAGGAGGATTGTACCATTCTCTCTCACTATCTGGAACTATGCTTAGATGGCTACAATAAACTTTGTGGACTGCTGATGATTGCTTGTCTGTCGTGTCTTTTTTTGTTCTGTCTCCTTTTCGGCTTTGCTTCTTTGTTACAAATGTCAGGGCACCCATTCCGGATTTGGGCTGAGTGCTCTCAATGAGATTTAGTTTTCTATGAGATTTTCTGTTTACTGCTATCCCTAGGGATACTGGCCAAGCTACCGTGAAGGTGGACTTCTCCCATTTGAAGCCCAGGCCTGACTCCACTTGCTGGCTTGCCTGTTTCTGGAGCCTTTTTTAAGGCTAGTCCAATAGACTGGACTTATGAGCCTTTCTTAAGGCTCTGCATAAGGACTCTACTTGATAGCCTTTCTAAAGACTGCACAGAAAATTGCTATACCTGATCTTTAGCCTTTCTAAAGGCTTGTCATAAGGATCCATCTATGAAGCCTATTTAAAGGCTTTCAAAAGGACTATTCCTGGGAGCCTGTTTAATGGCTTTCCAGTAGGTCTCAAATTTAAAAGCCTTTCTCAAGGCTACCTGAAAGGTCTCTACAATTTTGCTAGGCCACAACACCTCAAGAGCGCTTTATTTGCTGCATCTCAGGGTTAATTACTTTGGCATTTGTCCTCCTCACGCAAGGAGATCTTTACCCCACCTCCTCCAGGATACCTTCCTTGATATACTTTGGTAGTCAGGAAAGTGAACTGGTCCCAGGAACCTTTTCAGCCACAACTCGGGCTACATTGGCAAAAATAAGAAGTAGTAATAAATGCACATAGATATACAAAGGAAAAAATATGGATATAAAGACATTGGCAAAGATTGCACATTTAACACACAGCTTGATGTGTGGCAGTGAATAAGAAAAACATTAAGCAACATTTACTAGAATGTATACATTAATACTGATAAATTCTACTATGTTATTCTTATTTAATATTCTCACTCCAGGGTTGCACTGCAGTGGGGTAGGGGCTATATTCCATTTTCGACCAAATTAACTTCGACCAAGTGAGCTTCCGACCAAATGTATGGAATCTGTATATATATGTGTATGTGTGTGTATCTATATATATATATATATATATATATATATATATATATATATATATATATATTTATATATATGTGTGTGTGTGTGTGTGTGTGTATGTGTATATGTGTATGTGTATATATATGCACCTCTTTGCTGAACAATCTCACTTCCTCTTACCTTCTTCCTGTCTGTCCCAAATCTTCCTCACCAGATTGACTTCTGATGTTCTACACATGTGCCCAAACCACCATAATCTGTTTTCTTTGATATTTTCTGTACTTGGAGCCACTGTGGCTTCTGTTCTTATGTCCTCATGTCTTCATCTGTCCCACAGTGTGCATCCTACCACCATTCTCAGGCACTTAATTTCCAACTGTTCTGCCTAGGTTTCTGTAACATACAGTAGTACTGGTCATACCACTGTCTTATACACCTTACTTTTCAGCTTCTTTGGCATTCTTCTGTCACAGACTACACCTGATACTCTATGCCAGTTGGCTGCAGCCCCTCTGATTCTAGCTTTGACCTCTTCATTCAGACTACCCTTCTCCTCAATCACCCCTCCCAG
Organism: Protopterus annectens; assembly: GCF_019279795.1. Classification (NCBI taxonomy): domain Eukaryota; kingdom Metazoa; phylum Chordata; order Ceratodontiformes; family Protopteridae; genus Protopterus; species Protopterus annectens. The sequence continues at coordinate 1,190,617,815 of NC_056741.1, forward strand.
TTACTTGAAGCTGTTTACCTGTTCTACTGTCTTCCCTTCTATATCTATTCTCAGCTTCTTCTGATTTCCTGAATTTGTTGCTATTATCACCATCTTATCTGTGCTTAGTTTCATCCCATGTGCCTTAAGATTTGCATTCTATTTTCCTATCCTTTGCCAAAGTTCTAGCTCAGAGTCTGCCTGTACTGTCACATCGTCTGCATATAGCAGCTTTGTTGATCTGTCCCCTCCACCTTGTTTGCTAATGTAGTCCATCACCAGTATGAGCAGCAGTGCTCAACCCTGGTGTACACCCACTACTAATGAGAAACCCTCTGTGAGGCCGAACACTGTACTTGAGACAATGAGTCCTTGTACATAGTCTACTCTAATTCTACCAATGTTTTTGGGACTTCAAGCGACTGCAGTACTGCCCAGATCAGCTTTCCTAGGACCTTGTCATATGCTTACTCCAAGTCTAGGAATGACCAGTTGGACTCTCTCCTCATCTCTAGCTTCTTCTCAGGTATCTGTCTCAGTGCAAACATTGGGTCACTTGTACTGCATCCTGATCTGAATCCAAACTGCTCATCTCCCATCCTATATTCTACTACTCTGCATATCAATTTATCAATCACCCTCTACAGAACTTTCATGCAATGTGGTAGGAGTTGTGGATGTCGTCTTTGTTCTTGTACACTGGCACAAGTATGCTAATTCTGCAGTTATGTGGGATACACCATTCTTTCCACACTGCTATTTGTAGGCTCAGGAACCATTTCTCCCCTGTCTCACCCAGCATCTTTATCATATCTGCTGTGACTTCATCTGAGCCTGCTGCTTTCCCTAACTGCATCTTCCTTAGTACTGTTCTTACTTCTTCTAAGGTGGGCTCCTCCTCTTCTCTCATCGTAGGCTGTTTTTGGGGCAGTACAGCTTCTGTGGGGTTTTCTTCATTCAGAAGCTGCTGGAAATACTCCTTCCATCTGTCTTTGATGTCCTGTGGACTGGTGAGCAGGTTGTTGCTGGCATCCCTTGTGAAGCGTGTCTGACTATCTTCATCTTTCTGCCTTTAATGCCAAAGTCATTTTCTTTAAACTTAATGCAAGAAAATGCATTATCATCCTCTTTGGCAAGGGTGATTCCTACAAACTACCACATCAATAACAATACCCTAAGCACACAGTCAGTGGTGAGAGATCTGGCCACGCAGGTCAACAACAACCTTCACTATGATCACCATGTCTCCACAGTGGTAAGAAGGGCATTTTACATTGCTCATCTTGTAAGTAAGGGCTTTGCCTTCAGAAAAAGAGGTTATAACCCCCCTGTACTCTTTGCTCACCAGGTCAATAATAGAGTACAATGCTCCCTTTAGAATGTTCCTTTCCAAACACCTGCAGCAATTGGAGAGCCCACAAAAGTTCCTAACAAAGAAAATTCAGGATCTTCAAGATCTGTCTTATACGGACAGACTGAAATCATTGTTACTTTGTTCTGTGTCATACAGACTGCTTACAGGCGACTTGTGCCTTGTATGTACAGCAGTGTCTAACCCAGCTTTAATGGAAATGCTGTACATTCTCAAGTCAAATGGCACATGGGTCACTCACTCACTCAAAGGACCTTAACATGGTATGTGACATCAACAGAACTTGATGGAGAGAGAGATTTGTCTCAGTGGTTGTCCCACCTTTGTAACAAGCTTCCTATGCACATTGAACAAAACCCCTTGTTGGCCCTATTTAAGCATAATTTGGATGATTGGATGGGTAACTGGAAATTCCCCTGGGTGTTCTACCGGTGTCTTGCTTGAACACGGGCAATAGGTGCTGATTTTAATGTCTGCTTGAACCAGATACTCTTGGGAGCATGGGTTGAACTTGGCTAGGCTTGTAAGGACCCTGGGCCATTAGTTTAGTAACCTCCTATGATCATCAGTGCACCTAGTTGATGGGGTTGTCACCTGTCTCTCTTTCTGCAGATCTGGTGTGTGTGTGTGTGTGTGTGTGTGTGTGTGTGTGTAGGGGGGACTTGAAACTGGTAAATGTGTTGATACTACATTTAAGCTACCTTAAAATATAAACTATTATAAATAACCAACATTTAAGCCTTAGCATTTCAATACTGTGCTGCTGCTTATGTAAATTTGTCAGAGGAGGTGACAATTGCCTTTAAACCCCTGACTGATCTAATTGTTTTGCTTTGAGTGTTAAGTTCTCCTCCTGTGCAATAATAAAAATAGTGGAAAGCAGTTCCATAGCTTTCTGTCTTTTTTTATATCAGCTGCATTGTTCTTGACATTAGCAAGATTAATTGCCCATCTAAGATTGACACCAGTACCTGGCGGGGTAAACTACAGATTTAACTGTCTCTATGATATGTCATGCAAGAGGAGACAAATTCCTCTGCAAAGTATGTGAGAAGTTAAGCTTAAAAAAGTAGGTGGGCTTTCCCTTCATTTGATTCCAATGCAAGGAAATAAAACTTTTAAAAAGTACAAGCAGGTTTCTGGTACCTGCACAATACTGGAACCATATTGTAGGGAGAAAATAAACCTAAGGCTTGAGTTAAACTGCAGGAGAGGGTAGAATTTTCCTTTAATTAGGAGTCATAAACTGTGAAATGGTTTTTACTACTTGGATTGTTTACTTCACTAGTCCCATCTTGACCCTTACTGATGAGGACAGGATCAATATTTTATATATATATATATATATATATATATATATATATATATATATAGTATGGTGTGTGTATTATGTAATAAACAAAATATGGTGTATTTTTGTACTATAATGGAGTGCATTTTGTAATGATTGGCAAAGACATGACACACAAACTGATTTCCATAATCCTACACAAGATATTTCAAATATAACATAAAATGGGTTTCCATGTCGTCAATGCATCATTTTTGTTCTGTTTGTGTGGTTGTGATAAAATACACCAACACAAATACAACATGTTGGTTCAGTAGTAAAAGTGGCTTTCATCCAAGTGCCAGACTTTATCAGAATGATTTCTTGATACTAACAAGCATTGCTCAAAGATTTTGAAGTGTCACACACACAGCAGGTGAGGTACTAGCACAGTTGTTTTCCATTAGTGCATAATTGGCTTTCAAGTGGGCCATAGCAGTACATTTGTTATACTGCTTGTTGTGGCATATTCATAGAGCAAGAAAAATAATCAGTGTTGTGAAATCTGGCAGTTAGCACACAGGGTTAATGCTATGAGCTGCTAACAAGCTGCCTCCTGTAGTCCAATTTTTTATTCCTTTAGTTTATATTTGCCTATTTAACCAGATAGTGATCGGGAGCAGTTTGGAAACTGGGTTGGTCTCCCCCGTGGTCTGGTCCACACAATTAATAGCTAGCTATGGATATATGAAGTTTACATGTCCAGTGAACTTGCATGACTCATGCTGCTTTCAAATATAAAACATTAGTTCATCAGTTTATACTAGATGACAATGTTTGTGAGACTGTGCATGCATGTTTGATGGGTAATGATTCCTACTTAATACAATACAAATTCTTTTAATATTTTGTCATTGCAGGTGCTAGAAGAAATCATGTGCCTGCTTTGAAAACAGCAAGCTTCAGCTGTTGGAATGCAGACTTTTCAACCGTTCACTATCTTCCATATCACTTTGAGTTTGACAATGAAAAAAATGATGCTGACTTTGCCTTACAACACCAGGAGTAGCATTGCTTTAAATTCAGGATTAAACTCCTCCGAACATTTCCCCCTTACACTGTTTCGTATACAAACAATGAACCTCAAGAACAGTCCAGGTATAAGAATGAGCACTTTCGTTCCATTATTAAATGTGGAACTCATTCAGATTTAAAAAAGATGGTAGTGACGTGTTATTTAAAACCATCCAACATACAGTCACAATTAATTTTAACACAACATGGAAACTTTGTTCCATAAAGTTAAAAACACTTGAAATGCAATCCTTTTACATTGTCCTAAAGATTTATATTACTTGTACATGAGACAGCAGGCAAAAAAAAGCAAAAAAAATGCATTAATTTTGCTACTACAGAACAGTTTAACCATTTTTTGTGTGCTACATAGATATTTTGACTTTTAAAAATAAAGTTCCTTGCTTGAGAAACATATCAAATACTGAACCCTTGTCATTTGTCTATTCCTACTTTAATGAAAATGCTGGCTGGATTAGGCCCTGGATTAGGGTTACCACCTTTTGACAGCCTTTGCTTTCTTTGTACAGCAAGAAAACATTAGAATGGTTATTTTGTGCCCTGTTCATGACCAGTGGTGCCCTATAGAAGAACTGCAAAAGGAGATGAGAAGCCCATAAAGGCAACGGATACTGCACCATGCAATGGTTACTCATTTCAATAAGCTGGTACACTGAAGACTGGAACAAAAAGTCACTATATGAAGACACAAATCCACTTTCATTAAACTCTTTTTTTCCTGACGGTGGATTTGTGTCTTCATATACTCATTTCAACAATCCAGTCTCTGTGCCAGCTGTTTGTCAGCATCCTGGCTTATCAGAAAAGATTACCACAAGGTCAAATCCTTCTGTACCCACATGTGGTGGAATTTACCCCGCTGCAAACCGTACTACTTAAATATTCTAGCTCTAGCTCTGAGATCTCTCAGTCCTGGGGAAATTGTACATAAACCTAGTGCTGTACCATTCACACACCTGTCAACCATCTACTTTGTCGACCAAAGTGTGTAGACAAAACAGATGTCAAGACAACCACATTCAACTAAAACAAGTTAACCAATATATATATATATATATATATATATATATATATATATATATATATATATGTCTACTTTGTTTGATAGAAAACACATTTCACTGAAACTTATTTCGTCAAAGCCTCATTTCACTGAAAATGAATTGTCTGAGCAGAATTCACTGAATGCTCACTTCACTGAAAACTAATTTGACTGAAATTCCTTTCATCTAAACAGGGATATGCCCTGTTCCCCACTGTAGTGCGATCCTGAAGTTAGTATATATAGTAAGGGGGGGGGCACAGCCCTCCCACATTGGGTGGTGTGGGGGGGTGTAGCCTCCCACCTATTTTAAATGTTGTATACCATAGACATGGATTCTTACATGTCAAATAAATGACTCTTTCCAGAAAATAATATATACCGAACTATGTGCCCCCCACACACCCCCAACTCTATATATTTATATATATACTAACTCCAGGATCACACTACAGTGGGGAACAGGTCATATACCTGTTTAGATGAAATGAGTTTCAGGCAAATGTGTTTTTAATGACGTGAGCTTTTAGTGAGTTGTGTTCAGGGAATTTGTTTTCAGTGAAATGAGTTTCAGTGATGACAAATGGTTTATTTCTTGAAAACACATTTTATTGAACATAAGTTTGGTTGAATCACAGTTCATCAAAACATGTAGACATCTATAGAAAATCCCTGTTGGTCCAATTCAGGATTATAGGAATCACAAGACAAGTTTGACTGACACAGCATTTGTACGATGCTAATGCCCAACTTCATGTTGCAACCCCATCTCAAAAGGTTTGTGTTTGTGCACCTACAGAAATTTACTATGTGCAATGTCTTCTGTTTTCTTTATGGTTGTGTGACTGTTGACTTAGTATGTATAATGTAAGGTGCTTTGGTGTGTGGATATGTGGGTGTGGGGGGGTATAGGTCTTGCCCCATCCAAAAATAAAAAAAAACTTTGTAGTGGTACCTGCTGCATAAGAAATTTTCTAGGATTTGTTATTCAGTGAAATATATAATTATATACATACATACAAATATTTCAAGCATGGGCATTAATGCCCTTCTAGCTTGCCAATATTCCAAAACACTTGTTCCCATAATAAGTGTCCAGGCTGTTCTTAAAAATATCTAAACTAGTACTGGCTTTAATGTAATTTGGTAGTCTGTTCCATGCATCAGCTACTCTGTCAGAGAAACAATTAGTACACTTTTCATTCCTATAGAATCTTCTACATCGGTTATCTGATGATTCTCTAGTACTTTTTGATAACCCAAACATTCCTAGAGGAGATTGTCTCTAAATGCTCTATATACTTGAATAAGATGATCTCTTAGATATCTGTAAGAGACACTGTACAAGTTCAGATATTTTAGCCTTTCAAAATAACATGGATGCCCTTGGTATATTTCCACTGTACTCTTTCCAGTTTACTCATACTTGTTTTTTTTATAGGGTTTCCATATTCTTATTCCATACTCAGTTTTGGGTCTAATGTAACTAACAAGCAATGACTTCAGCATTTTTGATTTCCTGGACTTTATAATTTTTTTTATACAATCTACAGTTCTATAGCTTTCATTTATCAATTGGTTGATATGATTAGAAAAAAAAAACTCACAGCTGAATCTACCCATATAGCTAGGTCCTTAAATGAGTTTACAGTTTCAGTCACTGTGTGCTGTATTAAATATTCATCTTTCAGTTTGTTTCCCAAATCTCATATGCTTAGTATTTGATGTATTTATCAGTATATTATCTGCCTGTGCCCATATGGTCAGTTTAGTCGAGTTATTTTGCAGACATGCCTTATCTGTGACATGTAATCAGTTTAGCCAATATCAGGTTGTCCGCAAATAGACTGTAGAACACCTCAGATGAAAACATTAGGTCTGAAAGATGCAATCTAAACAAGTAAGGGCCTAGGACAGAGCCCTGTGGGACACCCTGACTGTAACCAAGGATTTCACCTATCCACTTGCTATATGATACTTGCCATGTCCTATTTGTAAACCATGCAGCTATCCATCTTATCAAGAGTACCTCAATACCTAGTTGTACTAATTTATTGATTAGTGTTTTGTGTTAAATGTTGAAATTAAATCTATATAAATTGTCACAGCACAATTTTTCATTCATAGCTGCTGTTATATTGTAATAGAACATCATGTTATAGACAGCAATAGATCTATTTTCAACATATGCATGCTGATATATGGTCAAGTCCCAACCTATCCATTTCTGACAATAACTTATCCAATATTATCTTCTCCATTATTTTTCCACAATGTGAAAGTCGCCTTGAAGACAGGTTTAATAATCGCATGTCTCCAATCTTGAGGAATCTCTCCATACTTGTATCACCTAGTAAATAATAGATCTAATAAATAAAGTTCTTGCTGAAATGTTCTCAGGTCATTGTTACTAACTGTGCCTCATCCCTGTGCTTTGTTTGGATCCAGTTTGTGCAGTTTTTTTTCAATATAATCTAATTTGATTCCAGTATCTGGGTTACCTGGATGTCACTAGGACAACTTATCACCCCTTTTATGGAGCCATACTCTTTTGCATAAGATTTTGTAACAATATCTATAATCTGTTGCATTTGAAAATATATTTTAGAATTTGCACACAGTTTATCAATGTGTGTGTGTGTTTGCTCCTTCCACATCTTATGTATCTATAAAAAGGTTTCCTATTATGCTCAATACCTTTATATACATTTTCATAGATCATGTAAAAGTCAATCTGCTGTTAGTTCAAAGATGTTTATTATACGGTAAAACATTTTTATTTCACATAAAATATTTCCATACAGTTACAGACTGGAGCAGTAAAGCAATATTTCAGCATAAAACAAATGAATCACAAAGCAAGAATGTTACAGACGGTTTCATAGAAAGCATCAAAACTGTGTTCTTTAAAAGTAATAGCATTTCTAGATGTGCCATGTTGAAGTAGCAGCAAGATTTCCAAACTGAATATAATGTGCAGTGCAGTCCTTAACTCCACTAAGTAACACATTTAATATCACACATATGCAGGGATATGTTAAACTGGATTACTACAGGGAAATATATTGGCTTTCACTAATAATCCTATATAATGTAACATTTTAAATGCACTGAAGGATTAATACCTTAGCTGGTACTTATCTCATACATTCTCTAATTTGTACTTGCTAGCTGTCTCAAATGTCCTAATAGTATTGGGCACGCATCTTTAACCTCTGTTGCTGCAATCTGTCTCCAGTGCAAGCCAATAGACAGTGACAAATACTTGTTTTAGTTTGAAGTACTACTTTCCATTAATTTCCTTAAAATCTGGTAGTTGTGTAAGTTTTATAATGGATTTATGCTAGTTATCTAAATTTTTATAGACGAGATTTTTGCGTGAGGTATCCTGCAGTACTTTTAAAGTAACTTTCTTTTGTTTTTTAAAAATGTCATATCTTTTTCCTGCATTTTTAAGCAGCATATTCAGTGACAGATGAATATCATTTTGGTTTGTGTTTAATTAGTTATAAGCTATTTAGTCTATTTCAGTAATTTTGAGGTTCATTTGTTTGTAAAGTCATATTTTAAAATATCATCTATTTAACCGTGATAACATGTATACAATATTATTTTTATGAGACTGCTCTATTTTAATGCCATTTTCCCACTGGCTTTTTCCAGTTCCATTGTATCATTTTCATTTTAAAGCTGTTTGGTTTCAGTTAGAGGATATTCTTAGATATGCTGAGTTGTTTTCAGGAAGACTGTGAATGTGCTTTTCGCTTGTGTAGTGTGTCATGCTTCGTTTATTTATTTCCCTTAGCATAAATGAAGCTGTGTTACAGGGAAGTGCTGAAAAATGCTTGCTGACATAAGACGGTGATAAACAATGATGATGCAGGAATGGTAGTGATAAACAAAAATATTTGCACTTTATAACAATTTGGTCATACATTTCATTAGTGTCCACTGTTAGAATATCTATCTACTTATATATGGATCTAGTAGCATGTGCTGTACCTCCAAAAAGTTAACGTTATTAACACAAAATTACTTCAACAAAAGAACATCAACACTCTGTGTATGATCTGAGGCTAATCCTTGGAACATAAAAACAACACTGTTTTTTGCAGGTGCAAGCCCCTCTGCAATCCCCATGTGAGGTACTTTGCCCCCTCCCAGCCCCTGCTAGCTATATATACGAACTCTGAGATTGCACAATGCTCAGGGAAAAGGCATATCCCCCTACCCTGGAGACAGTCACACACATCTTTTGTCCATCTGTATTGTTGACCACAGTATGTCTGCAATACAGAGGTTCATTTAACCTCAAATTAATAAGGGACCCATTTGTGTATAGATAGATAGGAGGACCAAATAGGTTCATAGGTGTTAACTAGTCTAATGACTACAAGGGCCTTTTTAAATCTAGCCATGCATCAATGGTGAAATTTACTTTTAGACAATATCTATTTAGTCAACACATTTTGTTAGACTAAGCACATGGTCAACTAGGTGAGTGAGACTGTAAAATTCCTAGGGTTGGGGCATATACCCTTTCTCCTGTATTGTGCAATCTTAGAGTTTTTTTTTATAATTATTAGGGTGTATGGAGGATGCAGTGGGGCTTGCCCCCCCCCTCACAAAAATGACATTTTTTCCTTTTCTTTATTTTTTGCATGCACAGAGGTTATTGCTGATCACTTTCATAATAACATGTAGACATTTGTGTTGCCGATGTTGGTGACATGAAAATTTGGGTCTGCTGATCTTAGTAAGTAGATCCATAATGTGTGTGTGTGTACATATGTATACATGCTACACTTATCTTAATAATAAGACCCATAAAAATTATGGCTCATCTTCACAAAACTGAATTTTCTTTATCTCAAACGAAAATGCACACAGAGTCTTGCAAAAGACTGAGTCTTGTGGTATATTGTTTGTGCGCTATGTACCACATGATTCATCTGTGTGCCTGATATCCTGTCTCCAGTATTTTCAAATGGGTTTCTCAATTCCTCATTAAGTAATAAAAAACAAAACCTATTTCTTTCTGGTGGACAATACCCTATCATAGAGAGTTGATTAACAGAACTAATTGGGACCTAGGGTAGTTCAGATGATCAAATATATAATTGAACTGGATAAAAAACTTCTAAAATCTTGCTTTTTCTGCATGCAGGAATATACTTTTCAACCATTAAGCGATTCCAATGGACAATAAAGAATATTTTTCACACAAGAGCTGGCTACAAGCTCAAAAAACATGCTCAAGTGAATACATATGATGTTTACATATTCAAACTTTGATTTTTTTTTCTACCCACAAACTTTGGAAGGATGGTTCAAATAATTGATGTTTCAGATAATCGATGTTCGGCTAATCGACTCTCTACTGTATTTGCAAATTGTGACTTTAGATTTTATACTAAATACTTAAGAATTGATTGAAGACTTCAACAATTAAACAAATTCATAGAATTTAAATGGTAAATTCCTTTTTGTCTGGCATATTAGGATTTGGAGTAGTTTATTTTATTTATTTATTTTACATTTGTTAACCGGGATGGTCCGACTGGACACAGGTCCATTTTCAGTGGAGGCTCAGGGAGAAAAGCTCCACAGTAAGTAAAATTTTAAACAATATGTTAAAATACAACATACAGAGAATTTTCAAACAATATGTTAAAATACAGTATACAGCAGAAGACATAAGACCTATATATACAGGAAAAAATAGTTACACATGGGTAATAACTGACTAAATATACAAATTCAATCAGCATTAGGAGAAGACCTAGACTGTATATATTACAGTAGGTATACTAGGAAGTAAGATATATAAGTGGAATAATTTGAGGACTTGTGTAATACATGGGCATAGCCACTTATTCTTTAAGTGTGTTCTAAGTGAGTTTTTAAAGTGAGAAGAGGTAGGGGCAGAAATCAGAGCAGGAGAGAGATTATTCCAGGTTCTAGCTATGGAGTGGGAGAACACTGCTTTTCCTGCAGTATTGTTAGCTCTAGAGATACAGAGGAGCGTTTTTTCGTAAGATCAGAAAGGACAATTTGTATTATAGTAGGTGAGAAGTTGGCCTAGTGCAGGGTTTTTTTTTTGGATGTGTTACCACATTGTAGGCAATGACTAATTGGTGACAGGTTAGTAGCTGGGGACGTTCCAGCCATTGCAGTTCCCTTAGAGCCTGGCAATGGTGGTGGGTTCTAAAGGTGGAGTTGTTTGCAAACTTGGCGATTTTATTGTAGCATGACTCTAGTCTGGCAAGGTCACGTTTTCTAAGCTGGGTAATAATTGGAGCAGCATACATTGGGATAGACCAGAGGTGAGTTTGGGCTCAGGTAATCTGTACTTGTTTCGAGAGGGATTTCCTGTGCCTATATAGTGTTCCCATTTTTTATGGACTTTTTTTGATAGTTTATGAAATGTGGATGTTGAAGTGTAGATTTTTATCAATTTCAAAGCCTACGAGTTTGGTATGGTCAGAGGGAGAGATAATAGTTCAATTTTTGGAGGAAATAGTGAAGGATAGAGGGTTGGAAATGGTTTTGTTTGGGGTGAAAAGTAGTAATTTGGTTTAAATAGGGTTTAGGATAAGTTGGATCTGAGTGATCCAACTTTCCACAGAGCTAAAGGATTACTGGGTGAGTTGTTGTAGGGTGGGAAGTGATGGAGCTGAACAGATAAGAGTTGAATCATCAGCGTATTATTTAAGTGAAGCATGATGTGTGGTGGTATGGAGATGATTGATAAATATGGAGAAAAGAAGTGGGCCTAATATGGAGCCTTGTGGTACACCTATGGCAGTTGGGAGTATGGGGGACAGTACACTTTGACATTGAGCAGATTGTTGCCTATTTGACAGACAGCTTTTAGACCAGGCTATAGCGGAAGGGGCAAAGGTTAGGGATGTCAGGATGTCTAGTAGTAAGGAATGTGAAACCATGTCAAATGCTTTGGAGAGGTCTAGAAATTTTGCAGAAGCAAAGTTATTATTTCTATGTTGGTTGATCAGATTGGTGAAAGAGTGCAGAGTGGCGGTTGTGCTATGGTATTGTCAGAAGCCATTCTGTCTGGGGGAGAGGAGATGGTGTGAGTTTAGAAACTGTTACCTGAGAATGTATACATTTCTCTAGTATTTTAGATAAAGCAATGGGGCGATAATTTGAGTATTCACAAGAGTTTCCACCTTTAAGTAGTGGAATAATGTATGACACGTTCCATAGCTGTGGGACATATGCTTCTTGTACGGAGTGATTGATAAGAATAGAAATAGGGTAGGATAAGGATTCAGCAGCTATTTTTAGGAAGTTGGCTGGTAGATTGTCAGCAGCAGGGGTTGTAGGTTTCAGTTTTAGGAGGTGTTTTTCAATTGTTGAGATGGGAATGAGTGAGACCGTAAAGGATGGGATGTTGTCAGGGCATTTGGTTGGGTTATATGTAGAGCTGTTTTTGGATAGTTGGGAGGATAGTGTTAAGATAGATTCTGTGATGTGGTAATTAAATTGGGAGGCAATGTCCTTGTTGTCATTCATGGAGTTCAGAGTGGGAGTGGCAGTTTTGCCTGGTTTTAGGAGAGAATTAATGGCATGCCAAAACGTCTGGGGATCTTTTGAATGTTTGTTTTGGATACTGAGGAAGTAATTTTGTCTAGCGTGTTTAGTTTGTCTCTTGGCCTGATTTCTAAGTTGTTGTAACTTTGTTTGGCTAGGCTAGTACTGTATTTCTTCCAAATTCTCCAAGCCTTATCTCTTGATTTTAGAAGGGCTCTAGTTTTCCTAGTTGGCCATGGTGCATAGTTTGACTTGGCTCTTATTTTCCTAATTGGTGCGAGTCTATCAAGGATATTTGAGAATATTGTTGAAGTAGTCAACGGCTTGATCTAGATTTAGGGTTTGTAGTGGATTCCAGTTACTATGTTTTACAATACTGTTTAGTTCTTGTATATTTAGTTTACGATAATCTCTGACTTGTCTAAAATCAATGGGTTTGGCTATGCTTGTATGTTTCCACAAGAAGAAGGTGGGGAGATGGTCACTAAGACCATCAGGAAGGCATCCTGTCTGATAGTTTTGTTTGGGGCAGTTAACTAGTGTCTAATCTAAAATAGACTGTTTTTGGGTTTTTTGTCGATTCTTGTGGGTTCTTGGATAAGTTAAATCTAAATAGAGAGATGCATGGAATATTTCACTCTGGAGCATTAGGCTTTTGGAATATATGTTGTTCAATAATATTTTATTCAGCCATTAGGTTAGGGTAAAGTCACCTTCAGTCAATTCTTTGATCTTCAGCAGTAGGTTGCTGACATTATTACTATTCATGTAAATTCTTTTCAGTATAAAGCAATCATTTTTAGTATAAAGTAATCATTTTCAGCTGCAAGTAGTTTCAACTGCACCTTTAAAATAATGATACTGTAACCGAAATTGTCTTTTATGGCACAGATGAAGCAAAAATTGTAGTGAAGTTTTACAACTAAATTGATTTCTGAAGCAGTTACAGCCAGACACCAACATAATCTGGTGTGAAACTTTTATTTACTGATCCCAAAGGAAAGAAATGGACCGCAAAATAACTTGCATTTTTTAGTTTACATGTCAGCTCAAAGTGTGGCAAATTTCTAACAGCCTGACTACAGGTATACTCCTGTGTGAAATACAGTTGTTTCAGCAGTGCATTATTTTAGGTTAGAGTATCTGTTCTCAAGGAACTTTGAATTAGGAAATGTGTTTTTCTTTTTTCTGTGGCCTGTCAGTAACTGTAGAACTGTGGTGAGACATGTATAATATGAGGTGCATATGTATTTATTCATTTCTTTTTTCACTCCAGTGCACTGTTATGTTGAACGTTACATTAGGCTGTTTTTTCTTGCCCTTTGTACTTCTACAAAAGCTTTGGTATTTCCTTTGTTCATGTCTGGCAGCTGTGATGGGGATATGCACATAATATTGTATGCTGGAGATTGCTGTGCCCCAGTTTTTTGCAGCAGTATATTATGTGGGGGAGTGGACATTTTCAATAATAGGTTTATTTCAATGTCATTATAATGTTTGCACACGGCAACCATCTGTTCAGTTGACTAAACTGATGTTGACCGAAGCATGTACACTCATACATACACATGCACATACATGCAATGTTGCAGAGTTGTGGCAAGAGCTTCCTCTTCCACCATTTGAAAGTGTATTGTGAGCTGCTGAAGTCCAAGAAAGACATACTGATAGGTTATCAGAAAGATCAAACCTAATTCCTGCCACTGATACCAAACACCAATTTGTTCTTGGTGATTATAAACGTGACAAAAAAAAATCTGTAATTTTTACCTAAAGCACACTTAAAAAGATCTGCTGTTGTAGTGTGGCTGACAGTACCCGCTTAATATGCTTCCTATCACCTGTACAACTGTGTTATCTGCAGGAAGCAGACAATATAACTGAAGTTCATTCAACATTAACCCCATGGCCTGTGTTTAAGATGATGAAAAAAATAAAGCCACCATTTCATATTAGACAGGTTAAGTTTTAAAGATAACGCATCTTCCTGTGGATCTGATGAAGTCTGGTGTGTTTTAAAAGTCAAAGATTTAGCTACTATCACCCAGTGCATTTACTCAGTGATACAGGTTTACATCTGTCCATAACTTCAAGTTGGATTTTATGAAATAATTAGTGCAGTGTTTTATTTACTAAGTAGCTTTATAGTTATTTTAGTCCACATCGCCATACAAATGTACACACACACACTCACACACACACACACACACACACACACACACACTCACACATTCAAACAGCTGTGTTGGAATCTCAGTGCTATACATTAATGTTCTGTGCTTACAAGTTGCATCCATTAATGTAAACATCAACTAAAAACATACAACCTTTCAAATCTGATGGTAGGTGTACTGAATCACATTTTCTCTTACATCAACAGCCACTAGTATTTCAATAGCTGTGTCATTCATGAGGTGGAATTCTGATTTAGGATTTGACGTAGTTCGACATGCTATAATCAGTCTCTGTAAAAGGGTCATGAAAAAGTATAATTTATTTTCCAGTTTATCACTTATTACACAGATTATGCCATCATTTTTAAGACAAATTGGAACTTTTTCTCTATGAAACACTTGGCCACTGATTCATTTATCAGAATCTTTCTTAATTGTTTTGTCCATACTTTTTTTTTTATTTGCTTCCTTCATATCTGTAACTGCTAGTCTTCCTCCAAATAATTTGTCATTCTTATCTGCTTCTCATTTTATTGCAGTTGCTTCATCATCATCTGTCTTTATGTATATATTGATCTGATACTCGGAACATGCTTAGTGTGTGTCTGCTGCTAGTATGAGCTCTTGCATTTCAGCAATGTATAATTTAAATAGTGACATATGTGTGTGTGTGCCCATAAGAACACACACACACACACACACACACACACACACACAAAATAGCACTACTACTATTCCAGTAAGGTATAATGTACTACTACACAGTACAATGAACAGACGTACAGGGGCATTATGTCTACAGGATGAAGTAAATGGTAGTGATAAAAGACACTGATCACTTCATTTACCTGTCATGTTCTAGAGGATATATTCTCTCATGTATGAGCTAGCTTACAGTTAAGCCATAAGTCACATGTAACAATACAGTGTGCTGGAGTAATAAGTTAATTGTGAATCTAGTGCAAAAAGTAATATCCAGCCAGTAGCACATGCATGTAAAGGTGCTTTAAAGTCTGAACACTATACTTCCTGTCATTCTAGTTGTAAGCAATATTTGTAAATGCTATTACCTAGTTATAAATGAAAATATGTATATATAGCCACAAATGGTGGTAAAATATATAGGGGATGCTATCATTGCCCATAAGTCACGGAGTAGTGATTTAAATGCTAAACGTCTGTAATAATAATTAGTCATTTAGTTGCACTTTGTGACTCACTGAAGCATGTTTTTACATCACCTGTAGTGCCATCATCATGCATTTTTAGTTCACAGTACACTTTTCCCCACAGACACACATGCCCTCAAGCTCAGTCTCTGAAGGAGTCTCCTTAAGGACTATGGACAACATCTCTGTGATTCCATTCGGGTTGGACCCTTACCTGGTATCTGCACATTATATGACTCATGCTCTATACTAATGGCTGTAATCAGGTACTGTGAGGTATTCTCGATGAAATTCTCTAGCTTTGTAGAAAGAATGTGGGCATCACTCAGTACAAGTAAAATGCCACAGCTTACATCAGTCTCAGAGTAAGCAAAGAATAGATGCGTCATGGCTGAGGTAAAAGTTTGGTCAGGTTAGCTAGTGTATAACTATTCCTAGCTTCACAAAGTCTCCTCTTCAATTCTTCCCTTGGAACTAGACAAACTTTCAACTTAAGCACTCAAACCATTAATTTCTCAGCCCGGCACTTGCTCAAAACTCATAGCAAGCAATTATAAAGCCTAGCACTAGATGCCCCTATACTGTACAGAAGGACAAGGCTCTCTATTCGACCTTACCAGCGAATCAGTAAAACAGTTCACCATACCTATCCAGGCATGTCCAAAGGGCAGTTTCAGGTGTACTCTCCAGTCCAACTGGTGAATCTGGGTATTTTGAGGCAATGTTACAACTGCCTCATGTACACAGACAACCCTCTCCTCCTACCACCAAACACTAATACATGCGAGAGATGCAATTATACAGCCAAACTGGATGGAGGCAAAGCTCTCTCAACCCAAGACTGGATTAGAAAGTCAAGAGGAGAAGGGAAATACTTGCATCATGCCACCAGTCTCACAGAGACCCATTAAACCAGCACAGGCAAAAAACACACATAAATACACAAAAACATACTCAGAGGCTCTAAATAAACATCTGCAAAAGCAACAGAGACCACCAAAGCAGACATCCAAGCAACCTCCACCCCCCCCCAACACAAACCATGAAACACACACTTCACAAAACCAGTGTGCCATGCAATCACAGCCCTTAAGGCAAAAGGGCATACCCAACACACTAGTAATAGGTGACTCTATAGTCAGACACATTGACGTCCCACTCACTAGGCTGAACAAGGAGAAGGTTACTGTTAGCTGCCTGTCGGGTGCCAGGATCCGCCACATAACACAAGCACTCAGGTCACTCCAGAACAAGTACAACTACGACTGTCACTGTCCATGTTGGTGTGAATGACCTGAGACGTACCTCCCTGCACTACATGAAGAGACACGAAAGAGCTCTCTGATGACGTAGCCCTGGCCGGTATGACCCTGATTAGCATCCTGACCTCACTAAGAATAACACCATGGTATAAAGAAAAAATTATCAATTTCAACAATTGGCTAAGTTTCTGGTGTCATTCAAAGGGGATCCAGTGTCTGTCCACCTGGAATGACATGCCTGACAAGCCACGCTGCTTCGCTAGAGATGGCTTGCACCTGTCACCCTTAGGCTTTCAAGTACTGGCCAAGGCTCTTGCCACCCCCATAGTGCCTTTTTTAGGCAAGGCTCAAAAAACAAACCCACCACCGTAAATAGCACAAGTAACAAAAAACTGAGGGTAATGCTACTCAATTCCAGAAGTCTAAACCTCAAAATGGCACACACTCGAGGCACTCCTCAGTATGGAGAAAATCAATATATGTGCAGTAACAGAAACCTGGTTTAAGGCTCCAGAGAGCACCCCAGCACTACCAGGCTACAGCTCATACCATACATTTCAGCCACAGAACGTGGACTAAAATACAAAATGCGGGGACGTATCCATATTGATCAAGGATACCCACACCTCCAGGTTAGTGGCACAGCACAATGCTTCACAGATCATCCACGTGCAACTAACAATGGACAAAACTGCAATTCAAATTGTAGCTTGTTACGGATCACCCACCATGTCCCTAGGACCCCTATTCCGCATTTCTGGAAACACTGGGAAACATAAAGGTCCTACAAAACACCCTAATACTGGGTGATTTCAATTACCCAAACATTAACTGGGAGAACTACTCAAGTACTGACTCCCTTGCCCAACATTTCCTAGAATTTATAAAGTCAAATGCTCTGGATCAACTGGTCAACACTCCAACCAGAGGTGACAACATATTGGACCTGGTCATCACCAACATGTGCGATTTGTGTTCCACACCAGAGGTCAACCCTTCGCTGGTTAGATCTGACCATAAACAAATCACTCTGGATATCCACATTCCACCCCCATCCCTGGTGAAGGAAGCCACTGTGAAAAACTTTTCAAAAGCAAACTTCACATTACTTAAGACCAAGATGGAAAGTTTCAAAGCCCCCATGCTAAAGGATAACGCTATACAAGCTGCAAAATCCTTTACAAATGCATTCTATGGGCACCTACAAGAATGCATGTATTGTGTTATCTCAAGAAAAACCAAGACTCACTCCTCCAAGAAAAGGAAACCAGTCTGGTGGACCCCTGCCATAAACAAGCTATACAACAGTAGGAGGAAACTTACAGAAAAGAGTAAAATCACAAGAAGGGAAGACACCCCTGATCAGTATTAGCAAGAAACTACGATCCCTCATAAAATTATCCAAAGCTAGCTTCAAAAGAAAAATTGCCAAGGACTCCAAAGATAACCACAAGGCATTCTTCAGCTATGTCAAGAATCTGTCAGTGCTCAGATCCGCTCAGAGTTAGTGCAGAATGGCACAAAATACTCTGAACCGACCAATATCTCCAACATCTTGGCAGACAGGTTCAGTGCAAACCTCACCCTCCCCTCACCCCCAAAAGGGCACATAACCATACCAGAAGAATGTAGAGCCCCAAAAATCATAGACACTCAGGTTAAAACTGCCTTCTCAAAAGACAAAAACACAGCATCAATGGGACTGGACAGTGTCCCAGGCTGCATCCTACAAGAGCTCAAAGACGAACTAACCCCTCACCTAAACACACTGTTCAAACTCAGCTTCTCCATAGGCTACATACCCATAGAGTGGTGCACAGCAATGGTTATTCCTCTCCTCAAAGGTGGAGCCATAACAGACCCCTGGAACTATCACCCTATAAGCCTGACTAGCCCAAAATTAACAGACATTGGGAACTTCCAAACACTAGACCCTACCCAGTTCAGCTTTGTTAAAGGCAGATCATGCCTCCTAAACCTGGTGGATGACTTTGAGACAGTTACCAAGGCTATAGATGAGGGAATGGTGGTACACACACAGCCTACCTAGACCTCACAAAGGCCTTTGACACCATTCCCCATTCTGGTAATTTAGACAAGTTCACCAGCCTGAACATAAACTCCTATGTCACAAGATGGGTTGCCAACTGACTCATGGACAGAACCCACAAGCACAGGAGGACTATGGCTAACCATGTTCGCAGACAACTGCAAACTAGGAACTATAACTGACTCTCTGGCTGACACAGACATCCTCCAAAAAAGGTCTGTCTCACTGAGATGGATACCTGGTGTCAAAATCATGGCCTCAAGCTAAATGCCAAAAAGTGCATAGTCATCCCCTTTGGAAAAACAAAGTACCCATAAACTACCACATAGGTGGTAGTCCTCTAAATACGGAAGACATAGTAAGGGATCTGGGGACCTAAGTAGATAGTAATTTCTCCTTTGATAATCACATTGCCAAAGTGGTTACAAAATCCTTCTATGTGGCCCACCTAATCACAAAAGGGTTCACATCCAGATCAAAAGAGGTCATTGTGCCCCTCTGCTCATCACTCATTAGACCCATCATAGAGTACAATGCCCCATTTGGGATGTAGCTTACAAGACACCTGCAACAGCTGGAAAGACCATAGAAGTACATCACCAAGATGATCACTGGCCTCAAACAGATGCCCTATGCAGCTCGACCGAAGAAACTCCAGCTGTACTTGGTTGCATACTGCCTCCTCAGAGGTGATCTCTACCTGACATGCAAGGCCATGTCCAACCCAGAATTGATGGACATGCTCCACCTAAAGAAAACCATATCCCCTAGAGCCACATGCTCTAGGGATGTAAACCTCACCACAACAATAAATAGGACATGCTGGAGTGATAGATTCCTGTCCCAGGGACTTCCCATGCTTTGGAACAAGACTCCAATCTACATTAGGAAGAGCTCCTCACTAACACTCAAGAGAAACCTTGACGAGTGGATGAGAAACCGAAAGTTTACCTCAGGGGATCACTTCAGTGGCTCTGCTGGGCAGAGGCACAGGGAACTAATCTAAGGGGTCGGCGAAAGCCAACACATTCTGGCTAGTCTTATAAATGCATTCTGGCTAGTCTTATAAATGCCTTCGGGCAGATAGCCTAGTACCTACCTATGAAACCTATATGGCACTCTGTGGTGTGCATCTATTCATCAGTCTGTTTCAATATGGCTCATGTCATCCATGACATTTTGATGAGAAGTTGTTTTGCACTAGCCAACAGAGCTGACAATTTCTCATGTGTGGCCCTGTGTAGACATTTTGAGGCAGCTCCTGTCATACGTTGATATAATCATTTAATTCAGTTTTCTGTATCTACTATCTGACAAAGAGCATTGACGGACCCTCTTTGGCACATTAAAATACAGATGTTAAGTTTATCTGTTGTAAGGCACTAAAACACTAATTTTACATTTGGGAACCTTTGAAAATATATTCCTTAAGTCAGAAGTAAAATTTATATACCATTCCACACCTGTATCCACTCTCAATCATAATTTACCCCCATCGAATCTGAAGGTTTCCTGTGTAATTCTACGGTCCCTTTTAATCACCTTAAATAATTCCAACCACATTGCCTTCTCTTTTAGAGTTTGCATCATAGTCCATTATGTCTGAGTTGGCATCACTACCAGTATTAAACACATAGTAAATACCCCTGTTCTTTTATATTTACTTTTCTGCATTTTATTTTAATAACTGCACTCACTTTGCCACACTTCCTTCTACAGACTTGTTCAGTTTGCACCTTTGGGTGCTAATCAGTCAAAGATAACAGGTCACAGAATATTCTGAGCTAGGTTGTGATCAATCAAATGAACACCACACTGAAAATGGCAAGAAGTTATGTGCGTGAGATGACGGTACTGCAGTGACTGGGAATATGTCTTTTCACCTCTTGTGTGTGGTCTTGTAGTTAGTATATCTAGATGCATAGACAGAAAAAAAGCTTCAAGTCAGACCGTTCTTTTCACCACCTTTTTATTTCATAAGCATTTTCATCCTTACTTCTGCTTGGACTTCATCAGAATAATGACAGTTGTCAAAAAGTCATGGCTTATATATTAAATGTAATAGATGCGTGTTAAAAATCAGCCAAAATGATGTCCACTATGAACATAAAAACGTTCACACACTAAAAGCACAACTTTCCAATAAAGACCTTTTACAATAAATTCTCATAGTTTTTGTTCATAAAACCATAGTGCATCAAATGTAATTGTAAAATGTATTTGAGTCTCTTTTTTTTTCAACTTGATAGAAGTGAATGCCTTCAGCCCTGTGGGTTTATCTGTTGATAATTCAAACAGACAGTACAGTTCCCTTCCCCCTACTATGATCTCAATGTCCCCATCTCTTACTCTTAAAGATGTAGAAAATAAAAACTTGCTAAAATTTAGACAACTTGTACTTTGGAAGTGTGTATTTTGTGTGTGTGTGTGTGTGTGTGTGTGTGTATGTATGTATGTATCTCTGTCTCTTAAAACACACACATTTATATTTATATAATTGCCCTCTGTATAAGTGAAATTTCTTAATATAGAATTTCAAAACTGGCATTAAGAAGTTCAAACGCACAGAAGACTGCATGTCCCTATTAATGAAAGTACAAAAACTTCTTCTTTTGACTTTTTCCCGGTTAGGGGTTGCCACAGCAGATCATCTGTCTGCTCATGATTGGCAGTGGAGTTTTACGGTGTCGAGTTGCCAGCCCAGCGCCCAACCTTCCACAGAAGGTGCACACACTCACACCTAGGGCCAATTTAGTGTGTCCAATTCACCTACTGCATGTCTTTGGGATGAAACCGGAGCACATGGAGGAAATGCATGCGACCACAGGGAGGACATGCAGACTCTGCACAGAAGGCACCCCAGCCGAGAATCGAACCGGAGAACCTCTAGCTGTAAGGTGGCAATGCTAACCCCTGCACCACCGTGGCCGCCTTAATGAAAGTACAAAAACTTGAGAAAGGAAAAGTATTTCCTCTCCTGATCTTCACAGTAAACAGCCTCATAACATTACCCTCAAATTTATCTGAATAGAGGCAGTGTTACGTGAAAGACTTTATTAAGGAAAGGTGTAGAGTCAGGGTTGGTAAAGGAGCAGTGTTACGTTTATTGTTAGTACCCATTACTAAGCTGGGTGTACTCAGAAAGCACACCAACAACTTTACATCTATCCTTACCCTAACCCTAAAATATGTACACTTGCACACAAGCATACAAAACTTATCCTTCACCCTAATCCTCACACACATGCACAAATGCACCCCCCCCCACCCTCCTCATGTTTCTCGATGAAACATTCTCTCAACATTTTGACCATTCAGCTATACTTTACTTTGATATTAAGCAGCACCCCTCTCACTCCTTGACCAAATGGGCATTTGACAAAATAAATAGAACACACACACACATGCATGATTATGCTTGATTTAGCTAACATTCACATGTCAGCATCCCAAAAAGACACCATAATACACTGAAAATGTGAATGTAAGCCTTTAACTATACATGTACCAAGAAATAATCTCAGCATATGTCAAATTGAAAAACTAAAAAAAATAAAAAATAAAAAAATTAAAAAGATAATACTTTTTATTTCGTTTTATTTTATATTAATTAATTAATTCATTTATTTATTTATTTTATTTATTTTTTCCTGTCCCCTCTGCCCCTTTGCTAATTATATATACTGACTCAGAGATCGCGCAAAATCTGGGAAAGGGAATATTCTGAAACCTGGAGAATTGTGCGATCTTACATGTCAACCATTTTTTCAGTTGACCTAAAACAGCTGACTAAACTGATGTTGACCGAAACATCTACACTTATACATACACATGCATATACATGTAACGTTGCAGAGTTGTAGCAAGTGCTGCCTCTTCCACCATTTGATGGTGCATGGGGCCTGTCCCTACAGAGAAAAAAAAAATATTTTGTTGTGACAGTGTATTACGTATTGTGGCTAGTGTGAGATGTAATGGTTTGGGTTTATGTTAGTTGGAGTGCGTGCAAATGATATTTAATAGTTTGCAGCGTGTGTGCGCGTGCACGCATGTTTGTGCACAGGTCAGTTTTTGATGGGTTTTGTGAGTGTGTGTGAGATGGTATTTTATCATTTTGAGAGTCCATCATTGCGCTATTTTATATTTAAATTTTTATACTTGAACCTTTGTATATTTTCTGAATGTTGTTGTGTGTTTCGGCTTTTCCCGGTTAGGGATCACCACAGCGGAACTCCGGTCCGCTAATGATTGGCAGTTGATTTTTATGTGCCGAGTTGCCAGCCCTGACGCACAACCTTCAATGAAGGTACGCCCATTCACACGTCTCCATGCAGAAGACTCTCTAGCTGAGAATCAAACCGGACAGCGTCTTACTGTAAGGCGACAACGCTACCGCAGCAACACCACCATGGATTGTATATTTTCTGAATCATTTGTTCAAATGAAAAATTGTGATATGTAATATGTTGCTAACAGATTTATCCTTCACCAAGTTTCAACCAGATGTGGATACAACTGGATAAAAAAAAATGCCAAACCTTCAGCTAGTTAGATCTTCATAAAACTGTAGTTTTCACAGAGGACCAAAACCCCCTGCACCCAGTTCTATGGTAGGCAAAGCCCCCACACCACCTAACTTACATATAATGTACTGTTATTTGTCCTGTAAAGAAAATACACCACATACACTGAATCACTCCAGGCACATACACTTAAATCATACAGGCAGAGATGTTCTATGACAATTGCGAGTTCAACACTGGTATATGTAAATCACTAAGTTAAAACCTTGTCCAGTTAGAACTGTCACTGCCTGTCTATTATGGTGTCCAGTATTCAACTCATTAACTGGGCACCCAGTTTCTTCTTCTTGCAATACTAAGGCATCACATGCAGCTGATTCTCCTGCCCATTGACACTACATCTAACTAAATGGTTTCACAATGCATGCTGTTCCACTGTCTCAGAAAGAACACATCCACAATTATATTATTCTGCAATTCTGAAAAGTTGAGCCCTATATTGACATATTTTCTCATTTCAAAATTAATTTTATTTATTGACTCTGAATCATCACTGGACTGAACTAATCATATAATCTTTGAAATTGCCAAGGAAGTTTTCTGTAGGCTTCTTTGATTGCAATGAACTTTGTAACAGCCTTATATTTTGGCTTTTATCACATTAAGTAAAAATAAAGTGTTTTGTCATTGTCAGTAACATTTGTTTCACAATACATACTCTGGTAGCTGCCACAGTCACTTGTAGATGAAGCTTTACCATCGCTGGTTTACTGGAACCAAGCTTACAACCAGGCTTTTGTTACATTCAGTGATTATAAGGCTCTGCTTGCTTGGTTGTGATCAGCTGACTGGTTCCACCAGTTGACTCCCCAAGAATGTCCAAGCTAGCATTGGCCACTTGTCTCACACCCCATCCTTCCCTGCGCCCAGTTCTTCCAATTCCTGAGCCATGATTCAAACCCTGGTCTCCTGGGTCATAATCAGGGCATTATCACACTACGCCATAGACACACACCTAACATTGCTTTCCATTCTGTCTGCTTTGACTTGTAATGCATTGTAGTACACATACACTCTTTATTATAAGTTGCAATATTCATGCAGTATGTCTGTATGAATTCTCTATGCATGCTTTATTCCCTAGCTACTACCTGAAGTCTACTTATGCTCACAGCCTTTATGCCTTCAATAACTATGAAACATTATTTTTTCTTGTACAAGTAATCTTTCTGTCCTAAATGACAGTCCAGAAATTGCTTCTTAGCAGATTTGGCACTTAAAATGTGTGTCATACAGAAGTGCTGGTAATGCCATTATGTACACACATACAAATATTTCAGGCATGGACAATAATGTCCTTTCAGCCTGCCAATATGCCATAACAGTCATTCCCATAGTAAGTGTCCAAGTAGTTTTTTTTTAAATATCTGTACAAGTGCTTGCTTTAATATAGTTTTGTCTAATCCATGCATCAGCTACTCCCCAGAGGACCAATTAAATAAATCTCTCATTCCTATATAATCTTCTATATAAGTTGTCTGATGATTGTCTACTACTTTTTGATAACCAGAAGCAATCCAAGAGGTAGTTATGACTAAATTCCCTATATATACCCAAGGTCTCCTCTTACATATCTATATGAGACACTGTACAGGTTCATATATTTTAATCTTGCATAATAGCTAATTTTCACATCCATGGATACCCTTGGTATATTTCCAGTTTACTCATGATTATTTTCTGTAAGGTTTCCATATTGTTATTCCATACTCTAGTTTTTGTCTAATGTAACTTATAAACAATGACTATATAATTTCTGATTTCCAGACTTTATAAATCTTTTTATACAGTTTTCAGTTTTATAATTATCATGAACTAATTGGTTGATATGTTTAGAAAACTTTAAAGCTACATCTACCTATATACCCAGGTCCTTAAATGAATCTACAGTGTCGATTACTGTATTAAATATTCTCCCTTGAGTCTGTCTCACCAATCTCATATGCTTAGTTTTTGATGCATTTGTCAGCATATTATTCTCCTGGGCCCAAATTGTCAGTTTAGTTATTTTGCATCTGTTACAAATAGGACATATTTACAGTCAGTTTACCCATTTTCAGGTCATCCGCATACAGACTATAAAACAACCTCAGATGGAAAAGTTAGACCTGAAAGATACAACCTCGTTAAGTATGGGTATAGGAAAAAATCACCTTGCATTGTCTATTACAAATCATTTATATATAACTCTCACTAAAGGATTTATCCTATATTTTCAATAATTACTCCGTCTGTAGAAAGTTGCCTTAACTGATTACAGTCGAATGACACCTCCAGGTATCTCTGCAGTTACAGCCTTCTGACTCCTGTAGGCATCAAATATTGCTTGTTCATATTTGCATAAATAACTCCAAAACAATGACATGAAGTATTAAAAAGATTTCATCTTAAAGCTTACACAATGGGAAACACAACTGTATCGATAGCTGACCTTTGTCTAGTGCAGGTAGAGAGATCTTCATTCTAGTTCACATAATATTCATTTATATTGTCATAAATTTCATGTTTTTTTAAATATATTGATAACCAACTTGCACAAACAGAATTGCTTAACCTCGTATGAAAGCTCTCAGCTAGATGTACAAAATACTGACAACAATATGTGAGTAACTTGAGTGGTTGCTGGGATAGTTGTTTACAAAGTGTTGCAAACATAATTGTTACTGTGTTTACTATGACGTATAAAATCCAGTTTAAGATCTAATATCTAAAGAATACTACCAAAGTAAAAGTAGTTTGTCATTCATATTTCTTTCACAACCCCTATGGTTCCAGAGATATGATCATTTATTTGAGATGTGAGGACTTAGTTCGATTCTGTCAAAAGGCTTAGGCCCTGCCCATTAGAAGTTGCAGTGCAAACTTCCTGAACTCCATTGAAATGAATGAGGTAAACAAGCAATTTGCACACAAAACTTAGGAAAGAGTCAGAGAATGTAATTGATTAAGTGAGCAGGAGATTAAGCTAACACCCACCATCTACTTAGCTACATGGGAAGACACAAATAATTAAAACTGTTCTAGGTTTTCTCTTTGGACAGTGCTGCTCATAGCAAAGAAAATAACTAAAAGGTGGAAAAGCCCCACACACACACACACACACACACACACACACACACAAAAATAAATAAATAAACTAACTCACTTCATAAGTGATGTACGGGACCAGGAGTAAAGGGGAGAAGCTAATGTCTATAGACTAATTCACAAATGCAGGCTTTTGGACAAAATGGTAGGAAACTTGATACTATAATAAGCGTGAATAAGGAAGATGGAATAGAGTAAGTAGGCAATATGAATGGAACAGAGGGAAAGTAAAGCCATATGATATAATATGGTAAGAACTCTGAGGTAGTATAGGCAATGCTCACCAATAGGTTAGCCCCTGCTTGGAAGAGGCTAGCAAGGAGTTGTGCTAAGTACTATACTAAAAGGGAAGGCATAGATGAATATTTGTTTGCCAGACATAATTTAAAAAGATGAAATGTATCCTGTGGCTATAGGCTGTGTTCTAATGTACATAAAATGGGGAGGATTGCAATGAAAGGTAGACAGAGCCAGCTGCTAAATGGGGAAAAATTAGCTGGCATGCATCAAGATTGCCTGTCATTTGTTTTATACTGTTTGTTCTTATAAAACACAAACAAGGTATATCCTGAAACAAATGATTCTGTATGACTTGTTTTTCAGTATAATTAATTAAATTCTTTATTGTACAAGCACACTCTTAATGACCTGTCTGCATCACTAATGCAATACTCAAACAACCACCTTTTGTTTTCATAATATCACAAAGTTTACAGGTTTATGCTTGCCTGATATGCAATTTTATTTTTATGATTTACTCCCCTCCCACTTCAATCACCTCCAAAAGTTTACGTTGTAGGCTAGAAATGCTGCATCACAATTGTGCTGGACATATCGCTAGTACAGCATGGGTTATCTTCTTCATATTTCAGTAGAAATTGTATAAAGAGCCAGACAGATACGTTATTATTATTCTACTTACCTGGGAATACTGTAAAAAGGTGTACCCACTGAATACACACACACACACACACACACACACATACTTTGACAGTAGCAAGGATGTTTTACTTGCTCTTCAGAAAGAGTCCAGTTGGTCTTCATTTTTTAAAGGAACTGCTGATTGACTCTCTCTAATGGCTTTCCAAACTCATAGTGGGAGCTATCATTTAGATGTAAAAGACCACCATCTCCTGCAAAATACAATGGATCTCACTAATCTGTCCTGTTGAGGAGCACTGCCGCTTGGATTTAGTATTAAATAGCCTGTTCTAGTCTCAAACCCCAAAGGCACCATTACTCAGCCCACTACTACCCTCTCCTGCACTGCACCCTTCAAGCTCACCCAATAAAGGACCTGACTTCATAGACATGCACTAATTACTCCTCATCAGTTTGGTAGATATGGGTATATTGAGACAATGTAACAATTGTTTTATGTTCACTAACGACCATTTAATCCTCAAAGAAAGAAATGCAATATTAGAGAAATGTGTATACACAAAGTCTGTAGAGGCAAAACTCACTTGTAGAATTATTCGTAATAATCTTATCAGAAGTACACATGCTACACTCACCACTCATAGTACGCACCCCATGCATAGACCTACTTCAAAGGCCTCCCAGACATTCCACTTGCAAAACTTATCCTCAGAAAACACAAAAGCACTCAACAGAAGCAACACCTAACCCTGAATGTGCAGCCACTCCTAGCGGAGCCTCACGCAAGACAATACACTACCCAAGACTCGAGTCATGGGGACTCCATTGAATGGCATACTTATGCCCACTCACCAGGCTAAACAAAGACAGAATAACAGTCAGTTGCCTGTCAGCAGTCAGGATCAATCATGCAATGTATGCACTCAAGCAACCATGTCACAAATACCAGTACGATTTTGTCACAGTCCATATAGATGAACTGAGACATGCTTCCATAGACTATATGAAGAGAGACATGGAGCTCTCAGACTGTGTGTCAACAGGCTGGAATTTGCCTGGCTTTCAGCAGCATTCTACCTTCACAAAGGGTGATGCCCCAAATAATTTATTTAATGCTGGGTGTCATTCTAGGGTGATACAGTACTTGCCAGCATGGGAAGGCATGATTAATAAACCACGTTGCTTTTTCAATATTGATCTCTACCCATCTTTTCTAGGCTTTTGAATATTGGCTAAAACATTGTCCTCACCCATAGACCCTTTTTTAGAAAATGTCATATTGACAAACCTTCCAACATAGCAAAATCTACCCAAGGAAATCTAAAGGTATTACTGCTCAATGTCAAGACTCTAAACAAGAAGCCCCCCTCCCTCCAAGCTCTTCTCACCTTAAAGAATGCTCACACCTCTGTACCTCGAGACATGGTTTAAAGCCACAGAGTACCTCAGCAGTGCAAGGCTTCAGTGTCTTCCATAAATTTAGACCAGCAACCACACAGACAGGTGTCACAATCTTCATCAGTAACAAGCATACCTTCAGGCTGGTTAAACAGGATGACACACTGGAGTTCCTCCACGTCCAGATTGCCTTCGACAAAGTCCCATACCATATCCTAGCAAGCTATAGGTCGCCATCCATGTCCCATGAAACACACAGCTCATCCTAAAACCTATTAGAGACATTCACCATTAATCCAAATACCATACTTCTGGAAAACTTTATCCCTGTATAATAATATATAATCCTATACCAGACCAAATTTGCAGGCACAGAGACTCTTAAGACTTTGTAAACACAAACTCCCTGGACCAGTTAGTGCATATGTCTACTAGAGGTGCAAACATAGGTTCATAGGTAGGTACTAGGCTATCTTCCCGAAGGCATTTATAAGCCTAGCTGGAATGTGTTGGCTTTTGCCGCCCCCTTAGATTAGTTCCCTGTGCCTCTGTCCAGCAGAGCCATTGAAGTGATCCCTGGGGTAAACTTAGTTTCCCATCCACTCGTCAAGGTTTCCTTGAAGAGTGTCAGCGAGGAGCTCTGCCTAATGTAGATTGAAATCTTATTCCAAAACATGGGAAGTCTCTGGGACAGGAATCTATCCCTCCAGCACGTCCTATTTATTGTTGTGGTGAGGTTTAGATCCCTAGAGCATGTGGCTCGAGGGGATAAGATTTTCTTTAGGTGGAGCATGTCCATCAATTCTGGTTTTGACATGGCCTTGTATGTCAGGCAGAGATCACCTCTGAGTAGGTGGTATGCAACTGAGTACAGCTGAAGTTTCTTCAGTCAAGCTGCATAGGGCATCTGCTTGAGGCCAGTGATCCTCTTGGTGAGGTACTTCTGTGGTCTTTCCAGTTGTTGCAGGTGTCTTGTAAGGTACATCCTAAATGGGGCATTATACTCTTTGATGGGTATGATGAGTGTTGCGTAAATGGGCCCAATGACCACTTTTGATCTGAATGCAAACCCTTTTGTGATTAGGTAGGCCACGTAGAAGGATTTTCTAACCACTTTGGCAATGTGATTATCAATGGAGAGGTTACTATCTACATGGGTCCCCAGATCCCTTATTACGTCTTCAGTATTTAGGGGGCTACCACCTATGTGGCAGTTTGTGGGTACTTTGTTTTTTCCAAGGGGGATGACTATGCACTTTTTGGCATTTAGCTTGAGGCCATGGTTTTGACACCAGGTATCTGTCTCAGTGAGACCCTTTTGGAGGATGTCTGTGTCAGCTGGAGAGTCAGTTATAGCTCCTAGTTTGCAGTTGTCTGCGAACTTGGTCAGCCATAGTCCTCCTGTGCGTGGCTGTACCTCTGAGAAGTATATGCCAAACAGGAGGGGTCCTAGGACTGAGCCCTGGGGAACCCCACTTGTAACCAGTTTAGAGTCAGAACTAGCTCCTGCAACTCTTACCATGTGGGCTATGTCCATGAGGCAGTTGGCAACCCATCTCGTGACATAAGGGTTTATGTATAGGCTGGTGAGCCTGTCTATAATACCTGACTGGGGAATGATGTCGAAGGCCTTTGCGAGGTCTAGATAGGCTGTGTGGACCACCTTTCCCTCATCTATAGCCTTGGTAACTGTCTCAAAGAAGTCAAGCAGGTTTAGGAAGCATGATCTGTTCTTAAAGCCGAACTGGGTAGGGTCCAGTGTTGGGAGGTTCCCAATGTCTTTGTTAATGAGATCCATGATGATGCACTCCATAGCTTTGCAGACCAAGCTAGTCAGACTTCTAGGGTGATAGTTCCCAGAGTCCATTGTGGCTCCACCTGTGTGGAGCGGAATAACCGTTACTGTGTGCCAATCTGCAGGCATATAGCCTGTGAAGAGGCCGAGTTTAAACAGTGTGTTTAGGTGAGGGGTTAGTTAATCTTTGAGCTCGTGTAGGACGCATACTGGGACACCATCTGGTCCCATTAATGTTGTGTTTTTGGCTTTGGAAAGAGCTGTTTTAACCTGAGTGTCTGTGATTTCAGGGGCACTACATTCTTCTGGTATAGTTATGGGCCCTTTTGGCGGTGAGAAGGGGTTGAAGTTTGCACTGAACCTGTCTGCCAGGATGTTGGCTATAGTGGCTGGTTCAGTGTATTTTGTGCCATTCTGTACTAACTCCGAGCAGATCTGAGAATTGCCACTTAGATTCTTGACATAGATAAAGAATGCCTTGTGGTTATGTTTGGAGTCCATGGCAATTTTTATTTTGAAGCTTGCCTTGGATGATTTTATGAGGGAAATGTAGTTTCTTGCTGATACTGATCAGGGATGTCTTCCCTTCTTGGGATTTTACTCTTTTCTGTACTAGTTTCCTCCTTCTATTGTATAGCTTGTTTATGGCAGGGATCCACCAGACTGGTTTCCTTTTCTTGGAGGCGTGAGTCTTGTTTTTTTTTTAGGGATAGCATGATCCATGCATTGTTGTAGGTGCTCATAGAATGCATTAGTAAAGGATTTTGCAGATTGGATAGCGTTATCCTTTAGCATGGGGGCTTTGAAACTTCCCACCTCGGTCTTAAGTAACATGAAGTTTGCTTTTGAAAAGTTTTTCACAGTGGTTTTTTTGACCAGGGGTGGTGGCGGAATGTGGATATCTAGAGTGATTAGTTTATGGTCAGATCTAACCAGCCAGGGGTTGACCTCTGGTGTGGAACACCGGTCACCCATGTTGGTGATGACCATGTCCAATATGTTGTCACCTCTGGTCAGGGTGTTGACCAGTTGGTCCAGGGCATTTGAGTTTATAAATTCTAAGAAATGTTGGGCAAGGGAGTTTGTACTTGAGTAGTTCTCCCAGTTAATGTTTGGGTAATTGAAATCACCCAGTATCAGGGTGTTTGGTAGGACCTTTATGTTTCTCAGTGTTTCCAGGAATGCAGAGTGGGGGTCCTGGGACATGGTGGGTGATCTGTAGCAAGCTATAATTTGAATAGCAGTTTTGCCCATTGTTAGTTGCACGTGGATGATCTCTGAAGCACCGTGCTGTGTCACTAACCTGGAGGTGTGGGTATCCATGATGAATATGGATACTCCCCCACCTTTTGTATTTTGGTCCAGGTTTTGTGGCCGAAATGCATGGTACGAGTTGTAGCCTGGTAGTGCTGGGGTGCTCTCTGGAGCCTTAAACTAGGTTTCTGTTACTGCACATATATCGATTTTCTCCATACTGAGGAGCACCTCGAGTGAGTGCATTTTGAGGTTTAGACTTCTGGCATTGAGTAGCATTACCCTCAGTTTTTTGTTACTTGTGCTATTTACGGTGGTGGGTTTATCTTTTGAGCCTTGCCTAAAAAAGGCACTATGTGGGGTGGCAAGAGCCTTGGCCAGTATTCTAAAACATAAGAGTGACAAGTGCAGGCCGTCTCTAGCAAAGCAGTGTGGCTTGTCGAGCATGTCATCCCAGGCTGACAGACACTGGATCCCCTTTGAATGACACCAGAAGCTAAGCCAATTGTTGAAATTGATCATTTTTTCTTTATAACATGGTATCATTTTTGGTGATGGCAGAATGCTATTCAGGGTCAGGGTCATATCGGCCTGGGCTACGTGATCAAAGAGCTCCACCATGTCTCTTTTCATGTAGTCCAGGGAGGTACGGCTCAAGTCATTCACACCAACATGGACAATGGCAGAGTCATATTTGTACTTGTTCTGGAGTGACCTGAGTGCTTGTGTTATGTGGCGGATCCTGGCACCCGACAGGCAGCTAACAGTAGCCTTCTCCTTGTTCAGCCTAGTGAGTGGGATGTCGATGTGCCTGATTATAGAGTCACCTATTACTAGTGTGTTGGGTATGTTATTTTGCCTTAAGAGCTGTGATTGCATGGCACACTGGTTTTGTGAAGTATGTGTTTCATGGTTTGTGTTGGTGGGGTGGAGGTTGCTTGGATGTCTGCTTTGGAGGTCTGTGTTGCTTTTGCAGATTTTTAGTTAGAGCCTCTGAGTATGTTTTTGTCTATTTATGTGTGTTTCTTGCCGGTGCTAGTTTCATAGGTCTAGGTGAGACTGGTGGTGTGATGCAAGTAATTCCCTTCTCCTCTTGACTGCCTGGTCCAGTCTTGGGTTGAGAGAGCTTAGCCTCCAGTTTGGCTGTATAATTGCATCTCTCACATGTATTAGTTTTTGGTGGAAGGAGGACAGGGTTGTCTGTGTACATGAGGCAATTGTAACATTGCCTCAAAATCCCCGGATCCGTCAGTTGGACTGGAGAGTGCACCTGAAACTGCCCTTTGGACATGCCTGGATAGGTACAGTGAACTGTTTTACTGATTGGCTGGTAAGGTCAAATAGAGAGCCTCGTCCTTCTCTACAGTATAGGGGGGGTCTACTGCTAAGGTTTATTAGTGCTTGCTATGAGTTTTGAGCAAGTGCTGGGATGAGAAGTGAATGGTTTGAGTGCTTAAGTTGAAAGTTTGTCTAGTTGCAAGGGAAAAATTGAAGAGTAGACTTTGTGGAGCCAGGAATAGTTATACCTTAGCTAACCAGTGCTGCCTGGCACGCAAAACCGTGCAAATGTGGGTTTTATAGCAGGGAAATGAAAGGAATAGAAATTAGCCTAAAAATGGCTATTAAACTACTATTTTCTGGGCTGAAACAACTCCTCCAGGGACAGATATTGTGGATGACTTGTTCCTGTTGTGGGATGGGAACCAAGTAGAATTAGAAAAGTTCTTTCATGAAGCAAACACTAATACTAGTTTTCTGAGTTTTGAAACAAAGGTGTCGGATAAAGAAATTAATTTTCTTGATGTTAAACTTATCAAAACAGAAGAGAGGGAGATTACCAGTAAACTATATAGAAAGGACTGTCATAGAAACACAATTTTACATAGAATTATGCACCCCGGACACATTTTTTATAATGTAGTTAAAGGACAGACATTGAGAGTGTCTAGATTAACAGTGAATGAAGAAGATTTTGAGCAGGAAGTGGTAGACTTCAAGCAAAGATTTAGAGAGAGAGGTTACGCAGATGAATGTGATGTTTTGGTAGGAGAAGGCATCAAATTAAGGGACACTGTCGGTAAACCATATTTTGCAAGAAGGGTGGAAAATGATGTAGTTAGCCGACAAGGAAAAAGAAAGGTAGTATGAGTTCCCACACAATATTCCAGTAACATGTCCATTGTGACAGGAATAATTAAGAAACATTGGCCCATTCTAACGCATGATTCTAAGATAAAGAAGATAGTAGAAGAATACCCTAGCTTCTCTTTTAAGAATAAGAAATCTTTAAAAAGACACCTATGCTAGCCTAGAGATGGTAAGGTAGAAAAGGAAGGAGAAGCAACATCAATAAAAGGAACTACCCCATGCAGAAAATGTAACCAATGTAAATTTATAGATACTAGCAACACTTTTTTGCATCCTGATTTTGGCAGAATATTTACATTTAACATACTGGCTACTACTTGCCACACTAAAAATATTGTGTACATAGCTGTATGTGACATCTGCTCGAATTTTTATGTAGGTAAAACTAACAGGGAACTTAGATTTAAGATACGTGAACACCTTCTACAAATTAGAAATCAGAACCTCACAAGTGCTTTAGCCAAGCATGTTAAGAATACAGACTCAGGTTCTAAGCAATAGAAAAGATAGAGGAAAATGAGAGAGGGGGAGACACCACTAATAATACAGAAACATCAGAGACGCGCTGGATTATCAGGCTAAGGGCTGATAGAGGGTCTGGCCTTAATGAGAGAATTCCCCTAAAACCAATACTTGGAAACAGACCTTTGGCCAAATAGTATAATAATTTATTTTATAGTTACTTTTGTGTATGAATTTTAATGATTATTCAAGGTTTTGGGCTAGTATTTATATGTACACGATTTAATATATATCATGTATTTTTATGAATTTATTCATTAGTTAAACATGAACTAGCAGCTAATATATATGTAAGAAGTATTAAATTCCGTAAGTAGTGGATGTTTTAGGTATAATGAGTATAATTAGATAGCATTGTAAGATGCCAATTAAGTAGTTTGAGTTAACTGAGTCACCTATATAGGATGGGCTTGCAAGTGCATATTTTATGTAAAGGTCTGAGGAAGTGGTGTGAAAAGCACTACGAATGCGCTTACCGACAATAAAAGCTTGTTTTTATCATATATTGTGTTTAATCAGCCTCAGGTTTGGATTGTTGATGTACTTTGTGACAATATTCTGATTTATATTTAGAGCCTTCTGATATGTTATTACAGGAGGAGGCTTGGTTTATTTTCACTTATACTTGTCAACCAAAGGCCCTTAATAATGAATTATTTATGAAATATTTAATATAACAGCTTTGGAAGTATCTTGGAACCTCATTTCATAGAAGTTAGGGTAATTGCATTTTTTGTATTCAACCGGCTTTTTGTTATTATTTTATTCTATGAACTCAATTGCTTCAAATGAGTTATTTTTACTTTGTTTTCATTTAAATTCATATGCATTCTGGTACATTCTATTGTTCTATTGTTCTGCTTAGTAATGTTCTAATTGATGAACTATTTAAGTGCTTTACTATGTTTAAAACTTATGAACCTTGAAGACATATGCCGAGGTGCTAGCACATTTTTGATTTTTACACATCTAATAAAGTTTCTTTTTTGCCTCAAATCATGTGTTTCTAAATTTTGGACTGTGGAAGAGTTTATATTTGGCATCAATCACGAAAGTTGTGTTCGTAATATTGTTACTTCAGACCACTATGCAACGATTGCTTACCAAGAAATGCCTCAGCCATAGATGGTAAATCAGACTGGGTCTTCGGACCAGTGTACAACTGCTTAGCATTAAATGCCTTGGCCTTAGTTGGTAAATCTAATTGGTACTTCTGATCAGTGTGCAATGAGTGCTTATCAATAAATATCTTTACCTCAGATGGTAAATCAAACTAGGATTTCTGACCATTCTTCTACGTGCAGAATCTTGGAGAAAATCTGATTTGAACTGTGTAATCCATAACCCTGAATCTTTTGAGAAATCAGACAAATAGCCTTCTTTTGTTGATGGCATATGAGATGAAGTGTGGTGATATGTGAATGCTTGTTTCATTGATTCTGTATGCAGAGCCAAAATCGCTCATTGACTTCAATATTAAATTTCAGTCCCTATCATTTATGAGCTTTACTATGAAGTGTCTTTGTAAATTGTTAGTGGTTCTCATATTTATCCAATAGGCCCTATTAACTGTTGGAAGGCAGTTGGTGTTTAAAAGTTGGCAAAGTTCTTTTGGAATGAAGAGTAATTTTATTCACCTTAACCCACTTCAGGGATACAAAGAAATCTTAAATAATTGTATCTGGAGCAATTTTCTGTATCGTCCATTTTCAGCTGTAGTTTCTTATGTTGGAGGATAAGATTGTCCAGTCTTGTTCACTGTGAGGAAAAAAGGTCCTAATATTCTTGAATTACAGGTTGTTAGTGCCAACTGCTGGTTCAGGAAAGTAAGTTTGAAATTCCTTAGAACTTCCTTTAAACTTCTAATGCCAGTTACTAATTCTTTTACTGTGAAACAAATTGCCTCAATTGAAACATGAAGAGATATCTGTTCCTTTTTACTTTTAAAGCTTCTGATGGAATTTTTGTGCGTCTCTCTCTCTCTCTCTCTCTCTCTTTCGTTGTCTATTCATCCTCCTTGGGGGCACATACACTCTGATAGTTTCCTCAGCTAAAGTACGTATGTCTCAGGCAAAACAACTGTTGCTTTGGATACTTCACTGTTACAGAATTTGCTTATTATTTAAATAAGGTTATTTAGTAAATATTGACTTGTTGGCTATAACAAGAAACCCTTGGCCCACATGGGAACTCACACTCCCATGTCTTACATAATACATATCCTCGAGGAGCATTAAGAACGTTAATAAACTTAGGGAGATGTTTGTATAATACAACACACAAACATCATAGATAGGCTTGGTTAACATTTATAAGATATTTTAGTGTCATGAATGAACTTATCCATGCTGCTTATAGTCTTTTGTCATACTCTCTTGGATTAGCAGTACTGAAAGTTTTGTTTATCAATAATTTCTATGGACATAAGAGCTTCGTGGGATATATTGGAGGATTATGATTGTGGTCTGCTTTGCCCCAGTCCTAAATTATGATATTGTTTATAGTTTTTGAAGCTCATTTATATATAGTATAAAATAATTTAATCAGTTATTTGACTAAAAATGTATTTTTCATTGATGTTTTAAACCCGGTTACATTTATTGATTGAAAATAATAATTAAAAAAAAAAAAAAAAAAAAAAACAGTTAATATGATTTTAATCGGGACTTTGGCAAGAGACATAAAAGTAAGCATGCATATTATCTCATACTGTGGATTTACTGGAATGTTGGTAAGCTGTAAGAAATATGTCATTCTTACATGTATGTAGGAGATGATAATCTAGTGGTATTTCCAGGCATGGTGAGTTTCATGTAACACAAAGTGTAGGGGGGATTGTGTTGGGAGAGCCATTAAAAAACAACTCCAAAACAGTACTCCAGAAGTCCATAGTGCATTCCTGACTACCCTCATGGGAAGCACCATCATCAAAAATGGAGACAATACTCTCAATATATGCATTGAAAAAAATCTTAAGATGCTTTGAAGGTAAGGAATGCAGTTGTCACTAGCCTTATACTAAATGTTGCTTATTGGAGCATGGCTGTTATTTTTGAGTGATCAGGGACAACTGCAACTAGGCAAATTACTGGGAAATGTTTTTCTTGTATGAGGTTCAGATAATGTGGAGTGCTAATTTCTTTTACAATGGAACTTGGGAAACTTCAATCGAACTGTTTCCTTTCCTTTCCTTTCCTTTTCAACCCAAAAGATGCAGTGATTTCATTGATGCTTGGGATTGAGGAACAGTCTTATTACTGTCAGTTTAAACAAGTGTAGTGATCAATTGCTGAACATTCGAAACATAGTAGTCACATGACTTGCTGCGGTAGATATAGTGGTGTGCCTTTTTTAATATTTTGTTTTAATGTAGTGTTGCTTGAAATATAAGATGAAAACAATTGACCATTTTTAATACAATGTTAGTTTTATATTTCCAGTGTCAATTTTTATATCAGTGTTCCTATGTTAAGAATATCTTTGCAACTTCTGATCTCCCTTTTCTGTCCAGCAACATCGACATTATAACCACGGGATGGCTTTGATCCATCAGCTTCACAAACAACCGGCATACTCTGTGTGACCATCAGCTCTTGTCTCCTCGCATGGTGAGTACCCTCCAACCTAGGGAACAGTCTTCCAGCACTAGACATCACTTCTTTTTGTTGTGGTGAGTACCCTCCAACCTAGGGAACCGTCTTTCAGCACTAGACGTCACTTCTTTTTGTTGTGGTGAGTACCCTCCCACCTAGGGAACAGTCTTCCAGCACTAGACGTCACTTCTTTTTGTTGTGGTGAGTACCTTCCAACCTAGGGAACCATCTTCCAGCACTAGATGTCACTTCTTTTTGTTGTGGTGAGTACCCTCCAACCTAGGGGAACAGTCTTCCAGCACTAGACGTCACTTCTTTTTGTTGTGAGTACCCTCCAACCTAGGGAACCGTCTTCCAGCACTAGACATCACTTCTTTTTGTTGTCTCATCATCATCAAGTTTCTTGGCAGAATGCAGATGTAGATTGCTGGGCTTCTGCTCAGTATAAGTTCAATGTCACCGTTGTGTCACATGTGATCTTCCACCTCCCACACTGCTCATCTGCTGTTGCCCAGATGGGTGGTGCATCATTAGTCTAGCATCTCCACTGAAATCTGTTCACTATGGGAGGTCCTGCTGGTAGTAAAACTAGCAATTGCATAGCTTTCAGCTTCATAGAAGCATGCAAGCCTCTGCATGGCAAGCCCAAGTACCATGTATGAGGACATCCTTTATAGTGCATGCAAAATATAATGGTTAGAAGATTGTCAATAAATACTTGGATAATTTGATCCTTAAAGCAAAGCTGAAGAGGTCAGGTTATCTATTACAACTGTGGAAAAATATTTTCCAAACCATTATTGTTAACCTACTGTTCTTAATTTCATATAATCTATGGAATTTGTTAAAGCAGAGACTGAAGCTAAGGTTTACTTCTTTATTATTAAGATCCAATTATGGTACCTTCCATTCCCCCAAGAAACCATTGTTCGGATGCCTCTGAACTTTTTTAAGAATTAAACATCCGTGGGCATTTGTGTTGCAAGTAATAGAATCAATGATAAGTCAAAAATTGCAGCCCAGAAGTCTAGGTTCCTGCGTACACAGATAAGTAAAATCAACTTCAAACACAGGAAAACTCGTCGTCAGAGCAATACAGTCCACATATACGATTCCCAAGAATTTCCAACAACAATATAAGGCAGTATTCACTTCACCATGGGCAAAAACAGACTCCAGATATGAAAAACTTCTATTTATTGATCCAAACACAAACTTGGCAAGCGCTTTCACCTGAATAGGCTTCTTCAAGCCAAACAAGACACAAATTCAAAGCATCCAATAAATACTTTCTTAGTAATTACATCACATCCCATGAGTTAATTAACTAGTTTGAATCTAAATGTTTATCACTTAAAGATGATATCAAAGCTAAAACAATACATATATATCACTCAAAAGGCTCATTACATTTAGTACGCATAGCATCAATAAATACTCACTTATAAAACTTACAAAAATGTTTAAAACTTCATATACATAGCACTACCTAACTAAATATATACACATAAAAATATAAATAAAATGCATACATAATAAAATAGACTAAATATTTAATAATTCATCGGGCTCCCACCACACTACACCCTCAGTCTTCTTCCCTTCAGCATGGGTTTCAAGGGCACCCTATCATTCAGTCCGGGGGCCCGATCTGCTCTCAACCTGATAATCCATTTAGTTTCGGTTTGTCCAGTATGATTCATCACATCACCTCTCCTAATTGTAGGTCTAATAACTTGTACTACTAAAAAATTAAAAATATGTTCAGCAGATGTTTCTATCACATGTCTCGATAGAGCATTTCTGACAGATTTGATCTGAATGTTATACTGGTGTTCCCTGATCCTGTCTTTTAATCTTCTGTCGGTCTTGCCCACATAGAAGGCTGAACACAACCTACAGGTGGCAAGATAGACAATGTGTTTAGTTTCACAATTTGCCCTAGGATAAAAATAGAAACAGCTTAGGAATTACTTTAATGTTATCATTAGACCAGCAGACAAGGGGGGTCCTGTCATTATTATGGATAGAAGTGGTTATGTAACTAGTATGGAGAACATGCTTAGTGACATTCAATTTTATTGTTGCATCAGGTTGAGAGAATAATTAATAGAGTATCAGTTGCATTATTAAGCCTTTTAAGTAGAAGCTTGATCAATGACCAACTATATAATTTTTTCTTAGTTAATAACCCGTTAATACCTAGTATACAAGCTATACCTAAAATACATAAACACCCAACCTGTCCACCTATGAGACCCATTGTCGTTGGGAGGGGCTGGATTACAGAACCTGTTTCTTTGTATTTAGAATCTAGGCTTAGACCAATAGTTAATACATATACACACATATTGAAAGATACTAAACAATTCTTGTTGATGTTATACAATAAGATGTCGACATTACCTTCTGATTTACCATACTGGTTAGTTACATTGGACGTTCAGTCCCTGTTTACCATAATTCCGAATAATGATGGCATAGAATGTGTCTGGAGATGTTTACAAAATAACCAAGGATCTCTTGAAGTATCCATTGACACTGTGTGTGAATTATTATGACTTATATTAACCAATAACATCTTTACATTTAATAATAAAATTTATAGTCCGAAGGATGGCATGGCTATGGGCACCTTATGTGCCAGTAGCTACGCCAACCTGGTTATGGCTGATTGGGAGAGACATAGTCTCTTTGTAATGGAATATTTTAAGAGATCTGTTGTGTTTTACGCACATTTTGTGGATGATCTTTTTTTGATTTGGCCTGCAAGTGCAGATGACCTCTCCAATTTTTTTGGAGCAGATCAACTCTCTGACCTCCTATTTGAAATTTACTATGACAGCATCGGAGACCATGGTCCCCTATCTGGATGTGTTTGTTGAAAGACTTCTGAATGGGTTATTGAATACAGGGGTATATAGGAAGTCCTGTTATAGGAACTCCCTTTTACACAGAACCAGCATGCACCCCAGATTTGTATTCAATAATATTGTAAGAGGACAGGCTATGCGTGTTTCACGCCTCAACTCCACAGAGTTGGGTTTTCACAATGAGTTATCCAACCTACGGTAACAAGTATATGATAGGTCCTATAGTTTACAGGAGATTGAGAAAGGTTTTTTGGGGGTTGACGACCTTAGGAGGGAAAGGGCACTACCATATTTTATGGCCAGGGATGAGACTACTTATGTAGGGAATGATATGACACATGGGCCTGTTATCCCTAATTGGGAAACTAGAGTTTCCATCTACTATACTCAGGATGTGAGAGCTTTAAGGACATTTATTCCAAACATTGGGACCTATTAACAGTTGATCCTAATATTCATGATATAGTGGGCCATATGCCAAGGTTCACATACAAGAATCGTCTTAATTTACAGAGGATTTTGTGTAGCTCAGATAGAGTTAACAACCACTGTATGTTGAGTTCCACAGCTGGCACAACCCAGCCTTGTCGTAAATGTAATTATTGTTCACTGATAGTACAGCTATGTTTGTTCAACCTGTCACGCAATGCTGTTTCTATTTTTATCCTAGGGCAAATTGTGAAACTAAACACATTGTGTATCTTGCCACCTGTAGGTTGTGTTCAGCCTTCTATGTGGGCAAGACCGACAGAAGATTAAAAGACAGGATCAGGGAACACCAGTATAACATTCGGATCAAATCTGTCAGAAATGCTCTATCGAGACATGTGATAGAAACATCTGCTGAACATATTTTTAATTGTTTAGTAGTACAAGTTATTAGACCTACAATTAGGAGAGGTGATGTGATGAATCATACTGGACAAACCAAAACTAAATGGATTATCAGGTTGAGAGCAGATCGGGCCCCCGGACTGAATGATAGGGTGCCCTTGAAACCCATGCTGAAGGGAAGAAGACTGAGGGTGTAGTGTGGTGGGAGCCCGATGAATTATTAAATATTTAGTCTATTTTATTATGTATGTATTTTATTTATATTTTTATGTGTATATATTTAGTTAGGTAGTGCTATGTATATGAAGTTTTAAACATTTTTGTAAGTTTTATAAGTGAGTATTTAGTGATGCTATGCGTACTAAATGTAATGAGCCTTTTGAGTGATATATATATTGTTTTAGCTTTGATATCATCTTTAAGTGATGTCTTTAAACATTTAGATTCAAACTAATTAGTTAACTCATGGGATGTGATGTAATTACTAAGAAAGTATTTATTGGATGCTTTGAATTTGTGTCTTGTTTGGCTTGAAGAAGCCCATTCGGGTGAAAGCGCTTGCCAAGTTTGTGTTTAGATCAATAAATAGAGGTTTTTCATATCTGGAGTCTGTTTTTGCCCATGGTGAAGTGAATACTGCCTTATATTATTGTTGGAAATTCTTGGGAATTGTATATGTGGACTGTATTGCTCTGACGACGAGTATTCCTGTGTTTGTGTTACAAGTAACAGAATGACAACAAAGCCTAACAATAAATCTGTATTGTTTTGTTTAATTCCCACAGTGGGAGAAGTGTGCTACAAGTTGCTTCATGATAGGCTTCACCATGCGAAACTGAGCTCTAGTTGCTGAAAAGAGCTAAAACCCTGATTTTGGCCCGTTGTCCCCATTATTTTTGGCTTTGTCTCCAGGTCTTGCACTAAGCAGCTGAAAGCTGTGAGTGGAATAATGATACTATGTTGCAAAACCACATAATATTTAGTAATAATAGTTACTATGTTGCCCTTATTTTATCTATTTTATTTATTTTATGAGTGTCAGATGTCCAAAATGTACACAAAATAGCTATAATTGCAACGTTTGTGGATGAAAATGACTAAGTGCCATTGTTTGCTCAATATGTTGCCATTGCAGGATTGATATTTTCCAACATTTCAGTGTTTATGTACAGCATCAAGACTCATCAAGGGTCATAAAGATCTCTCTCCCAGAATTCCTTGTCTCAAATACTTTCACCATAATCCTTATCCAAATTTGTTTTAAATACCTGTAAACTCTCTGATTGTTATTAAAATCTTATTTCATGCCCTGACACTCTCACCTTATAAAGAATCATTTTCATATTATTAGTATTATTTATTTATTTGTTTGTTTTGTTTATTTATTTATTTATCTATCCTTAGTAAATATTATGCATGGTTCCAGTGAAGATCCATCAACCTCATGCCCATCAGTGTACTTAAACAAATTTAATCTCAAGCCGTATTAAATCACCTCTGTACAATCTACAGTGTACTGAATCAGTTCCATTAATCATTCCTTGCGTAATTTGCTTTTAAATCTCAGGGTTAATTCTGAGTAAAATGGTTGTTCCTTCTCTAACTTTTTCTTGTCTCCAGATATATACACACAGAAACCAGAGCTACAGTCTACCACTGGTTTTACCATTGAGTTATAGAATGGTAACAAAACTTCACTTTTTCATAATATTGCTGTTATAGTAAGCTAACATTTCCATAACTGTTTCATTCACATAGGGATTAAAGTCAAATGGATGTTCCACTGTCGCACCCAGATGTTTATATTCATCTGCTTTTATAATATTTTATTTATAGCATATGAATATTGCTTATTATTTTCCCACATATGTACTACTATGCATGTCTTTTCACCTATTTT
This sequence comes from Protopterus annectens, assembly GCF_019279795.1. NCBI lineage: Eukaryota > Metazoa > Chordata > Ceratodontiformes > Protopteridae > Protopterus > Protopterus annectens. Next base: position 1,190,661,651 of record NC_056741.1, read on the forward strand.
TGTATTGTCAGCATATTTCTGGATCCAACAGCTATCTGCAACCAGAATCCTTGCCATAAATGTATTAAACAATACCAGATCCATTACTAAAAACCCTGTGGCACTCCAGTGAATGATTAAATATTTTGACTACAACCCCTTAATTTTAACAGTAGATCAGTGATCAAATACACACATTTTTGCCAAATGTATTCACATTGCATTCTTTCATTACTTGCAAAATAACATCATGTTGCAAAGTACTAAAAGCCTTGACAAGATATAGATATATAATATCTGTTAATATCCCACTCTCAAGGCTTAAACCACTGGAATATGAAATGTGATCAGATTTATACTACAGGATTTCCCTGGCGAAACCATGCCGCTATCTTCTCCCTTATGGAATGAAACAATTATAGCGAGGATATGTATCTCTGCAGTGACGATTGTTGGAAAATAAATACTACACATTCTGTTATCTTACTTGTGCTCTTACTCAGGAAGTAACCATTTAGGTCATCAGACCCAGCAGAACTATTTATCTTTATTCTGCTCTGTGCATTTCTCACCATTTCTGTTGTTACTGGGCATATCTCTTAACATTCTGCACTAACTATCCCAGTACATTTCCCATGTTTCACACACATATAAGCAAATATGTTTGCTCTCTCTCTCATATTTTGATTCTCTCTCTCTTATATTTTGATTCTCTCTCTTATATTTTGATTCTCTCTCTTATATTTTGACTCTCTCGCTTATATTTTGATTCTCTCACTTATATTTTGATTCTCTCGCTTATATTTTGACTCTCTGTCTTATATTTTGACTCTCTCTCTTATATTTTGATTCTCTCTCTCTTATATTTTGATTCTCTCGCTTATATTTTGATTCTCTCGCTTATATTTTGATTCTCTCGCTTATATTTTGATTCTCTCTCTTATATTTAGATTCTCTCGCTTATATTTTGATTCTCTCTCTTATATTTTGATTCTCTCGCTTATATTTTGATTCTCTCTCTTATATTTTGATTCTCTCTCTTATATTTTGATTCTCTCGCTTATATTTTGACTCTCTCTCATATTTTGATTCTCTCTCTTATATTTTGATTCTCTCTCTCTGTTACTTTGTCTTCATAGATAAAATCTCATTCTTATTTCTGTTATAATTTTATATGCTTATAAAACATCTTATTATATTTCACTTTATTACCCAAAATGATTTCATACTCTCTTTCTTCCATACTCCTTCTTCAGATAACAGCCGTTTGGACTGTAAGGTAGATGTTTACATTCCTGTGAACCTTCTTTATTCCTTCCATGTGCAATATACCCAAGTGCAATAACTTAGTTGTTCATAGGTTCATAGGTTCATACTAGGCTATCTGCCCGAGGGCATTTATAAGCCTAGCCCATAGTTTTGTGGCTTACGCCACCCCTTTAGTTTGGAGAAACTATGCCCATTATTTTGCTGTGCCTCTGTCAAGCAGTGACACTGAGGTAACCCCTGGGGTGTATCTGCGATCTCCCATCCATTGGTCAAGATTCCTCTTGAACAAGGCCAGTGAGGTGCTCTGCCTCACATAAACCGGGATTTTGTTCCACAGCATAGGGAGTCTTTGGGTGATGAATCTATCCCTCCAGCACGTCCTATTAATAACCGTGTCGAGGTTTAAGTCTCCCGCCCTTGTGGCTCTGAGGGATCTAGATTTTTTGAGATGAAGCATGTTCATCAAATCTGGGTTTGACATGGCCTTGTATGTCAGGCATAGGTCACCTCTGAGCAAGCGGTAAGCAACTGAATATAACTGGAGTTCTTTCAGTCGGGCAGCATAAGACAGATTTTTGAGACCCTTTATCCTTTTGGTGAGGAACTTTTGTGGCCTCTCCAGCTGCTGCAAGTGTCGGGTCAGATACATTCTGAATGGGGCATTGTACTCGATCATTGTTTACTGCTTTGCATTGCATTATATTCTGTTGTTTGGTATTGTATTGTATCGTATGCTCTTATTTATTCATGTTCATTATATGTGCATGCACCTAAGGAGGATTGCTACAAATTTTGTTGTATTTATGCAATGACAATAAAGGAATCTAATCTAATCTTATCTTCTATTCATTAATGAGGCAGTTCTAAACAATGTAATGCTACAGTCCATTGGACTACCCCTTTGTCTTTTCCAATAATAATTCCTCCTTTTATATAATTTTGCTGTTCTACCAAGGCACATTATATTTTGTGCATTTCCCTACCCTCACTTGTGATATTTAATTTTCTACCAACAATTTTATTTATAAATATTTCCCAGTTTTCCTTTTCAAGTTCCATTGTTATTCTTTATTAACTGCATCTTAATTTTCTTGGTTATATAATCCAGTCAAAATTTTCAGAGAGTCATAGGGCCTCAAATTTAATTTTCCTTTCCACTTAAACCCTATATGATCTAAACTACCTACTTGACTCTGTGATCTCAGCATTATTTGTACATATATCCATTTTCGTAGTACTGCATTTAACAATTTGTTATTATTGCATGATATTTCATATGTTCATGGATGTGTACTAGGCTAATGTCCCTGGAGCCTTTTCAAGCCTAGCCCATAGGATTACCCTGGCATCGTGTCACCCAACCTTAGTTCCTAGTGCCTCTGTCTAATAGAGCCACTGGAGTGATCCCCGGGGTGAATTTTCTATTTCCCATCCATTCATCAAGATTTCTTTTGAAGAGGGCCAGTGAGGTGCTCTGCTTGACATGTATGAGAAGTCTATTCCATAGCATGGGCAGTCTCTGGGTTATGAACCTGTCCCTCCAGCACGTTCTGTTGATTGAGGTAATGAGGTTGAGGTGTCTGGAGCGTTTGGTGCAGAGGGACTGGGATTTCTTTAGATGTAGCATTTCTAACAGAGAAGGGTCAGATATGGCTTTGTAAGTCAAGCAGAGATCGACTCTAAGTAGGCGATATGAGACAGAATAGTTGGAGTTTTTTGAGTCTGTCCATATAGGAGAAGTGTTTAAGGCCTAGGATCCTCTTTGTGAGGTACTTTTGTGGCCTCTGTTGATAATAACTATTTTAAAAACATAGATTGTTTCTGATCTGATTGCTTATAGGAACTTATGTTCTCCCAGTTTACAAAAAGCATATCCAAACCACCTGCTACTATCAACCTGTTATTTCTTGCCATCTCTTGCATCTTCTGCGTGGAGACATGCGTGAATGGGCGTAGCTTCGTTGAAGGTTGTGCGTTAGGGCTGGCAACTCAGCACGTAAAAATCAACTGCCAATCATTAGCAGACCGGAGTTCCGCTGTGGCGACCCCGAAAGACAACATTCCTTGCCATCTCTTCTAGAGCATTAAAATCTGTTTGCCTCCTTAATCTTTGATTCCAACTACTATAGATATCTAGTACACTAATTGGATTATATTTTGCCATAAGTTTGATACATAATATCTGTGTCTTCATTGGCTCTATATCACTTCATCGAAGGGACAGTTCAGCGAATGACATTTCATCGGAAATGCCATTCATCAAATTCATCAAGTTCTGCTCGTGTGCTCCCCTCATTCCCCTGCTATTTATATATACCAACTCTGAAATTGCACTATAGTGTGGAAAGGGCAAATTCCCTGATCCTCACTGTACCACGATCTCAGTATTATCAGTTTGACAAATGGCATGTTCGATGTAACTGAACTGAAAATGTCACTGAACTGATTTTTTGATGTACTGATATAGACCCATCTTCATATCCTATGATATGCATAGCTTGATAGGTGTTTGACTAAAATTGAGATTTCCCCAAGACTTGTGTCTTTCTTATATTTATAATCTATATGCATGTATATAAATCGGAGGAATGTTATTTTTATGCGATGTCCCAATAATTACATCCCGACTAAATCCTTCACATTCATCTTTAAGTATCCCACCAGCTTTGGTGGTGTATTTTCAGTCTGGAAAAAGTATAACAAAATAACATGACTGCATTTTATTTTCACTTAATCGTTTTATATCCTTGTAAGTAATTGTTATAAATAAGTCAGCAAATAATTAGTAAGTACACTTCCCAATGACCCGTTACCTTATTCAAATGTTTTTTGTCTCTCCCAAAAAGATGAGGTCTTGATGTCATATTTTCCATACACAGACATGATGTAATAAATACACTATTACCAATCTCCTTATTTTAATGTTTATATTATTAGCTTTTGTAAGTTCTAATATGAGTAATAGAATGTCACAAAAATGTCCATAATTGTATCTCTTACCTCTTGTTCCACACAATATTTTATAATATAATTTTCATTCCCTCACTATTTATTCCTTTGGGCTAAATTATAAGTCATTATTGCCACCTATAGTCAAAATTTCCTTTAGTCTCAGTTTTGGGTTAATACATTCTTGCAACACTTTCTTTTATATTGGAAAAACTAGCTCTTGTCAGACAAGACACTGAGATCAGATCCCTTCTTATTCATAGCTTGCACACTCCCTTTAACACAGAGTCACTTATAAATATGGTCTCATTCCTTTGTGTTATATTAAGTAATCCTTTGCCTACAGTCTGACTATCCTGATTACTCACTCATAATGTTGCCTTGTTTTGTACACTTGAACCTCCCTCACTATTAAATGTAATCGGTGCAACTGGTCTCACTTTAGTCATAAAACGTGCCTTCTTCATTCTCTTGTTCCATCTATATACGGTGCTCTGACCTGACTGTGATTTTTTCTTCATGCTAACTCTGTATATAAAATGCATGTATATATTGTGTTTTTCTACTGACTCTGTATGTAATGTCATTTATCTATTGCCTTTTTTCCCTCAAACTAAGTATGATATTCACTTCATATATGTATAGACTGCATTTTGGCATTCACTTTGTTTATATCATATAACTACTGTATTTTTACCAGACTGAGACCAAAATGGGTCTAATGGGATCACTGCTGTACTCCAGTTAACAAATTCAAAATAAAATAAATTAATGCATTCAAATCCAAACTTTTCTCAAATACCACTCTTTCCTAATGAATTCCTCTGCGCTTCCTTCTGTTTGTGATTGATTTAAATGGTTCTGCAGCTCCTTCTCCAGTATCTTTACAATGCCATAATACTCTGTATTGTATTCTCTAATGCTGTCTGATATTGTTGTCTGTCCGTTATTATCTTACCTGTAGAATCTCTGTAAACACACACGCTATACTCTTATCTCATCTTGTGGCCCATGTAGCATATTTACATCTTTAATATTAACGACTGTTTCATCTGTATCCCCTTTTGATAGTACCTTGTCACCATGCTTAAAAAATATTTAATGCCTACATAATATATGCTTAATTGAACACCTTTTTCTTTTGTTGCAGTTTGCATTTGTATAACTTTATACCATTGTGACAGGTATATAAGTTTTTCAAGAGAGTCACCCTCCTTTCCTATAATACGCCTGTTATCTGTTAGCATTTTATAAATTGTGTATTCTTTTAAGTTACCTCTTTCTATAAGGTCACTGCAACAAAGCTCATCTATTTTATCCATTGTTAACATCTAATTTTCTGCCTGAAAATCATTGCCCCACTTGCCTAAGATGCAAACAGATAAAACAATTACTCTGTTTTTACTGCTGCTTCACACTATTTTTGTCTCAGATGTTTGTATGTAATGCTGACTGTAATTTCAATTACGCAATGTTGTCCTTAAATTTTAAAACTCACTGGTTTATTCTCTTTTGCCATCATTCCCACCTGTGCATGCCTGTCATGACCATCATATAAGCGAGCACAAAGCACATCTTTGTATCTAAGTGAGCTGTGCAGCCACTCTTGCTTTCTACTGCTCACTAGGTTGGTTGTTTATAGCCATTAGGAATTTTCCTAAAAGCACTCCCTGTTGTAGAAATGAGACACACACATACCCACACACTAAATATTTAAAAGTAAAAATGAAAAGAGCGCTGATCATTTTTAAGTATTCTTTCACTGAATAGGGGCTTGCAACACAGGCCTTGATTGTAAAAGGCACATTCTGGCAATAGCTATTAAAAATTGTAACAGTGCTGCTCAAAAGCGTTGCTGTTTATAGCCCTTGGGTGTTTTCCTCTAAGCATTCCCCTGGTAGAAACTGAAATACATTCCCCACATACATGCAATTAATAGCTAAATTATAACACTACTAGGAGTCTTAACCTGAAAATGGACTCACTGGAGGCTCTCCTTGCACTGGAAGATGCCAATGTCTGTGCGGTCACAGAAACTTGGTTCAGGGCTACGGAGAACACCCCTGCATTACCAGGCTATACCTCATTCCAAACATTCCAACCCCAAATGAGGTCAAGAAGATTAAGGGTGGTAGAATCTCTACAGACACACCTCCAGACTGATTTGCCAAGCATGATCAACTGGAACTACTCCAGGTGCAACTGACAGTTGTCAAGACAACCATCCAAGTTATAGCCAGCTATAGACACCCTTCTATGACTCAGGACACCCACTCATCTTACCTGGATGTACTTGACTCCATCAAGGTACTCCCTAACATCCTGATCCTTGGTGACTTCAACTACACCACCATAGACTGGGTGAACTATTCCTGCACTAATGCACTCACTCAATGATTCATTGACTTCATCAATTCTAATACACTAGACCAGCTTGTCTCATCCCCCACAAGGGGAGATAACATTTTGGACTTGGTTCTCACCAACATAGGTGACCGCTGCACCACTCCCATAGTATGTTCTTCCCTGGTGAAATCAGATCATCAGACAGTCTCATTCAAAGTCTATATCCCACCCCCCCCAAGCTGTAATCGACCTAAAAAATTTCAAAAGATGACTACAACCTCCTAAGGGAGGGTATCTGTAGCTTCACACCACCGTCCCCTTCAGAGGATGCAGACAACTATGCCGAACAATACACCAATGCAGTATACAAGCATCTGTACACCTGCATTGACTGAGCCATACCCAATAGAACTAAAACCTGTTCCTCAAAGCAACACAAACCTGTTTGGTGGACATCCTCTATCAAAAGGCTTTACAACAAAAGGAAGAAACTGTTGTCCAATGGCAAAAAGGAACAAATTCCAAATGTGAAAACCTCCAAAGCCAATTATGAATCAAAACTAACCTCTGAAACAAAGGGAAACTACAAAGTCGTCTTCAGTTATATCAATAACCTCCATGGCAAAGCCCATGTTTTTTTCTGAATTAGCACTTAACAGTATCACTTACACTAATCCTGTTGACTTAGCCAACCTGCTAGCAGATAGGTTCAGCACAAACTCCACCTCCCTGCCCCCCCCCCCCCATAAAGGCCCTTTCAACATCCCCAGTACTTGTCTCACATCTCCATAGATTAAGTGTTAAAGGCCCTATCCAAGGCAAAGAACACAGCTTCCATGTTACCTGATAATATCCCAGGCTGTATTCTGTACCATCTCCAGCAAGAACTGGCTTCAGCATTGAACACACTGTTCAACCACAGAGTAAGTACAGGCTTCATTCCAGCAAAGTGGAAAACTGCCATTGTCATCCCCTTGCACAAATGTGGTGCCACTACTGACCCTGGAACCTATCGCCCCATTAGCTTGACAAGTCTGATCTGTAAAGCCATAGACCCTATTATTATGGATCTCATAAACAAGGACATAGGCAATCTACAAGAACTTCAGCCCACACAGTTTGGATTTATCAAGGGCAGATCATACCTGTTGAACCTGGTTGACTTCTTTGAGACTGTCACCAAGGCCCTGGATGAGGGAAAGTCAGTGCATACAGCTTTCCTTGACCTGGTCAAGGCTTTTGACACAATCCCCCACTCGGGGCATTATCAAAAAGCTAACAAAACTTGGTGTAAATCCCTATCTCATCAGATGGGTGGCCAACTGGCTCACCGACAGGACCCTCAAAGTCAAAATAGGCACCTCCACCTCCGATAGCAGACCTGTCACTAATGGAGTTCCCCAGAGATCTGTCCTAGATCTCCTACTGTTTGGCATCTATTTCTCAGAGGGCCAGGCAAATACAAAAGGCCTGTGGCTGACCAAGTTTGCAGATGACTGTAAGTTGGGTGCTGTCATTGACTCCCCAAATGATGTTAACATCTTGCAAAAGGGTCTCACAGCAACTAATGACTGGTGCCAATGTCATGGTCTCAAGCTAAACACAAAAAGATGCATCATCATACTATTCATCAAAAATATGACCCCTGCTGATTACCACATCATGGGCAACCTCCTAAGCACACAACCTGTGGTGAGAGTCCTAGGTATTCAGGTTGATAACAACCTCACATTTGACCATCTGTAGTGGCAGTGGTCAGAAAAGCCTTTTACTTGGTTCATCTCATAAGTAAAGGGACTGCATTCAGAAAAAAGGAGGTTATTGCCTCTCTATACTCCTTCTGCATTAGACCAATAATTCAATATAATGCCCCGTTTGGTATCTACCTCTCCAAACATCTGCACCAACTGGAAAAGCCACTGAAATACCTCACAAAGAGAATCCATGGCCTCCAATACCCATCCTATGTGGACAGGCTCAAATCACTATCACTCTACTTGGTATAGTACAGACTGCTCAGGGGTGATCTGTGTCTTGTCTATAAGGCAGTCTTGGACTCTGCCTTACTAGAGATGCTCCATATACATAAGTCTAACTCCTCATGCATTACCCACTCAAAAGGCCTGAATCTAATATACATCAACAAAATCTGCTGGAGACACAGGTTTGTCTCCCAGAGGCTGCCCCGTCTCTGGAATAGACTTCCCATACACATCAAACAGGCCACCTCACTGACCATCTTCAAGTGCAACCTTGATGAGTGGATGGGAAACCACAAATTTGTCTTAGGGGTTCTACCTGTGTCCCTCATTGACAGAGGTGACAGGTGCTGACTGAGGTTTCTTTTTGAGGATAAACTCTTGGCTAGGCTTCTAAGGGCCCCAGGGCCATTAGCGTAGTAACCTCCTATGACAATGCTAAAATAAAATTTCTGCACTGAAGAGGTATTTGTATCACAGTCACCAACTATACGAGACACATTCTAACAGCAGTTTATAAAACAGCACTTTGAGTTAAGCCTGTGGGAATACCTTAGACTGTGTCTACTATTTGTATGGAACAACATTTAACTACATTACATAGCTATTATTTTTTCTGTCAACTAGATGTCTGATGTATCCACGTTGGTGGTTATAACTACTATTTTGGGCCTAAGAACTGTCTCTAAATGAAAGTAAGTGACCCTCTTGTCATTTACTCAGTTTAAATAATCACTAACATGGCTACCCAGAACTAGTGTGCATTTGTATGAAGCAAAATAGAACACTTTACTGTGATTATGAGTGTGTGGAGCAACAGCACCAAAAAATGTATATTGTTGTTGTACAAACATAGTCAACAGTAAGAAAATGGCAAAACCAAACAACAAAGCCAGACTAATGATGCCAAAGAAATAAAAAAAAACAAAATATATTTTTAATACTTCCATAAACTTTCAGGATAAACCCTTTTCAATGTGATACAAACTTTTAAACTCCATTCTCATTGTATAAAACTGACAAAACACAGCCAACCAATTATGTTTATAAATTAATTCACAACACTAATTTTGCACAAACATAATTAAATTCATAAACACTGTTTCAGAATAAAAAAAATTGTCTACCTGCTTTTAAAGCTATGTACATATAATAAATACACACATAAATATATAAAAAGGACTAAACATTCTATTTCTGCCTGCTACAATCTCATCTATCTATTCTTTAAAATTGGTTTGACACTCATAGGAGTATTAAGGCTAGGGAATTTATCTGCATTAAACCTTATAATGCAGTTGAATTTGTCAATCTCCAATTTATTTAGATCTCTGTAAGGACACTGTTGCAATATATAAGCCACTACATGGCACTAAGAAAGGATCCTTTCCATGTCACAGTTGTGTTAATTGTAAATACATAGCCAAAGGTGCAAAGTTCACACATCCTGTTACTGGTAAGGATTTTGAGTTTACCTGCTCTGCTACTTGTGCTACTGAAAACATGCTCTACCTAGCTACTTCCTGATTTTCCAGGCATTCTAAGTGGGCAAATGTAGCAGAAAGTTTAAAGATAGAGTGATGGAACACCTTTCTGATATGGGGGAGGTGTTTGACAAATGCTCTGCCTAAACATTATTTAGAGAATGGTTCACAACACAAATTTGTGTTTAGAGTGATACAAAAACTCTTGCTAATTCTAGGGGAGGATATTTAAATAACAAATTGGAGATCGCTGAATGCAACTGGATTATAAGGCTTAATGCAGAAAAATTCCCTGGCCTTTATGCTGCTATGAGTGTCAAACTGATTTTAAAGAACAGACAGATGAGACTGTAGTAGGTGCAAGTAGAATGCTTTTATTTTTTATACACTTTTATATGTTTTTGTTTTTATTTGTTGTATGTACATAGCTTTAAAAGTGTGTAGACAAGTTTGTTTATTCTGAAACGATATTTATGTATTGAATTATGTTTATGGCTTTAAAATGGTGTTTGCACAAAATTAGTCATGAATTAATTCATAAATGTGATTGGTTGGCTGTGTATTGTCCATTGTATGAGTCGTCTTCTTCTTTCAGCTTTTTCCCGGTTAGGGGATGCTACAGCGGATCACTTGTCCGCTCATGATTGGCAGTGGAGTTTTACAGTGTCAATTTGCCAGCCCAGCGCCCAACCTTCCACAGAAGGCACTCACACCTAGGACCAATTTAGAGTGTCCAATCCACCTACAGCATGTCTATGGGATGTGGGAGGAAACCAGAGCACCCGGAGGAAACCCACACAACCACAGGTAGGACATGCAGACTCCGCACAGAAGGCACCCCAGCCGAGGATCGAACCAGAGAACTTCTTGCTGTGAGGCGACAACGCTATCCGCTGCACCACCGTGGCCGCCCCATTGTACATAATGAGTACTGAGTTTAAAAGTTTGTATTGCTCTGAAGAAGGGTTTATCCTGAAAGCTTTGTGGAAGTTTTAAAAGATATTTTTATCTCTTTGGCATATTGTTAGTCCAGCTTTATTGATTGGTTTGTGTAAAGCAAATTTGAAATGCATTACTTTAACCTTTATTATTTTCCCTACATTCAGACATCTGAACAGGGTGTGGTTTGTGAGGAATAGTGTTATTTAATATACCATATCTGCTGCAATCAGTGTAAAAATAGTAATGCTGTGTCTTATGTTTGCATATGCCTATTCGGGTTTACTTTAAATAATCGAATAACCAAAATGTCGACTTGCTTAACAGTGAGACAACAACAAAATAGTCAAAACAGCGAACTCCCAGAATGGTGAATTTCGCCTCTGGAAAACTAACCACTTGGCCACCAAAGACAAAAAAAAAAATATACAAATAAAACCCAGCAAAGTAGAGGGCTGAGCCCCCCACACTACTAACTAACTAAATATTCCAACTGCGAGATCACACTACAGTGGAGAAAAGGGCAAAGGTAATCAGTGGTGGCCAAGTGGTTAGTTTCCCAAAGGCAAAAATCACCATTTTCACAGGTTTGAATGTTTCATTCTTGTCTCGTTGTTAAGCAAGTCGACGTTTTGGTTATTTGATTATTTCAAGGGGAACTGCCTATTCACAGATGTGTGTGTGTGTGTGTGTGTGTGTGTGTGTGTGTGGAGGTTGCAGTGTATTTAAGACTAAATTTGGACATAATTTGTTTTCACTTTTCATAACATTCAGACATCAAAGCTGCAAAACATAAGTGTCTATCTTTGGTGGTCTGGCTGGAGAAAAAAACATGCATCAAAGCATTTGATCTCTGTTACATTAGTGCAGTGAGTAACATTGCTCTTACAGCATTTGGCTCGTATTTGACTCTAGTTGCATTATTAGCTATGGCTTCTTCAGTTTGTAGTGTGCATGTCCTCTGTTTCTATGTGTGAATTTATCCTCGTTTTCCAGTTTCATCTACCCCTCCCTAAAAAAAAAAAGGTGAATTGAGATTCTTGCAGTTTTGTGCATCTTGATAGATGTGACTTGTTAGGGCCAATGCCTGTGTGTGTGTGTGTGTGTGTGTGTGTGTGTGTGTGTGTGTGTGTGTGTGTGTGTGTGTGTATGCGCAAGTGTGACAAATCATTGCCTCTTATGATAAATCTGGTTTATCAGGGTCAGAGTGTTTGTGTATCTGGGAAAATACTAACTGTGAGGCATGCAATATTATCAGGCACATATCTAACTCTTCTGTGTGGGAATAGAAAGAACAGTTAGCAAGTTACTGTTTTTTTTTTTTTTAATATGGCATAAAATGTATTAAAGAACAGACAAACCATTATTGTTTCTGGTGGCTGGGAGTATCCCTTACCCCAGGTTACATAATTGGATTTGACAAAGGCATAATAGCGGCTTCTGCCCTAAACCTCATCTAGGCTAAATGGGTTCACTCAGATAAATGCACCGAATTTTACACAAGCTTGTTTCAGGGGGATGATGTGGTCATTACTACTTAATTTTTCTCATGATCAGATTAGAGAGGTATGCACGGAAAGTCACTATAGCTTATGGTGAAGCTGTGAACAGTGTGATTATTATTATTTATTTAACTTTCTTCAAATACATTAGAGGTATCCATTGGTCACTATTGGTTGTTTAGAGACAGTGTACTGTTTAACAACAATATGATGCAATAGATTACTGTGATCATTATCATTTTTCTTTTTACTTTTGTCACAGTAAGACATTGGACGTGTGCAAGTGGATATCTTTTGGGGGTAGGAGTAAGGAGGCATGCTGTTTCTATTGTCTGACAGCAAAATGTTGTAATATGTTACTGTATTCTGTTTAATCTTTCATTTTTGTCCCAATCTGACATCAAAATAGCATACAGTAGGTAGCTGTGTTTGACAGTTGCAGGTAAGAAGGCATGTTTCGTATATATATGGCAGCAGATACTTGAAATATTTTACTGTCACCATTTATGTCTGCACTTTCATTCTACTCTAATACAAGAGGAATACACTTTAGATGACTATTTTGTTTGGGGGGGGTGGGGTTTAGACAGGCAGGCACTATTCTCAGATGTGATATATGTATCTTTCAAAATGTTAGGTTGTGTCAACATATGTCTCTTCGTTTGATTGTGAACTGCTAGTCTGTCAGACACAACTTCACTGAAAGAAAATGGAAAAAGAATGAATTTCTTTCATTACTCAGTTTTTGTTCAAGCCATTAGATCAAAATATTGGAAAAACATTTTAAAATGCACCTCAGAGTAACTATAATTGAATAGTATCTGGGGTGTAGTGGCTCACAGATTTTCAACTTTATTTCATTATGTAATACAGAGGTATCATGATGCACTCTTGCCCAGTTATGGTATATTCAAAGGATGCAGTAAAAAAGTAAAGGTGAAGAGTAACACTGAATTTCTTTCCTTAATTGTGTTTTTAACCTATCATTGGACAAAATAGTTACTTTAAAAAAAAAAACATTTAAAATGAACCTAAGAGTGAAACCATGTCTTCTGGGGACATAGTGTCCCCCATGGATCCAGTATCTGTGTGCCTGGGATGACATGATTGACAGACCATGATGTTTTGCCAGAGATGGCCTGCACCTGTCACCCTTGGGATTCCGGATACTGGCTAAGGCTCTTGCCACCCCTATAGTGCCTTTTTTAGGCAAGGTTCAAATGACAAATTCACCACTGTAACAGGTACAAGCAAGCAAAATCTGAGGGTAATGCTACTCGATGCTAAAAGTCTAAACCTCAAAATGCACTCATTCAAGGCACTCCTTAAAATGGAGAACATCGACATCTGTGCAGTGACAGAGACCTGGTTCAAAGCTCTAGAGAGCACCCCTGCACTACTAGGCTATAATTCATACCACACCTTTTTGCCACCTAACCTGGACCGAAACACTAAAAGCGGAGGCGAGTTTATATTCATTAAGGATACCTCCACCTCCAGGCTAGTTGTTCAGCATAATGCATCCAAAATTATCCAAGTGCAACTAACTCTGGGCAAGTCCACAATCCAAATTGTAGCTTGCTACAGATCCCCCACCATGCCCTAGGATTCCCACTCCTCATTTCTTGATACACTGGAAAATATTAGGGTACAACCTAACACCCTAATAATGGGCGGGTTCAACTACCCTACCATTAACTGGGAAAACTCATGTGCCAATCTTTTGCTCAACATTTTCTGGAATTAATAAATTCCAATGCATTGGATCAACTTATCCACACCCCCACCAGGGGCAGCAGTATTCTAGACCTGGTCATTACCAACATGGGCAACTGGTGTTCCACACCAGAGGTCAATTCCTTTTTGGTCAGATCTGACCACAAGCTAATCACCCTAGACATCCACATCCCACCCCCCATTAGGGGAACCACTGTAAAAAATTTCTCCAAAGCCAACTTCATGCTTCATAAGACAGAAGTGGCAAATTTCACGACACCCATGCAGATGGACAATAGAGGTACAACTGGTGAATCCTACACAGATGCACTTTGTAAGCACTTACATCGCTAACAGAACCAAGATGCTATCCTCCAAAAAAAAGGAAGCCAATCTGGTGGTCCCCTGCCATAAACAAACTCTACAACAGAAGAAACTGTTGTAAAAAAGAGTAAAATCCCATGATTGGAGGAACTCCCTGGTCAGCCTCTGTAAGAAGCTGAGATCCCTCATAAAATCCTCCAAAGCTAGTTACGAAAATAAAATCTCCACTGATTCTAAAGACAATCACAAAGCTTTCTATAGCTATGTCAAGAATCTCAATGGCAACACTCAGATCTGCTCTGAGTTACAGCACAATGGCACTAAATATAGAGAACCAACTGATATTGACAACATCCTGGCAGATAGGTTCAGTGCTAATTTTACCCCCCTCTCACCTCCTAAAGGGCCAATCTCTATACCGGAGAATGCAAAGTTCCTGTAATCACAGGTGCACAGGTAAAAAATAAACACTCTCCAAAGCCAAGAACACAGCATCCATGGGACCCGACAACATCCCAGGCTGCGTTCTACACAAACTACAGAACGAACTGGCACCACACCTAAGTACCATGTTCAATCATAGCTTCACCTCAGGTTTTGTGCCCACTGAATGGTGCACAGTGATGATTATCCCACTCCACAAAGGGGGAGTCACCATGGACCCTGGGAACTACAGCCCTATTAGCCTGACGAGCCTGGTCTGCAAGGCTATGGAACTTATAAACAATGACATTGGTAATCTTCATACTCTGGACCCCACCCAGTTTGGCTTGTAAAAGGCAGATCATGTCTCCTAAACCTGATAGACTTCTTTGAAATGGTCATCAAAGCCGCAGATGAGGGTAAGGTGGTTCACACAGCCTATCTAGATCTCGCCAAGGCTTTCAACACCATCCTCCACTCTGGAATTATAGATAAACTCACTAAACTAGGTATTAATCCCTATGTCACAAGATGGGTTGCCAACTGGCTCATTGACAGAACCCACACTGTGAAAGTAGCACACACCAAATCCGACTTCAGACCAGTGACAAGTGGAGTACCACAGGGTTCAGTCCTGGGTCCTCTCCTGTTTGGTATCTACTTCTCTGAAGTACAGGCTAACACAGAAGGTCTTTTGGTAAAGAAGTTCGCAGATGACTGCAAACTAGGAGCCATAATCAAAACTCCCAACGATGTGGACATCCTACAAAAGGGCCTCACTGAGACAGATGCCTGGTGTCAAAGCCATGGCCTCAAGCTCAATGTCAAAAAGTACATTGTCATCCCTTTTGGTAAAAACTCTATACCCATGAACTAAAACATAGGCGGTGGTCTATTTAACACCGAAAGTGTGATACGAGACCTTGGGACATGGGTGGACAGTAGTCTCTCCTTTGATAATCACATTGCCACAGTAGTCAGGAAATCCTTCTACATGGCACACCTCATCACAAAAGGTTTCTCATCTAGGAAAAAAAGAGGTCATTGTTCCCCTCTACTCGTCACTCAGACCCATTATAGAATACAGTGCCCCTTTTGGTATGTACCTCAGAAGACATCTACAACCACTGGAAAGGCCGCAGAAATACCTCACAAAGAGAATTACTGGCCTCAAGCAGATGCCCTACGCAGACCATCTCAAAAAACTCCAGCTTTACTCCGTCACATATCACCTACTCAGAGGCGATCTCTGCCTAACATACAAAGCTATGTCAAACCCAGAGCTATTGGACATGCTCCACTTAAAGAAATCCCAATCCCTCTGAGCTACACGCTCTAGGGACCTAAACTTTGTCACCACAATAAACAGAACATGCTGGAGGGATAGATTCCTGCCCCAGAGACTTCCCATACTCTGGAACAAACTTCCTAGCTATATCAAACAAAGCTCCTCATTAGCAACCCCGGGGATCACTTCTGTGGCTCTGCTCGACAGGGGCACAGGAAAATTATTTTCTTGGGTGGCGAAAGCCAGGGTACCTTTTTGGCTAGGCTTATATAGGCCAATAGCCTAGTACCTACCTATGAACCTATGCTACTGGCTTAATTCATTTATTTATTTCTTCTAGTTATTACAGAGCAGTTTTGGTTCCTTAGAGTATGTTGAAACGATACAGGAAAAAGTTGAAGATTAAAAAAAAGAGAGAAAAAGTAGAAAAATTTTATCTGGATTGTGTGTTGAGTAAGGGATTGGTAGCAGTGAGGCAGCATGGAGCCCTTCACCCAGGAACAGGTGAGAGATGTGCTGTGCAGTACAATATGCAAAGGTATCTGTGAAAAAGTCCAACTACTGTTAAAATCCTCCCTAAAAATGATGCAGTCTAGAAAATACTAACCTAGATCATGTTTTTAAAATGTCCAGAGAAACTGTTTTTCTAAGTACTGATAAGCGCTGTTGACCTCCTCACATAAATAAGGAATTGGCAGCAAGCCTGTAAAATGGAATAAAGTTGAGACAGAATCCCTGGTAATCTGGCATAAGCATTTTCTTAGCATGTCACACATACATAGTCTTTGAAAAATCTTCTTTGATAGTTAACTTCTGTACCCTTATCTGTAATATATTAGTTCCAAGTCTTGATAAGGCAATACTGGGATTAATGCCAATTTAGCTATAGCAGTTTTAAGCATCGTTTCACATCCTTAAAGTGGTAAAATTGTTCAACTTGATTTCATCTTACTTTAAGAATGTAGGTGAGTCCAGGTTTATTGTCCTAATTGCAGTGTTAATATACAATCTGAACAGAAGGATTAATGATTTAAGTGAAAAGGAACGTATTTATCAAAATTCAGAAACATGTTTTGTAAAACTTTATTCATACTCAAACCATATACATAAACAAGAATACAGAGCAACAATCGTACCAGAAACATTATAAAAATCCAAAACAATAAAAATAAAACATCAGTAGTACTTTATCTGCAAACAGTCAGGTGTTGGCACCTTTCAATCATTTGCACAAACTGAGGTGTAAAATGGCCACAATATAGATCCAGATGAGATTGCAGGGATGCTAAACCCTATCATTCTCAGATTTAACATGACATTAGTTGGGGTAACACTGTCATCATAAATTAAATGATACATCATAGACACAGTTTCTGACAAATGTTAAGCACTTCACTGAGTAAGGCCTGACTCTTAAGTAATGAATGGACAGCCACAGTGGCTGCAGTAGCCAGAGCTACCTATATTTTCAATAGAGTTAATTTAAAAAAGCCCATAACCCTAGGTCCAGATTACTCCACTGAGTGCAGGCCATGATGGGAAATCCTGAAAGCATTAATGGCATTACCCACCTCCTCTTGACACACATTAAATCCTTAAGAAAAGGAACTCAACAACACCAAAATGAAAACTTTGGTAAAGATACCAGTATTGGTAAATCTTCTCAAACGTAAACTCTTAACAAAACTAGCAAATCTGACACTAACATCCAGGTTGACTGGACAAAGATGTGCAGTCCTTGGTCAAAAAGGACTCAAGAAATATGTCTGTTTCATAAGAGAGATGATAAACATATAGTGCAAACGTGTATCATAGCATATATTTTATAATGTGGATGGTAACACAGAAAAATTGTAACAGTTTTAATCCTGTGCTATAACATTTCCTTAAATGTACTGTTCGCTGTAAAAGGGTATAGTAAGTTTAAACACACAAGTGACTTCTGCAAGGCTTGCAACTGATAGGATTTCTCAAACTACTCTCTCATTGCATTCTGTGCAGTGCTAAGCAATATGTCTTGTATACACTTAGCTGTCTTATGTGCAGTGCTAAGAAATATGTCTTGTATACACTTACCTGCCTTAACCATAAGGTCATAAGAAACTGAAACAGTAGAAAACAATAATAGAACCACAGGGAAATGTGCTAAATATTTAAAACCAGATGTCTAAAACCTTATTTTCATGTGCATTTCTTTTACAGTGGAATGTGCAGAAAAGAAACTCTGGGGATGTGGACACTGAGGGTGTTAATACATGCATTGATGAATTTTTTTCTAAGAATCTAAGCATTACATTAAAAGAATTTGTCTATGTCATTTTTGTTTCTCTTTAAGGAAATGAAAACTATTATTAGAAGGACTAAACGATGTAATATTCAAGCTACAGTGTACAATGGAAGGCATTTTTCACAGAAGACATATATATAACTATAAGCTAAATTACTTTGCCACAAGATCATAGAATGTTGCTGAGACTGTCCTGAGTTTGACAGTTTTCTGAGACATTTGACATTACTGTCAAAAGTAGGAACATGCTGTCCCAGGGTGGGAGTTACAAATGACGTTGATACACACCCAGTTAAAAGTTTCAGTTTTGCTTCCAGTGTATATAACACATATAGGGCTTTGTATTCTTTATTAAATCTCAGCAAGAGTATTGTTTTTTCAGTTTTTAACTAAAGATAGATACTCTGCACGAAGCAGCTTATAAAACTCTCAGAGCCAAGCCTATATTTTGTGCGTTAGTAAGTGGTCATGTGATTCTATATGAGGGTATTCCTTACTTGGTACTATTAGGTTGTAGCAGTAACTACCCGATTTGTACTATGTTGTGTAATTGCCCATTATCCAGCCAGGTACAGCATTCTCCTTGTTTAGCTTCTGATTTCCATTGGTACTGTAGTCGAGAGAGAGTCGTGTAATGTTACACTCATACTGTTCAAAGGAATAGCCACTCCTAAAATAAAACAGGAATTAAGTGCAAGTGGTCAGCCGATGTCTTTAAACAAAGTAATCATTTCTTGTAACACTGCAGTAGCAAACTGTAGCAGGAAGAGGTGCAGCCATCCTTCCTATCACCGTGTAATTAAACAATACTGTTAGTATCATCTGTGGCTACTGACAGTGTGTGAGAAGCAGAACCAATTACAGGAGGGGAGGCTAATCAAAGCTTAGGTACATTCAAGCAAACCATATGTTTCTGTGCTGACTCAGCTTGAAGGCACTGAGAAGGCACAGACAGGGAAATTAAATCACCCCGTTACTGTACTACACACACACTTCAAACAAGAAAACATATATTTTCACTTTCCACTACACTTAATGTGTATAGGCAGCAGTGACATCTGGCAGCAGGCCCCAGCAAACAGTTGACAGGACTAGCTGCTGTAATAACATAAACCAGCTACTAGCCTAGAAAAAGGTGAAACTTGTTTAACTCCGAGATCTAAAGGATACTTCAAAAGCAGTTATTGCAGCTGAGGATTACATACAGGTCTGTTAGACACCATGCTAGTCACAACAAGCACAGAAATATAAAAGCACTCCAAAAGACATCTGTTTCTAGTCCTCTTTTATAATTCCAGTACAAAAATAAATGAAAGCAATGCACAGCAAAATCTATTCCCAAAGCTAGATGCTTACAGTGTTAGCTGATGTGGCATTTCTTGTAATGTAGCTTTGTACATGGACATTTATTTAATGAGTACGGTTTAGGGCATTTTCTTTAAATGATACAGCTTGTGAAATTTAACTCCTTAAACTGGCCTGGTGCATGAAAACTTGCAAAACGATATCACACAACACATATTAGAATACGCTTGGGGTAGATGATCAAGATGCAAAGCACAACTAGGTTACTGCAATCACATCATAGTATCAAGTGCAGGGTTTGTTCATTTCAGCTGTGATATCCATAGAAAGCATACATTTCCAAACACCTAGTACATGGAATCAGATTTTTTGCCTTTTTTTTTTCCAAGTTTGGGATATGGAATTGTACTAAACTATTTATGTTCTGCTGTCATACATTGACCACTCATTACTTTAAAAACAAATGTCCTCAACATTTAATTAGAGTGAATGACCCAAGTGACAAAATGTAAATACTCCTGTCTTCCTTTTTAGGAAATATGATTACATGGTATAATGTTAGCTGGAAAAGAACACCACTATAAAAGTTAGTGCATCAAAGTTCTTACTGTTTGTTAAACTATCACCTGTAAAATGCCTTGTCTGTCTTACTTGATCTATCCATTGCCTGCCTTCTCTTCTGCAAACATTTGTGGTTGATCTCAGATATAATCTGCTCTTACTGCTGGACCTTGCAAATACCTAATCCTTACTTCTGGGCCTCAGGTATTCCAAAACAATGAACTATTAGTAAGTTCATCCCTTTCTTGTGGGTCCCATCCTTGTGTGTACACAAACCATAACATACATGAAGACCCACATTTACAGCTGCACTTTACTCATAGGCCTCAGACTTGCACAAAGCATGAATCAGATGTGGACCTCATTACTACCTGAACTTTACTACTGGGCCTCACAACTCCCATACCATTTTTTCTTAGGGTGGACACCAGATTTGGCAGATTAGTCCCCAAATAGTGTTTTATTCAAACCAAAGAAAGTCTGAAAAGGTTTTAGTAGTAAACAACATCTGTTCTGAAAGTGTGTTCTAACACAATTATTTCCACTCCACCTTATATCTGGCATTGTGTTAGTAATATGAAGTTAAGCAAGTGAACAATCTCCCTGCAACGGTGAGCAGATACACAACAGCACTGCTCTTGACACATACTGCTAAGGTAAGGGGGTTCTACAATTACTTATCAAAGTGACACAGTATGCTTAAGAACATTAGAACACAATGAACAGCAGAATAAAGACAGGCAGGACCCTTCCAGAGTGTATGATTAGTGGAGCTAGTATATTCCAGAGTGTATGAATAGTGGAGCTAGTATCAAAATATATATGTATGTACACGTGCATGCAATGTACCTATACAGAGCCCACATCGGGGGTGATAACAGCACTGTAGCTTGTTTTACTGTTGCAGCACAAGGACTTATGGTACAGGTACAGATAAAGGCTCATGAGAACAGTACAGTAAGGTTAGTGCTGAATGCAACCAATGCACCTGTCTGCTAATAAGGGAGACACTGCAGAACTGTGAATGCAGTGCAGTCAGAAAATCATTGAAAAAAAGACTTCAGTGGCAGAGTGTCTCTACTGCAGCACAACAGGATTGAACAGTAAAATTCATATGTAACCAAGCAAAAAATATTATAGGGCAAAACATTGCATCAGAACTAGTATAGAATTTACTGTGAAAATCAGCGCTAAGTGACAGCATTACTAAAATCACAGACAGAGAGATTCTGTCAAGGGTTTTATAACAAAAGGGCAAGAGAAGAGAACAGCCATGCTGGTACAGTACAGACAACATAAAACAGAAGAGTTTATACTAGTAACAAGAGGGAAACACTGAGCCCACTGAAACTGAACACAAGCTCTAGTAACAACAGGGAAAACACTGAGCCCACTGAAACTGAACACAAGCTCCCAAAACTAGTAACAACAGGGAAACACTGAGCCCACTGAAACTGAACACAAGCTCCCAAAACTAGTAACAACAGGAAAACACTGAGCCCACTGAAACTGAACACAAGCTCTAGTAACAACAGGGAAACACTGAGCCCACTGAAACTGAACACAAGCTCCCAAAACTAGTAACAACAGGGAAACACTGAGCCCACTGAAACTGAACACAAGCTCCCAAAACTAGTAACAACAGGGAAAACACTGAGCCCACTGAAACTGAACACAAGCTCCCAAAACTAGTAACAACAGGGAAACACTGAGCCCACTGAAACTGAACACAAGCTCCCAAAATAACATGAGCTGCTACTACTGCATTTAACTTATGTTGTCCTGTTTTCCAGCCTGAATCATATGGACACCTCTTGCTAAGGTATTACATACCTTGCAGCTATCATGTCATGCTCAGGTGTACAGCTGAGAACATAATAGTTAATCATACAGCAGCAGAGAAAGAAGAATATTGAAACAGAGCTTAAACAGTAAACTACCATTAAAGTATTCATACAGCCTGCATTCATTTCCCAATGAGATTGTGGGATACACAGATTGCCATCTAAAACTTACTGTAGGCTACACTAATGTAACAGTTGTCAAAATTTGTGTGCTGTAAATCTGAGTACTAAGCATTATAGTCAGACAAATTATAATGACACATTATATTAAACTTGATTAAACAGAATCTATATAAAAATGCCCACCAAGCCTGTTTCGTGATTCATTTCTTGCAAAACATTAGCTCAGTAGAGATCATCCCATGATATTTGGGTTTCCAAAGCAGAAAGAAACATTTATTAATGGATGTGGGAAGCAGGAAGGCAGCATCACATGTAGAAGGCTGTGCTGAGTGGAAATGCCACAATGGCAGGAGGTGAAAATGTGCAGCTGCTGGACATTGTGATGAGGCATACATAATCAACAGGTACAAAGAGTGGGGGAGCACCTCACAGGCAGGAAAGTAAAGGTATAAGCTAGATGAGACCTTACAGCTAAGAATAAAGGTGTAACTTTGTGAAGGTGACATGCTACTAAGCACAGGTAAGTATGCAAACGCACTCAGAATTTCCTTAAGGATCCAATCACTTGTAATGACATATGCTCACACTTTAACTCATATGCCTTACAAGTATAAAGTAGGAAGGGGGTTTAGCAGTCAGTGAAAGATAACATGCCAGCTTTGGCTGCAACAACTCTGTTTCTGCATTTCATATACAACTGCTAGATAAGCTTCAGTATAGATTCCTTGTCAAAGTAAAAACATTCTAATGTCTGTAAATCTACTAGTCTTACACTAAACAGATTAATAAAGGAATACAGAAAAGCAATGCATTCATCCACAACCAGAGTACCTTCACAAACAGAAGAGACATCACACACTTTATAAAATAATAAACATTATATACAGATAGTTTTCAAAAAGTGTTATAAGCATCCAGAGGATATTTCTTTGCTAGACTGGCATAGTCCAACTTAGTGGCAGAAAAATCAGTAGGACATCTTTTCCAGTTGTGATCAATTTTTGGTAAGGCTGTTCTTTGTCTGTCTTAACATAATGTTAGTGTTCTGTGCACACAGAACAACTGCTGTATGTCACAAAAGGAAAGGGGAAGAATATATTACAACACACAGGAAATTACTTTTTGCTTGGGATATATTACAAGGACCCGGAAGTGACATCACAGCTTTGACATTTAACAAATGGTTGACAGTTGATTTGGTTTCTAAGGTACTGCTGGACTTCGAGAATGAATGGGAGCCTTGGACATTCCAGAATCACATCGACACTTCAGACTGGCATGCACCGAACAGTATGTACAGTAGCAAAACAACAAAAAAAAGCACTATTTTGGATTACAGTAAGGTGTTTGCTTTTGCAGTTTTCTGAAAATGAAAACCATCTGCTGTTTCTGAACACATGACACACAGCAGTTTTACTGAAACAGCAGGAGCATGCGTCGTCTTTTTCTTCTTCTTGGTGCATGGGCAGAACACAAGGAGCATGGATTGTGCTATGATTCTGTACCAATTCTGTGCAGCAGTTTCGGCACTGTTGTAAAAGAAGCAGAAAACACAACATAGTAAGAAACCGCATGTTACCAGGTGAGAACCTTCCCCTACCATCTAATTTCTTGACCTCCAAAATTACTTAATTATTCCAAGGCAAACAAATTTAAAATGATCAGATACTAGGAAATGGCTTTGATTTAGTTCCTTATGATTTACAGATTTCAGGACACAGATTAAGTGGTAGGTTCAACGTTTGTTTTATTCAACTATAGCAATACATACTTGATTAAGAACATCACATAAAATCAGTCCAGGTGTACAATCCATTAATATATGTGCTATTGTTTATACAGCTATGTTAATCAGCTATTTATACATATATTAATGTGAATGTCATAGCTGCATAAACAATACAATATTACCAGTGAACTAGTGTAGTTCTTGTAAGTCAATGAGGTTACAATACTTAATCTATGCAAACAGGTTAAGGGAGCTCTCACTGTATATTTAATTTATTTCTTTCACATTTGTTTACCGGGAAAGTCCAGCTGGGGCAGAGCCCATTTTTCAGAAGAAGCCCACTCTGGTTTCCTCCCACATGCCAAAGACACGCATCTGAAGCTTTCTTTGTGGGCTTCTTCTGAAAAATGGGCTCTGCCCCAGCTGGACTTTCCCGGTAAACAAATGTGAAAGAAATAAATTAAATATACAGTGAGAGCTCCCTTAACCTGTTTGCATAGATTAAGTATTGTAACCTCATTGACTTACATTTTGTGGTCTTTTGTAGTTTCAGTAGTTATACAAGGTATTTTATTAGGCAAATACAAAAAATTCCTTGATCATTTTTACTTCTGTCAGATGTTGAGTTCAGTATAACAAGTTGTCCCTGCTGGCTCTGTCAGATGTTGAGTTCAGTATAACAAGTTGTCCCTGCTGGCTTCCAAACCAATCTAAAGACATTCTGAATAAGGCTAAGACTGTCAGCTATAGTATACTTGCGTCACTTATGAGATTGCGCATTCTTAGTATACGGCATTCTTAGTATACGGCAATCAATTTTATAATCATGTTCACAAAATTCTTTCCAAAACAGAAAGTAATAACGTTCCACTGCACCAATGAACTCATTACTGTTGTCAAGAGCAGTGTTAAGTGTAGAGTTCTCTGCTGCACCATTGCATTTGTAATTAAGGTAACACTGTTTCTCATGTTGCAATCATCCTGTGTATTTTGTTATCTACAAGTATCTCGTGAAAAAATAATATTAACGAGACTGATTCTGTGCCCTATGGTATTCTATTGGCAGTGCACACAAAGCATGATACTGTTCTCCTAACTCTGTGCTCAGTTAAATAAAACATTTTAGTCTCATTTCATATACAAGATGTAATTTTCACTACTTTAGCTTATTATATACATCAGCACATGGGATTATGTCACATGCTATTCTAACATACATACATGTTGTGTGAAGTGTCAGACCATCACTCATCAGAGTTATTTAAAGCAGACTAGTAAATTAAGAAAGCCGGACCTTGCATTCACAAAGCTGTGTCAATCTTATTCTACAAGCAGGGGGTCTTCCTGTTCTGTCTGTAACAGATCTAATAATACCTGTCCCATTACTTTGAAAAAGATGTATAGTGAAATGACAGAATGCTGTTTGCCTGGATTTGAAGTATTAAAAGTATTTGAAATACTGTCAGGTAAAATACAGTTAGCATTATTTACTTTATTATATTTAGGATTGAGTGAAATAAGGTCAGAACAAAACTCTTTAATAAAAAAGGGTATTTTCAGATTAACCTGAAACTTGTTTTTTGGGTGGAGGGTAAATTCCCTGATATGGCCATGCACACTGACACCACTTACCCTAATGTATCTCTTGTACTTATGCTTATGTTGTAGTACCTTTTGAAAATCAGTTTCTTTCCTGCAGCAGACCCATAGCTGGATTATCTGGCACCCTATGCAATTCCCCTAACTGGTACCCCCCCCCCCCATTGAAAGCCATAAAAAGCAATATCAGTACTTCAATTGGGAAGTTGCAACCCCCCAGCTTCATAAATCAATGTCAGTGCTACAATCTGGCCCATTAGCAACCGCCTCTAACAACTTGCATCCAGGGAAGCCACCCTTTCACTGTTCCACACCCATGGGTCTGTCTTGCAGTATGACTTCATTCTAATAGGCTATTTTGGAACACTTGGTCTTGATGATATGTCCTACCCACAATTTTGAGTGTCTGTTTCCTTTTTTGTTTGTATTATTTTTTGCTCCTTACAATCTGTAGCACCATAACCATCACTACATGGCTGTCTTGTAGTATTCCTACAAGTACTTTGCCAGAAATGCTCCATATGAATGATATCACCATTATTCCTGTAACTGGCAGATACAGTATTCCCAGTGGAGGCAATGACTAAGAGGAGCACTTAGATAATCAGTACTGTGGTGGAAGACAGCCTAGCTCTCCTCTTGACATTGACATCTGACCATCAGCCACTGCTTGTAATGAGCCATGGTTTATGGTCATCTCTGCCGCACCAGTAAGTGGAGACCCCTCCAAAGCCTGCCCGAATTCTAGTCCGGCTGCCATGCAGCCATAACACAGTTATTTGTACTAAGTCACAGCCGCCACAATGGTTACAGAATGGTACACCAACAGCGGTGCCCTCTGCCATATTTTCCCCTGAACAGAAACAAGCAAGCAAAGCCCAGACATTCCTATCTTTCTTCATGCCAACTTCAACAGCTGCTTGAGCTGCAAATCAACCTTGGATCACCTGGCTCATAGTCAGTGAATTACCCCCTGTGTCTCACAGCTGACTTCATTCAAGTCCACTTTCATACCATTTCCCTTGATAAGTGTGTATTATCTGACGGCTCTAAATCTGTTTATCTCCATTTTCTTTTTTTTTGCTGCTTTAACATGGTCAATGTCTTTGTTGTTGAGTACAGTTCTAGTATCTATAAAGTGTTCATAAAAAATATGTAGTGTATTAAGCATGGTGATTAAACTCTGATATTCAGAAAAAATGCAAAACACTTAAGCTCCAGAGTGATGTGCAATCTGACCTTAACAATTGTTAAACACCCCCTGTCTTCCACTCAGCACTAACATCTGCCTATACCTCCTAGCAAATTACAGCACCAGAGCAAAAGATTTGTTTCTGCCTGATGTCCACACCCTTAACATGTCAATAACCTTCTGTAAAAAAAAAAATCTTAGAAACTAGAATAATAAAATTGTGTTAGCCTGCATAATGTGAAAGACAAACTTTGACACTGAAATGTATGACATTATTTAGTGAATTTAATCCTCAGTCGTTTGTCTGAAACCCACAGATTTTATGAGGAATAGACCAAAATTATGAAGCAATAATGTGGACATTCTCTGAAAATCTAGACTTCTGAGAGGCATTATAGATGAGTATAAACTTAATAGACTGCATTACTCTCTTGACAGTGCTAAGTGTTCTACAGATTTGAAAGTCAACAAAACACTTAACAGATTTTGTTTTGCCCTGTAACTAATAGTACATAGAGCAGATAAAGCTCCATCCACTACAATGAATTATGATTATCTCACAGATGGTAACCTTAAATTATTTGTTTTTGACATGGATGCCAAGATTCACTTGTCATGCTACTCTCTCAAGGAAAATCTCTTGGGATCCATGTCTCAAACAGGTTATCGACGAGCCAATCGTAATCCAATATATTCTACATGGTCTTGTTTTCTGTTGTAAAGAGTGCTGATTTTGTTAGCTCCATCACACAGGCAATGAACAGGTGTACAGGGAAGGTACTGTGCCCTCCTTTGGTGATGGATCTCACGTGTTTCTCAACAAGGATGCACGTAACCTTCATGACTGCCTGAGTAACAGCTCCCCCACACACACACCTGGCTCTAATGGATCTGGAAGTGATTTCTAGTACAATTGGAATAAATAGGCTGTAATCTGACTGGGGGTAGGCTTGATGGTTATCGGATACAAGGGGCAAAACACACAAGAAAAATGTTACACCACAATGTACTGTGCTTGTTCATGTATGCTAATATGCATGAGCATTAGTTGCTATATTGGACATTTAGCAAATTCCACATAAGCAGTGAATTTCCCTCAATGTGTTGGGCCATGGATGAAAATTTACCAGAACTGTCGTCCTTATTTTATCAGAAAAAGTTAAAATTACAAAGTCAAAGAGTAGTGCATAGGGCTTGGTTGGGCTTGCCCATTCATTCTTTGCCAATATACAATAGTACAATACAACAGTTTCCTCACTGTAGCATGACAATGCACTGCTACATTTTAATGACAGGTAGCAAAAGCTTTCACTGTAGAATTATAATTAAGAAGACTGTAATACCTTTCGTTGTACAGTTCTGACTGCTCACCTGTTCTGCTTATTGTTTCCCAGACTTTGCACCTAGCAGTCCAGCCTCCTCATTTGGTCTGTCATTCTTCATCTCAACGACTATATCTTCCGTCTTTCCTTCTGCAGTAGTACTGTAGGCACATCATTAAGAGATGGTCAGCAGTTGTAGCAATATCTTAATGCCTTATGTCAACAGTGTAAGGAAGAAGGGCTGGGATATACTCACAGTGACGACTTCTCTTGTCGGCCACAAGGCAGCTTTTTACTTTTGTGCAGAAAGTAGAGGAGACCAACAATCACTAGGAGCAGTACAACAGAAACAACGACTGCAATGACGGCCACACTACTACCTGTTCCTGTTTGATGGTCAGCTACAAAACAGACAAGCAAATATCAAAGTTAATCATAAAGGAAGCAATACTTTGTTAACAAAAATAAACTAAAATACTACCATTACCAGTAGATCCTCTCTAGAAATATAGCCAGGATTATTTAAAATGTACACAAATTTATACTCCCATCTCAATAATGGCAAAGTACCCTCCCTTTTCTCCATATTGTCCATGTTTCTAAAGACCCTACTTTTTCAGTATTGTTAGTTGTGCTAAATAATTCACTATGTAATTATAAAAGCAAGTCATGGAGTTTAAGGAAACTGTATGGTCTGTGTGACCACACCTGCATTCATTCAGTCAGAATCCCAAATAAGTACATCTTAAAAAGCATCTACTATGGCACACATGGAGTGTATGTGTGTGTTTGTCTTTTAGCTTTTCCTGGTTAGGGGTTGCCACAGCAGAACTCCGGTCCGCTAATGATTGGCAGTTGGTTTTTAAGGTGTTGAGTTGCCAGCCTGATGCCCAACCTTCAACGAAGGCACTCCCATTCAATGCATGTTTTTTGAACGCCCACTCAACTGCGGGGAGGACATGCAGACCCCACATAGAAGGCACTCCCAACCCAAGCCAAGAATTGAACGGAGAACCTCTTGCTGTGAGGCAACAACGCCACCTCTGCGCCACCGCGGCAGACTGTGTGCGTGTGTATGTACACATATATATATATATATATATATATATATATATATATATATATATATAAATAAAATGTATTTATTATAGCCATTAGCTTGATTTTGTCATTTATTTACTTCAGTACCTCAGCAGAACAGGTTCCAGTACACTGAACTTCTCTTCTGACCCGACTAATATCCTCCATGATGGAATGGAATACAGTACAATCATACATCCAAACCAGTTAATAGAGTAATTATATGATATCTACAAAGTAAACTGAATAATCATATCAACAAAAAGCACCAAATTCCATCAATACCTGCAGAAATGAACATACAGATGCACATAGGCAAGACAGCTTTAATACAAACATGAAGTTTTTCCTGAAATTTCATTTTACTTTACCTTCAGAAATAAGACTGATGTCACACTTCACTGCACTAATGTATAGAACCATGCATTAAAATTACATCACATGCTCCTTAAAGTAAAAACACAGTAAGAGGAAAAATCGTAGCAGAAGTGGTAAAAATTCAAACGCCTGAGACCTTCCTCTGGGAGAACTGCTAAATCCCCCATGTCAGTATAACTTACAAAAATCATTAATCCATGCCAGCTACATACAAGTAAATCAGAGCAAAATGTTAAAATTCCAACAACAGAGATGATGGAAAGCTGAGTCGATAATATCCCACCTCCCACTCATTTAAGCTAAGGGAAGCCATTGATCTGTTCTCTTCAACAGCGACATTGAACAGTGGGAGTTAGAAGTCTATACAGATTAATGTTCCATGTACGTGACAGTCTCTGCCTTACTCACCTGCCTCTTATCCTACAGTACAACGGTTTCATGTCAATCTCAAATATAAGCATATTGGGTCAGAGTTAAGTCCATTAGTTTTCTTTAGGAATTTCAGTATTGGGACTGAAAAAGTTTGTCTCCCAATATACTTCCCAGGGAGAAATCCAAATGGGACATACCAAACCCAAGCAGATATTATCCTTCTGTACGGTACTAACAGAACATAGCTGAAAAGCAGACGTATCGCCAGGACAAACAGAGAGAGCAGTGTCACACACCATATCAAGGTCAGAGGGTATATTTTTGAACTTAATACAAATTCTGCCTCCTTCTGCTACAAAAATTTAACAAGAAATTCATTTACCAGTTGTTTGGGAACTCAGCACACTCAGTGACAGCTACCTTTTCTTGTAGGTAGGCTTGAACATTTTACCTGTAAATATACATCCAAACACATAGGTTCATTTTCTGTATACACAAATAGATATGTGACACTTATAATGCGCATTATGTATATATGGTGCATAGTTTATATATATATATATATATATATATATATATATATATATATATATATATATATACACACACATATGCGTGAATGGGCGTACCTTCGTTGAAAGTTGTACGTCAGGGCTGGCAACTCGGTACGTAAAAATCTGCTGCCAATCATTAGCAGACCGGAGTTCTACTGTGGCGACCCCTAACCGGGAAAAGCCGAAAGATACAACATGTATATATATGACAGGGGGTGTGGGGGGCATAGCCCCCCATTCAATACAGTTTAATATTGTCTAGTATTGTTGTATATTGAGCAGTCCCTATTAAAATTGTAAGTAAGTAGTTTATAACCCGAGTAGGTGGGGGCTATGCCCCCCCACCCCTGTTGTGGGGGGCTGTGCCCCACACACACACACCCACCCTACTTTAATATTCTCACTCTGAGATCGCACTATAGTGGGGGAAAATGGCAGATACACTATCAGTACTATTTCTGGCAGAATGGATTTTCGGCAATTTGGACCATATATATGGAATTTTCAGCAAAATGTCCTAGACCCATATATATATATATATATATATATATATATATATATATATATATAAAATACACACACACACACAGAAAGAGAATGCTATTCTTATCTTATTGTGCCCTTACATGAAAAAACAATCAGTCGATACCTACATGTTAACTAAACGCTGCTGAAAATGTATATCACCAGAAGAGTAACAATCTCAATCGGAATCAAACAACATCCTTTTGAGACTGGACAATCAACTAAAAAAATACACCTTAAACATGTTTTACATAGTGAGGGGTTTCACCTCCATACATACTATACTCTGTGGTCACACAACTATGACCAAAATGGAAACTCCATAAAGTAGTCAAGAGTCACTCTTGCACAGATTGATAACCCCTGCACCCAGTTAAGAGACCATGCAACAGTTTGTGACTGTGTAAATATCTGTACATTTGGCAAACCGCTCTGCACCCATACATACACATGTGCACACATGAATATATAGTTGCAGGTCAGTTTTTTGAATGTTTGACATACTGACTGCTACTTTTGCTAGCTTAAGAAACTTTGTTGGCATCTGTGTATGCAAGGTTGTGACACAGAGGAAGTGGTGGAAATTTGCACTTTCCCCAATGTTGTGTGATCCTGGAGTTCGTACATACAAGTTGTAAGGATGGGAAGGATGCACTCACAACACACACTCCCATATATGCATAAACAGGTCTACTTTCATTCACTGAAAACACATTTCACTGAATTTCAATTCACCCTCAAGAAGTCGCTGAAATCACTGAAAACTCATTTCAGGGAATCACATTTCACTGAATGTAAATACTGTTGGGCAAATAAAACGTATATGCTCTTTTCCCCACTCCAATCTTGGAGTTAATATATATAGTTAGGGGGTGTGGGGGGCATAGCCCCCACATTGGGGGGGTATGGGGGGCATAGCCCACCACCTACTTAGCTTTTATATTTATGAATTTCATTTCACTTCACTGAAAGCTAACAACATAAAACCAAAAGTAGGTGGGGGGCTACACTCCCCCAACACACCACCCAGTGTGGAGCCTGTGCCACCCACACCCCCCTAACTATTTATACTAACTGCAAGATTGCACTACAGTGGGAAAAATGGCATATACATTTTATCTGCCCAACAGTACTTACATTCAGTGAACTGTGATTCTGTGATTTGAGCTTTCAGCGATTTGGTGTGAGTGGTTTGAAATTCAGTGAAATGTGTTTTCAGTGACTGAAAGCAGACCCGCATAAACATGCACACAGAGACACATACACAGGTAATTATTCTCTGTTAGGAACGAGAATATTTAAGTACACAAATCTTTCTGATACATCATTGGTGTGGAACATATGACTCGGACAGAAATAGGAATATTGCTTGCATCTTGGGATATATCACCTTCAACTACATCCTGGGTTGAGACTTGACCAGAATATGATAAGGAATGCAACTGTGTGTGTGTGTGTGTGTGTGTGTATGATATATTATAGTACAAAGAATGTTCAAGAGGTAAAAAAGTCAAATACAAAACACTGGCAAAATCTTTTTGAACATTCACATTACCGAAACCCTATACACTAAGCCTACAGAAGATCAGAAAAAGAAACATTTTACTTTTTTGATCTTTAAACTTAAATTCATCTGTACCACTATGACTTATTTTGCCTAAATAGCAGTAGTGTTTCGGAAAGTGTTTTTCTAAGGTATAATCTAGAGAATGGTTTAAGGGCAAGGTTAGGGTTAGAACTCATTCCTAAGATGGTGTAACAGGCATTTTGCAGGCCTGAGCCACTCTGCTACTGTGAATCCAAAAACATGCTGGATAACTTCATTAACCGGCTGAGCTCCTGTTTTGCCTGGTACACCTGGAGTGTTTCCTGCCTTTTTTTCTTTTAATATTTTTTCCTTGATACCATTGACAAGCTCTTGCAAAAAGGAAAAGATGTGCTGAACATGGAAGTTCTTGATGGAATATTGTACTTACAGGCACAGTTGTTAACACTTTGGGAGCAGACATACCCTACACATCTGTATATAGACGTCTGTTACTGGTCATCTGCTCAGTTCACTTATCTGTACAAAATACAATACATATATTCAAACATGAAAAATGTCATGTTAGCAGCAAGGTCCTCATCCTTCAACGCTCATATCTTAGACTAGGACTGACAATGAAGTCTAAACTGCTTTCTCGAAGAGAACACTTATGCGGTATGAAAAAAAATGAACCTAATACAGGCAGATCACATCTGTATACCAGCTGTATATTGGCCCTGCCATGATAAAAGATCAAGCCAGATATCCCAATAAGGTATGACTGCAACTGTGACCTATTAAGACCATCTATACTGTTTGAGGGCCTTTAAAATTGATTGCTCTAATTTACAAGAGAAGGATGCTAAGACAGTGAAATTTACCATGCTTAACTCTCACTGTATCAGCTTTAGAATTTGCAGACTTCCTGGTAATGAGATGGGGAAATCACTGTTTACAATCTTTCTTGGGCTTATTTTATTTATATTTGTGTAAACTAATTGAACGTGGATGCTGATATTTGCCACAGTGGATATAAAACCTTTGACTGGAGCTTAAAGTTGGAACGACACAGAGGCCACCTTAGGAAATCTGACACACTAGACATATACCTCAGATGTCTTTCATCTACTTACGACATTTTCATAAAGTTGTCTTTGTTTTAAAGTGAATAAATTCCAGTTGGGTCTGGTCAGCTTTTCTTGATTGCAAACAAAAAAAAAGTATATAAATTTGAAAGACGGACACATCCCTGATACATATGACCTTTATTGTAGTTCTCCAGGTACACACAAGATGCAATAATGAGCACATTGTAATGACACTACAGTAGGGACCATGCCTTTCTGCCCTTAAAAGGGCACATACGGTAATGGCAAAGGCCCTCAGGGCTCTCTAAAATTTCATGAAATGGACTTATTTACTTTGGCTGATCAAATTACTCCGAATAGGCATAGCCTATTTTCAGAGGAGATTTAAGGTGATATTCAAACTGACAAGGAGAAATTTGGCAAGGATATCAGAGAAATTCCCTTCTTTTTTTGATGCACTGCATGACTTTCTATGTCTACCTCAGCTACCATCAAAGCAGGCAGATGGCAACCACCTCATTCTGCAGTACAGTGTTCAGTACTGGAAAAATGTACCCACAGCCAGTATCAAAGGTAAGTGAACTATACGATGAGCTATTGGTACTGCTCAAAAGACAGTTTGGTGGTTCCTATTGCCAGCTAAACTTATTGAAATAGTATCTGCTGTAGAAAATACAAAAGCTGAAGTGACAGTATTGTATTTAATGGAAGGAGCCACACACAACCCCCATGCATGGGGTTGTGTCCTTCTGCTCAACCAGCTTTATACAATCATGTTCGGGAGCGCTGCATCTTTAGAAGATGGGATGCTTCCTGCTGCATCAGTATTGGAGAACTAGCATGCTCAAATATACATTTTGTAACGCACACAAACTGGGAGACTGTCACTTTCATAAGGTTTCAATCTAGGAAATGTGCTTCTCGTATGTAACAAAGCTAGCCTAAATTCATAAAGATTATTTTTCCTATGTCTATTTATTGATAGCAATTGCCATTCAGTTTAATGAATGACTATTTATTTATCTATAGAACTGAACCAAAACCTGCTGTCTCAGATGGGTCAGCTGCGTAGATCTTAGCAAGGGACCATGCCACATACCTGATTTAAGAACCGGGTCCACTGAAGGCAGCAGCAAAAAGAGAGAAACAGAACAGGTTAGCAGTCAGGAGACATTTAACAGTTTTAAACATACATCTATACTTGAAATTCTGCATGCCAGAGAGAGACATCTTTGTAACTTATAGATGTAATACCTTAAAAAGAACAGACAAAGCCTGGAATAGTATTACCGATTCTGTAACACTTAAAGCATCTAAAAGGTTGCTCAGAGCAAACCTTGAATCACAGTGATTCAAAAGAACTGAAGTCCCTTACCTTTAAAGAAGTACTATGTGTTTCAAAAATAGATAACATATACCTACTTGCAAAGGAGTAATTATGGACTTTGTACTCTCAAACTGAGAGAGAGAGAGACCGGATGTCAGCTCTAGATGTGGGTACAGGTAGGTAAGTAATTGTGATCAGCAGAACCCAGACTGTATGACTTACAATCACCTTTACTGCAAAATCATGCCAAGCAAATATGAAAGCTATGGTTATCAAAAGAGCAGACTCTGCTAAAAAGAAATCTGTTTTAGGAAGGCTGTACAAAACTCTCCAAACTAATGTGAGCACACCGGATATCAAAAGAGCAGACTCAGATAAAAAGGGCTTTATTTTAAGAAAGCTCTAGAAAACGTACATGACTACACTGTTGATGAACAATGCTAACATACAAAACCGCCATTTTGGGTGAATCAAACAATCAAAAAAACAGGTATGTTTCTTTATTTCAAAGTAAGCATTATCAAATGCATCAAAGAAATATAATGCTAAGAGTCTACAAAGGAGGAATAAAACACACAGTATCAAATGAGGCATAAAGAAGCATGAAACGTGGTCAGAAAAGAAAAATGCAAGACTGAAGAAAATATAGCAAATCTACTCATAAAAGGAGATAATTTTGCAAATACATAAAACAGACAAATTAAAAAGAAGATATTCTCAAACCAAGCTTGGAACTCAGCAGAAACGGTTGATGAAATAGCAGGGCTAGTAACTGAAAGCTACTCTAGTTATAGAAAAGGTGAATGGAGGTTTATTGCAACAATTCAGTGACATGGTTAGGAAACCGGATTCATCTCAGCCTTTCTTTCTGGGGAAGTTGTCTTGATGAAACTTAAAAACTAAAGCAGATAATGCAGTAGGGCTAATGGGACAAATAGCTACATCTTTAACTAAACTCTTCAATGTTTCTGGATGGAGGACAAAAACCAAGAAAACTAGAACAGAGCAAATGTGACTACCCTTCACCAGAAGAGAAAAGTACAGTTTTGTACCTACCATAAATGTAGATGTTCGAGTGCTCATACAGCTGCAGTCATAACAGATGGGTTATCCTGCCGTCAGGCGGGTCCTCGGTCGGCCGAATTCCAAAGTCTAGGTCCGGCGTCGGTTGTCGTTGCTTCTTCCCTGACGTCAGTGCAGCAGGGGTATAAAAGAGGCAGCCAACGCCATCTTCTTCAGTTTTTCTTGCCCCAGATGTCAGGTGCCCCCAGAAGGAAGGCAAAACATAAATTTATGTAATCATGCAATATAGAATAATCATAAAACAGTGGTTGCCAGCAAATACACCATAAAAGAATACCTCAAATAGGTTGTATGAGAAGGTGTTTGTGATAAGGTCTGTCCTAAGAGGGGAAGGAGGGGGGGCAACCTGGACTGCAGCTGTATGAGCACTCGAACATCTACATTTATGGTAGGTACAAAACTGTACTATGTTCATCATGCATACAGCTGCAGTCATAACAGATGGGAAGAATCCCAAAGCTAAGTAGGGGTGGCAGGCACTTAGAGGAACTAGGTGGAGCAAGGATGCCCTGCAAGACTGCTGTGGCAAATCCCACTCCAGATTTAGAGTATAGTGGAAGGTGACAGTGCTTGGAGAAAGTGTGCACTGAACTCCAAGTGGCTGCTTCCAAAATGTCCTTGGTAGGAACCCCCCTGAGGAAAGCTGCAGAGGTAGGTATGGCCCTGGTGGAGTGGGATCTGATGCTTGTAGGCACAGTTTTTCCATGGAATGAGTAACAAAAGCGTATGCAGTGGGCTATCCATTTTGAGATTGTCTGTTTGGAAATAGCCTTTCCTTGAGCACCTGTTGCATAGGACACAAAGAGTTGCTCGGATTTCCTGAATGGCTTTGTCCTGTCCAAATAATAACGAAGCTGTCTGTGAATGTCCAAAGAATGCAGTAGTCTTTCCCTTTTGTTTTGTGGATTAGGATAAAAGGTAGGTAAGTGGATAGTCTGATTCAAAGCTACACTGGATACTACCTTTGGCATAAAGGTAGGGTTGGTTCGTAAGGAAACTCTGTCCTGATGGAAAATGAAAGGTTGCACAGCCATGAGGGCCTGTAGCTCCAAAACCCTGCGTGCTGAGGTGATAGCCAGAAGGAAGGCTGTTTTTCATGACAAGTATTGTAGTTCTGATGAAGCAGCTGGCTGGAAGGGAGGAAGGGTCAGCTTTTCCAATATGAAGTTGAGGTCCCAAGCAGGGACTGGTGGTTTCCTTGGGGGTTTTATATTCTTTGCCCCTCTGAGGAACTGTCTTAAGAGAGGATGTGAGAATAAAGGAGGGTCTGTGTTGTATTGTGCAGAAATGGCTGAAGCGTGGATTTTGATGGAGGAGAAGGAAAGTCCACTATTTAATAACTCAGCTAGGTACTGTAAAATCTGAGGTAAATTTATTATCCAAGGATTCTGGCCCTTTTCTTGATTTCAGGCACAAAATCGTTTCCATTTGGCTGAGTAGGCTTTTCTAGTAGAAGGTCTTCTGGCCTCCAAGATGACATCCTGCACCTCCTTGGAGAGGAGGGTCTGTTGGGAAATCAAGGAATTCTCCATGCAGCTAGATTTAGGGTTTTGAGATGGCTGTGAAGAGTTTTGTAGTTGTGCTGGTCAACAGAAGAGGGACTAGAGGTAGGATCCAAGGTGGGGAGTGTGTCAGGCTCTTCAGGAGCGGATACCAGTGTTGTCTTGGCCAGTCTGGAGCAATCAGAATCATTTTCGGTCTCTCTGCTCTGGCCTTTAATAGAACTTTGGGCAACAGAGGAAGAGGCGGAACTGCATAGACTGTCAACGTTGTCCAATTGAAAGAAAGTGCGTCCACTTTCCAGGCCTGTGGATGATAGGTCCTTGAACAAAATTTTTTCAACTGGTAATTTCTGTGGGTAGCAAAGAGATCTATGTCTGGCTGTCCCAATGCCTGAGTTATCTTTGTGAAAACTTGAGGATGCAACTTCCATTCATGTGTATCTGTCATATTTCTGCTTAGGCTGTCTGCCAGTGTGTTTTCCTTCCCTGGCAGGAATTGTGCCTGTAGTTGAATTTTCAATTCCAGTGCTGTGTTCCAGAGGGTCATGGCTTGCCTGCACAGGGGGTATGAATGAGTTCCCCCCTGTTTGTTTATGTACCACATCACTGTGGTGTTGTCTGTCCTTATCAATAGCTGGCCTGGATGCAGTAGTTCTTTGAAGGCCATAATAGCATTTTGCACGGCTAGCATTTCCTTTTGGTCGATGTGTAGGTGCTTCTCTTTTTGGGACCATTTTCCCTGAATGCACTGATCTGTCATGTGTGCCCCCCATGCATAGTCTGAGGCATCTGTTGTGATGATTTGAGTTGCTTGAGGTACACAGAAAGGGAGACCTATGTTTCTTTGGCATGCTTGAGCCCACCACAGGAATTCCTTCTGAAGGCAGGGAATGAGTGGTATAATTGTTTCCAAGCTATGGCTGTGTTGAGACCATATGTTTTTTAGGTACCATTGAAGTTTCCTCATATGCAGCTTTGCACATGGGATTAGTAGGATGCAAGATGCCATGAATCCCAGAGCCTGCAGGACTTTCCTTGCAGTCAGCCTGGTGAAAGTTGCCATTTTTCTGAAGTATTGAAACAGTTGCCCTTGTTTGTCTGGCGTGAGATAAGCCATCTGGGTGGTTGTATTCAAGCTGGCACCCAGGAAAATTATTTGCTGAGATGGTATTAGTTTTGATTTCTTTTTGTTGACTGTGTATCCCAGAAAGTTCAACAGTTTTATTACAAACGCCAGGTGTTTCAGAAGTATGTCCTTGCTGTCCACTTGGATCAGGCAGTCGTCCAGATATGGGTAGATTTGTATTCCTTGTAGTCTGCAGAAGGCGATTACTGATGCCAGGCATTTCATAAACACTCTGGGTGCAGTAGATAAGCCAAAGGGCAATGCAGAGAATTGATAATGGGTTGAACCTGCAAGAAATCTGAGGTATCTTCTGCAATCTTGTCTGATAGGGACATGCAGGTATGCCTCCTTGAGGTCCAATGTTACCAGCCAAGACTCCTTGCCCAGCATGGGAAGAAGCTGCTGTAATGTGAGCATCTTGAATTTTGGTACCTGTAAATATGTATTCAGGATGGATAGGTCTAAGATAGGTCTCCATTCTTTGTCCTTCCTTGGTACCAGGAATAGTCTGGAATAAAACCCTTGAACTTGTTCTTTTGCAGGTACCTCTTGAATCGCTTTCATGTCCATGAGAGCTGAAATTTGCTTTTGTGCCTCTGCCCTTTGATTTTGTGGCAGGTTTGGCATGCCTCTCATTTTTGGAAGGGTGTGAAAGTGAAACTTGTAGCCTTTGTCTATAATGTCCAGGATCCATTTGTCTTTTGTAAGAATATGCCAATTTTTTGAGAATAATGCCAGTTTTCCGCCCAAAGGTGCTGCCATTAAAGCTTTGCTTGGCAGGTAAAGGGGGAAGAATTGTGTCTGTTTTCTAAATAACTGTGATCTATCTTCTCCACCTCTAGGGGTTGGTGCTTGCCACTGTCTGGCTCTGAAAGATCCTTGAGGTTGCCCTCAACCCCTTGGGCATCTGTATCTACCCCTTTGAGGTCTGTCCGTGGCTGGAAAGGACCAATTTTTTGAAGGCCAGTTTCTGCTGAAACGTGGAGGTTGTACCTGCAGAAAATCTTTCACTGTTTGCATTGATTTCGCTTTTTCCTCCATTTTCTTTAGTACCTCCTCAGCTTTAGCACCAAGCAATACATCTTTTTGAAGAGGTGCATCTAATAATTTAGCTTTGACATGATCTGGTAAGGCTTGCTCTTTGAGCCAAGCATGTCTACGTATAACAGACCCCGTAACAGCAGCTCTGCATGAGGCCTCTAAAGCATCAAAACCACACTGCAAGGTATTTTTACCCACTTGCTCTGCACCATGCAACAAATCCTGCAACTCTTTTAAATCTGGTTGTTCTGGTTGTGTCATTTTGCTTTTCAACTGAGATAACAAAAACTGTTGATACTTTAACATATGGAACTGACAGTTTAATGCCCTCATGGTTAAAGTGGCCAAGTTGTACACCTTTCTCCCCCACCTTTCTAAAGCTCTGGAATCTCTCTCTGAAGGTAATGGGTTTTTGGCAGTAGAGGCCTTAATTCCCTTGGGACCCTGTAAAATAGTTTCTGGGTCAGCAGTATGGCTTTTGTATAGGAACTGGTGTGAATCAGGAACCCGGTAATACCTGTCTGGTTTAACAGGAGCTGGGGGTAAGGAATCTCTGGATTAAGGCTGGCTTCTGTGTACACATCATCCAATATATCTAAAACAGGAGGGATAGCCAGAGGCCTATGCTGGGGGAGCAAGAGAAAATCCCTGAGCCTTTTCTTGGAATCTGAGTAATCTTGGCCTTCCCAATGAAAGTGTTCCCTTAATGTATGTAGGGCTTCCCCAAAAGAGTAGTCCTCAGGGGGGGGGGACCAAGGGAATAGACTCCTCTCCATCAGAGTCTTCGAAAGGAGAATAAGCATAATCCTGGTCCTCAGAATGTTAAGAGGTAATAGAGGCTTGATCTGAGGAAGGGGAGTCTTCCTCTAATCTGGGCCTTTTGTCCGAGGGGGGTTGAGAACCCCTGATAAGAGTAATCAAATCCTCAGCCATTTTGAGCATCTGTTTTTTAGGCATGGGGCCTTGAGAGGGGGTCTGAGGTCCCTGTTTTTTGGATTTCATGGCTGCTTTAGATTTAGTGAAGGCTTTAATAGAAGGAGGAAGGCCTGAAGACACCTTGAGAAATGGCAGGCCTATCTAAACTCTGAGTTTCCCCGCCAAGAGTGGCGTCGGTATCTGTAGTAGGAAGGGGGACCAAGGAGCCTGCAACCTCGGTTACTGAAGACACCGGTAATGTTGTGTCATCGGTACTCAAGGGCTGCGTAGGCGCCTCGCTGAGAACCATAGAACCGGTAGTCGTCCTTAGCGTGGTGTCAGTAGTCGGTGCGGACCTCGAATGTCGGTCCTTGTCTTTGCGTCTTTTACTCAAAACTGGAGTCGGAGTATCCGACGACATAATATAATTAAATTTTTTACCAAAATAGTGAAGGGCGAACTCCACCCGGCGCTTAATAGTGCGTTTGTTGAATCTAGTACAGAAACGGCAGGCCGAGACATTGTGGTCTGGGCCTAAGCAAGGTATACAGAAAGAGTGAAAATCCTTATGCGGTATTTGCTTCCCACATGAAATGCAATTATTAACTTTGTCTGACATCGGTCTGAGGCAAGAAAAGTTTCCCCAACAGGGTACTTAGCTTTCAAGAAGACTTCGGCTGAAATATTTTCGTAAATCTCAGGAGCTGGCCGACCGGCACTTGCGAACTGCTTCTGCTTCGGGCACCGCGCGGCAAGAAAGACTGAAGAAGATGGTGTCGGCTGCCTCTTTTATACCCCTGCCGCACTGACGTCAGGGAAGAAGCGACGACAACCGATGCCGGACCTAGACTTTGGAATTCGGCCGACCGAGGACCTGCCTGACGGCAGGATAACCCATCTGTTATGACTGCAGCTGTATGCACGATGAACATCAAAAAGGAGGCTAAATGAAGTCATCAACCTGCCAGTTTATCATAGAATCATTTTTGAAGAATAGGATTTTTTATTTTGAGAAGTTAGTGGAGCATGGCTTCACATAATGAAGGTCATAGGTGGCAAATGTAATAGTAATCCAGAAAATGGTTTGCAGTCAGGATCTGCCAAGATTTAAACAAAGCATCTGACATGCTATTAATAAACATTTTGATTCTTACATATATTTTAAGTGATTTGCTGATAAGAAAAAAACAAACTTGACTGCGCACCATGGCATATTGTGCAAAAACTACTGAGCAAATGTTTCTCTCCATCAGTGTATATTTTAAGACTTTGCTTTTTTTGTAAAGACTTTTAAACTTGCATTTTCTCTACCAACCATGAACTTTAATCTCAGTGCATCAAAGCACGGAAAAAGTACAGTTGTGTACACTTATCATAAATGTAGATGTTCGAGTGTATTCACTGTTGCAGTCATTACATTTGGGTAATCTGCTGGCAGGTTGCCCTCAGTCAGCCTGATTAACAAAGTCTTGGGTCCTGTGTCGGTTGCTGTCCCTTCTTCCATGATGTCAGGTCATCAGGGGTAA
Source organism: Protopterus annectens (assembly GCF_019279795.1). Lineage (NCBI taxonomy): Eukaryota > Metazoa > Chordata > Ceratodontiformes > Protopteridae > Protopterus > Protopterus annectens. The sequence goes on from NC_056741.1 coordinate 1,190,703,856, forward strand.
AAAAACATTCAGCCGATGCCATTACATCAGTTTTTCTTGCCCCAGATGTCAGGTGCCCCCCAAATGGGGAGCAAAATATATATGTAATTAAAAACACCAAAATATACCTCCAAACAAAAGCAAGTACACCAAAAAAGACTTTTAAGCATAGTAAAAGAAAATAGAGATATAGTAAGAGAAAAACAGGGGGCTGGAGGGAGGGTAACCAGGACTGCAACAGTGAATACACTCAGACATCTACATTTATGGTAAGTGTACACAACTGTACTATGTTCTTCGTGTTTCACTGTTGCAATCATTACATTTGGGAAGATTCCCAAAGCTATGGTTGGGAGGATGGATTTATGCAGCATTAGGGCCAGCTATAAGGCCCTGCAAAACAGCAGTGGCAAAGCCAGCACTGGATTTAGAGAAAATTGGTAAGTGATAATGCTTGGTGAAAGTATGAATTGAACTCCAGGTAGCAGCTTCTAGAATATCCCTGGTAGGAACAACTCTGAGAAAGGCTGTAGAAGTAGATGCAGCCCTGGTGGAATGAGATCTGATCCCCTGGGGGGATAGGTTTTCCATGGTGCTTATAGCAGAAATTAATACAATGGCTTATCCATTTAGAAATGGTTTGTTTTGAAATAGCCTTCCCCTCTGCTCCTGCAGCAAATGCTACCAGCAGTTGTTCAGATTTTCTTCGAGATTTAGTCCTGTGCAAGTAGAATCTAAGTTGTACATGTACATCCAATGAATGCAGAATCCCCCCCCCCCCTTGTTCTGTGGATTGGGAAAGAAAGTTGGCAAAGACTGATTAAGAGCCACACTGGATACCACCTTGGGCATGAAGAATGGATTGGTCCTGAGTGACACCCTGTCCTCATGAAAGATGATGAAAGGCTCCACTGCCATAAGGGCCTGTAATTCAGACATCCTTCTAGCTGAAGTGATTGCTAAAAGGAAGGCTGTTTTCCAGGAAAGAAATTTTAGGTCTGCAGTAGCAGCTGGCTCGAGAGGAGGTAGAGTGAGTTTCTCCAATACAAACCTAAGGTCCCAGGCAGGGGTTGGAGCTCTCTTGGGTGGTCTCAAGTTTCTGGACCCTCTGAGATGCTGCTTGAGCAGAGGATGAGAGAAGAGGGGGGGTTCTGTGTTGTAATGGGCAAATATCTATCCAAGCAGAGTGCTGCCTGCCTGAAATCTCAGATGCTCAGGTAAGAGCTGCCCTCTCCAAAGCAAAAAACACAGCATCAATGAGACCAGATGGTGTCCCGGGCTGCGTCCTACATGAACTCCAAGAAGAGCTAATTGCATCCTACATGAGCTCCAAGAAGAGCTAAACCCAAACATAAAACTACTGTTCAATCACAGCCTTACTACAGTATATGTACCCAAAGAGTGGCGTACAGCAACAGTGGTCTCTCTCCACAAAGGTGGTGCCTCAATGGATCCTGGAAACTATCGCCCCATAAGCCTGACTAGCTTGGTCTACAAAGCTATGGAAAGGATCATCATGGACCTCATAAATAAAGATATTGGGGACCTACAGACACTGGATCCTACCCAGTTTGGCTTTGTTAAGGGCAGATCCTGCCTCTTAAACCTGGTTGATTTCTTTGAAACAGTCACCAAGGCCATTGACTAGGGGAAGGTGGTCCACACAGCCTACCTGGACCTCGCAAAAGCCTTCGATGCAATACCCCACTTGGGCATTATAGATAAGCTCACCAGCTTAAGTATAAACCCCTATGTCACTAGATGGGTTGCAAACTGGCTCAAGGACAGAACCCACATGGTTAGAATTGCTGGAGCCATGTCAGACTCCAAACCAGTTACAAGTGGCGTCCCACAAGGCTCAGTCCTGGGACCTCTCTTGTTCGGTATATATTTCTCGGAGGTACAGGCCAACACGGAAGGACTGTGGCTGACCAAGTTCACAGATGACTGCAAACTGGGCGCCATAATCGACTCTCCAGCCGACACAAGCATCCTCCAAAAGGGCCTCATAGAAACAGACAACTGGTGCCAGAGCCATGGCCTCAAGCTAAATGCCAAAAAGTGTATAATCATCTCCTTTGGCAAAAACAAAGTGCCCACAAATTACCACATAGGTGGTAATCCATTAATTACAGAAGAAGTAATTAGGGACCTGGGGTCCCAAGTTGATAGCAATCTCTCATTTGACAACCACATGGCCAAAATGGTTAGAAAAACATTTTATATAGCCCACCTAATCATGAAGGGATTCACATCTAGATCAGGGGAGGTCATCGTGCCTCTTTACTCATCCCTCATCAGGCCCATAATTGAGTACAATGCCCCTTTTGGGATGTACATTACCAGACACCTGCAGCAACTGGAAAGACCCCAAAAGTACCTCACCAAGAGGATCAAAGGGCTCAAACAGATGCCATATGCTGCCCGGTTAAAGAAACTCCAGCTCTACTCAGTGGCATACCGCCTGCTCAGAGGTGATCTGTGCCTGATGTATAAAGTCATGTCCAACCCGGAATTAATGGACATGCTGCACCTCAGAAAATCCAAATCCCATCGAGTTACGTGCTCGAGAGACTTGAACCTCAGCACTGAAATAAATAGGACATGCCGGAGGGACAGATTCATAACCCAGAGGCTCCTTTCACTCTGGAATAAAATCCCAGTCCAGGTTAGGCAGAGTCGCTCATTTCCTCTCTTCAAGAGGAATCTTGATGAGTGGATGGGAGATCGTAGGTTTACCCCGGGTATCACTTCTGTGTCACTGTTAGACAGAGGCACATTATACTAACCTCGAAAAAGGGCATAGCAAAATTAATTTAAAATGGGTGGCGAAAGCCAAACACACTCTGGCTAGGCTTATAAATGCCCTAGGGCAGATAGCCTAGTATGAACCTATGAACCTATAATGAGCTGAAATGGCTGAGGCATGGATTTTAATGGAGGAAAAAGACAGGCCCTTGTGAAGCATCTCAGTCAAGTATTGCAAAATCTGAGGTAAATTGGGTGCTGCTGTGCTCATCCCTTGAGATTGATTCCAGGAACAGAATCTTTTCCATTTGTCAGCATAAGATTTTCTAGTACTAGGTCTTCTCACCTCCAAAATGACATCCATCACAGGTTTGCTAAGGGGGAATTTAAATGATTAGCCAAGCTGCAAGATTCAATGTTTGGAGCGGAGAGTGCAGAATTTGGTTCTCCTGCTGAGACAATAAGGAAGGTGTCGGAGGCAGGTGCCATGGAGAAATTTGTGACACACTGCACATGAGTGCGTACCAGTGTTGGCGTGGCCAATCTGGAGCAATCAAAATCATTTTTGGTTTGTCCTCTTTGACTTTTAGTAGAACATTGGAGAGCAGAGGCAGAGGGGGAAAGGCATAGACTGACGGGTTTTTCCAGCTGAAGGACAGAGCATCTACTTTCCAGGCTTTTTTGTGAGGAGCTCTTGTGCAAAATTTGTTCAACTGGATATTCTGGGGTGAGGCAAAAAGATCTATGTCTGGACTCCCCCATTTGCTTGTCAACATATTGAAAATCCGTGGTTCCAATTTCCATTCATGTGGGTCCATGAGATTTCTGCTTAGTTCGTCTGCCAGAATATTCAGCTTGCCTGACAGGAATTGAGCTTGTAGTTGTACTTGGTAGCTCAAGGCCGTGTTCCACATAGGCTTGCCACCCCTCCGTTTTTTTTCCGGACTATCAGGAAATCAAACTGATTCTCCGGTATTCCGGAAAACACTGTACAAACTCCGGTATTCTGTTTCAAAAAGGAAACAGACTATCGGAGTTTGTAAATCGGCTGATTTACTATGCTTTTTTTTTTTACAGAAAAGCATAGTAAATCAGCCAAAAGCAGGCGGCGGGAATGAAAAAAGAGGGCGTTCCCGTTGAGTGATGCTGCCATGACATCACAAAATAGGAGGTATGTTGGCGGGAGAGGGGGTTGGGGTGGGCGGGGTTACTGGTGACGCGAGGGGCGTGGCTTTGCTCCGGTTTTAGCCGTGAAGGAAGGTGGCAACCCTAGTTCCACAATGCCATCGCTAGTCTGCAGACAGGGTAGGAGTGTGTACCCCCCTGCTTGTTTATGTACCACATAAAGTACAGTTTTGTACCTACCATAAATGTAGATGTCCGAGAGGTAACAAATGGGTTGTCCTGGCCTCAGGCAGCCCTTCGGTCGGCCGGATTCCAAAGTCTGGATCTGGCCTCGGCTGATGTCGCACTTCACCCGACGTCATAGCTGCAGTTCAGCGGGTATAAAGGCATCAGCCGACACCATTTTCCTCAGTGTTTCTTGCCCCAGATGCCAGGTGCCCTCTAGGAAGGCTAAATTTGGATAAATGCAAATGATTCCAAACAATAGAGAGCAAATAGAAATAAACATGTATATACATATATACAAACAAATACACCATAATAGATTCCCCCAGCTAGCTACAAGATGGGCAAATACCCTAGGAGTACCACAGAGGGGAAGGAGGGTGGGTAATCCTGACTGCAGATGCATACCTCTCGGACATCTACATTTATGGTAGGTACAGTACTGTACTATGTCCTTCAAGGATGCATCTGCAGTCCTAACAAATGGGTAGAATACCATAGCCAAACTGGGGGAGGAGGCACTAAGGAGGCACTAAGAGTTTATGGTGTAGTTAAGATCCCTTTCAAAACAGCAGTGGCAAAACCTGCTCGGGATCTGGAGTATAAAGGTAGATTATAATGCTTGGCAAATGTATGCACAGAGCTCCAAGTAGCAGCCTCTAAAATGTCTTTGGTAGCCACTCCTCGTAGGAAAGCTGTAGTAGTGGCTGTAGCCCTTGTGGAGTGAGGTCTGATGTTTTCTGGAGTTGCCTTTCCATGAAAAGAGTAACAAAATCTAATGCAATTTCCTATCCATTTTGAGATTGTTTGTTTTGAAATTGCTTTTCCTTCCATTCCTGTTGCATATGCTACCAGAAGCTGGTCAGTTTTTCTATTGTTCTTGGTTCTGTCCAGGTAGTAGCGCAATTGTCTGTGTACATCCAAGGTATGCAGCAATCTTTCCCCTGTTCTGTGGGTTGGGGAAGAATGTTGGTAGGTGTATTGCTTGGTTTAATGATACCCTGGAGACCACCTTTGGCATAAAGGTAGGATTAGTTCTCATGGACACTCTATACTGATGGAAGATAAGGAAGGGCTGTACTGCCATTAATGCCTGTAATTCAGAAACCCTTCTAGCTGAAGTGATTGCAAGTAGGAATGCAGTCTTCCAAGATAAGTACTGTAATTCTGCTGTTGCTGCTGGTTCAAAAGGGGGGAGTGTCAACTTTTCTAACACAAAGTTCAAGTCCCATGTAGGCAATGGTGGTTTCCTCGGTGGCTTTACATTTTTAATTCCTCTGAGAAACTGCCTGAGTAGAGGCTGAGAGAAGACTGGAGGATCCATGTTGTATTCTGCTGAAATTGCTGAAGCATGAATCTTAATGGAGGAGTAAGACAGACCATTGTGGAAAAGCTCTGCTAAGTATTCCAGGATGTTAGCTATGTTTGCCAATGATGCATCTACTCCTTTTGTTGCACTCCAAATGAGATATCTTTTCCATTTTGCTGAATACGTTTTCCTTGTTGAGGGTCTGCGAGCCTCCAAGATAATGTCTTTAACCCTTTGAGATAAATCTGGGTTATTTTTCCTTATGTAATGTTCCAAGCAGCTAGCTGCAGTGTTTTCAAGTTTGGATGCAGGATTTTGAAGTTGTTCTGAGTTAGCAGTAGAGGTAGTAGGGGCAGAGGCCATGCGTGTTCCCGGGTCATACTCCTCAGTAGCGGGTACCAATGTTGCCTCGGCCAATCTGGAGCTATCAAGATGATCCTCGGGTGATCTTCTTTGATCTTCAGTAGCACTTTGTGCATCAAAGGAAGAGGTGGGAATGCATATGCTGTCAGGTTTTCCCAACTGAAGGATAGGGAGTCCACCTTCCAAGCAAGTGGGTGGTATGTCCTTGTGCAGAATTTTTTCAATTGGTGGTTGTGTGGGGATGCGAACAGGTCTATTTCTGGCAGCCCCCATTTCCTTGTGATGGTTTTGAAGATGTCTGGATGCAGCATCCATTCGTGGGCATCCGTGGTGGTTCTGCTTAAGATGTCTGCTAGTATATTTTCTTTTCCTGGCACAAATATGGCTTGGAGCTGAATGTTGAGGCTCAGGGCCACATTCCAGAGGTCCATTGCCATCCGGCATAGAGGATATGAATGTGCCTCCCTGTTTGTTGATATACCACATAACTGTGGTGTTGTCCGTCCTTATCAGCAAATGACCCTGTTGAAGAAATGGTCTGAATGTCTGAATTTCCTGTTTTACTGCCAGCATCTCTTTTTGATTTATGTGCAGGTTCATCTGGTCTTGAGTCCATAAGCCTTGTATGCACTTGTCCACCATGTGTGCCCCCCAACCGAGGTCTGAGGCGTCCGTGGTGATAGTCTGGCTTGGGTGAGGCCTGTGGAAGGGCAGTCCTTTGTTCAATTGACAGGCCTGGGCCCACCACTGGAATTCTTGCTTCAGGCATGGAATTATTAGAATTTGGGTTTCTAGGCTGTGCTTGTGCTGAGACAATAAATTCCTCAGGAACCATTGCAACTTCCTCATATGTAGTCTGGCATGTGGAATTAATATTATGCAGGATGCCATGTAACCCAGGGCTTGCAGGATTTTCCTTGCTGTAAGCTGGTTCTGCGTTGTTAATGCCATGAAATAGAGTGGTAGCTGCTTCTGTTTTTCTGCTGTGAGGAATGCCATCTGGTTTGATGTGTCCAGTTCTGCACCCAGGAAGGTTATCCTTTGGGATGGTATCAGCCTTGACTTTTTTGTGTTGACTGTGTATCCCAGGGCTTGCAGCAGGTGAATAACCTTTTTCAAATCTTTTGTTAATTTGTCTTTGCTGTCCGCTTGTAACAGGCAGTCGTCCAGGTATGGATAAATTTGAATTCCCTGAAGCCTGCAATGAGCAATTACTGATGCCAGGCATTTTGTGAATACTCTGGGCGCAGTAGATAAGCCAAAAGGCAATGATGAGAATTGATAATGCTCTGATCCTGCAAGAAATCTGAGGTATCTTCTGCAATTTGGTCATATGGGGACGTGCAGGTATGCCTCCTTGAGATCCAGAGTCACCAGCCAAGACTCCTTGCCCAGCATGGGAAGAAGTTGCTGTAGGGTCAGCATTTTGAATTTTGGAACAATGAGATATGTGTTTAGAGCGGACAGATTGAGGATAGGTCTCCATTGGTTTTCCTTTCTTGGTACCAGGAAAAGCCTTGAATAAAATCCTTGTCCTTGTTCCATAGCCGGTACCTTTTCTATAGCTCTCATCCTTAGTAAGTGGTCTATTTGCTGTAGAGCGTTTGTCCTTTGGTTTGGAGGTAGGTTTGGCATTCCTCTCTTCCTTGGAAGAGTATGGAAGTGAAACCTGTAGCCTTTGTCTACTGTCTGTAGAATCCATTTGTCTCCTGTAATGTAATGCCAATTTACTGAAAATAAGGCTAATTTTCCGCCTAAGGGTGCTGCCAGTTGTTCCCTGGTAGGCGGTTTCAGAGCCAAGTCACTGTGGTTGTCCTGTAGAGGTGGTAGTGGCTGGATCTGTGGCAGTAGTTCTCTGGCTGTTAGGCTGCCACTGACGTCCCCTGTAGGCACCTCTGGATTGACCTCTGCCTCTAGGGCATCTATTTCTGCTTCTCTGTGCTCTGGTGGTGTCTGGAAAGGACCAATTCCTGGAAGGCCAGTTCCTACTAAACCTCGGAGGCTGGACCTGTAAGAAATCCTTGACTGTCTGGACAGATTTAGCTTTTTCTTCCACCTTCTTCAACACTTGCTGTGCAGGGGAACCAAACAAACTGTGCTTTTCCATGGGAGCATCTAGAAGCTTTGACTTTACATGGTCTGGTAAGGATTGCTCTTTTAACCATGCATGTCTTCTGATCACTGTACTAGTCATAGCTGATCTAAAGGAAGCCTCCAGTGCATCATAGCCGCATTTTAAGGAATGATTACTGACCTGCTGAGTGTTATGCACCAAATCCTGAAGGGACTTACGGTCTAAAGGTTCAGGCGAGGACAGTTTTTTAGTAAGCTGATCTAACAGAAATTCCTGATACTGAATCATGTGGAATTGACAGTTTAAGGCCCTAGCCGAAAGAGTAGCAGAAGTATAAACTTTTTTACCCCATCTCTCCAATGCCCTAGATTCTCTTTCAGAGGGGAGGGGGTTTTTGGCAGAGGCAGCTGCTACAGCTTTGGGGCCCTGTGAAATAGTTTCAGGATCTGCAATAGGAGCCTTATACAAATGATAATGAGTGTCCGGAACCCTGTAGTATCTGTCGGTCTTAGCAGGGGCCGGAGGCAGTGAGTCAGGGGCAGAACAAGCATCATTAAATGCATCATCCACAACTGTAAGTACTGGAGGAATAGCTAAAGGCCTATGTTGTGGTAAATGTAAAAAGGTCCTAAGTCTTTTCCTAGAGTCTGAAAAATCCTGGCCCTGCCATTGAAATTGTTCCCTCATAGCATGCAAGGTTTCCCCAAAAGAAAATTCCTCAGGAGGAGAGGCAGAAGGTATGGAATCCTCTGCATCAGAGTCCTCATATGGAGAATAAGGGCCCTCTGGAGGATTTGTATTTTCTGAATCATCAGAGGAATAATCTGAAGAAACTGGCTCAGGGGGCTCTGCTCTAAGCCTCTTCTCTGGAGGTGGGTGAGAGGCCCTGTCAGGGTGAGACTGGGTTCCCCTGATCAAAGAAATGAGATCCTCTGCTAGACTAAGCATTTGAGTACTAGAGCTAGGCCTGTGAGAGGGGGCTTTAGCAGGCACGGCCTTTGAAGATTTAGCTGCTTTAGCCCTGGCAAAAGCCTTAATTGACATGGATGCAGGGGGCCTAGCAGCTCCACGTGCAGGAGTAGATACATCCAAGGGGATAGTATCTGATAAATCCTGAGAAACTGTAAGAGCAGGTGGATTTTCAGTAGCAGATTCAGCCATGCTGGAAGAGGCCTCGGTAGAAGGAGGCAAGCTTTCGGCCGTAGGAAGAACCGCGGACTCGGCCGAAACAGAGACACTCGTGGTTGGCTTAACCCCGGTTTCGGCCGAAACCGCGGACCGTGAGTGTCGGTCCTTTTCCTTACGCTTTTTAGCTAAATGTGAAGTCGGAGTCTCCGACGGCATGATATAAGCAAAAGCGGAGCCGAAAAACTCCTCTGCAAACTCTGACCGACGTCTAAGTGTTCGTCGGTTGAAGGAAGCACAGGCTAGACAAGCTGCTACGTCGTGGTCTGGGCCTAAACAAGGTAGGCAGTAAGAGTGGAAATCTTTATGAGGTATTTGTTTCCCACAAGTTAAACAGTTATTCACTTTTTCTGACATCGGCTGAGGCAAGAAAGAGTCCCCAACGGGTACTTAGCTTTTTAGAAGTCTTCGGTAGTAGCAATCTCTGGTTCTGACCGACCGGCACTTGCGAACAGCTTCTGCTTCGGGCACCACGCGGCAAGAAAGACTGAGGAAAATGGCGTCGGCTGATGCCTTTATACCCGCTGAACTGCAGCTATGACGTCGGGTGAAGTGCGACATCAGCAGAGGCCAGACCCAGACTTTGGAATCCGGCCAACCGAAGGGCTGCCTGAGGCCAGGACAACCCATTTGTTAGGACTGCAGATGCATCCTTGAAGGACATCCGTGGTGTTGTCCGTCTTTACCAGTAGTTGTCCTGGATGAAGATATTCCTTGAAGGCTGTCAGAGCATTCTGTACAGATAGCATTTCTTTTTGATTGATATGAAGGTGCATTTCTTTTTGATTGATATGAAGGTGCATTTGATTTGAGCTCCATTTGCCCTGAATGCACTTCCCTGCTAGATGAGCCCCCCATGCATAGTCTGATGCATCTGTAGTGAGGGTTTGGGTGGCAGGGGGTGGAGTGAATGGCAGTCTCTTGTTTTGGTGGCAGGCCTCTGCCCACCATAGGAACTCTAGGCGCAGGCAAGGTATGATATTGTTTCCAGGCTGTGACAATGTTGACTCCATAATCTTTTTAAGTACCACTGAAGTTTCCTCATATGCAGTCTTGCATATGGAATTAGAAGAATGGAGGAAGCCATGAACCCCAAGGCTTGCAGTATTTGTTTTGCAGATAGCAGGGTTTTTGTGGCCACCTGTCTGAAGTAAGTCACTAAAACGAATTTGCTTTTTGGCATAAGGAAAGCCATCTGGGCAATTGTATTCAAGCTTGCACCCAGGAATGTAATTTTTTGAGAGGGTACCAGTTGTGATTTCTTTTCGTTTATGGTGTACCCTAGACAAGTTAGAACCCTTTTTACAAATACCAGATGTTTTAGAAGAGTGGCCTGGTTTTCTGCCTGAATTAGACAATCATCCAGGTATGGATATATTTGAATATTTATTTGCCTTAAAAATGCAATTACTGGAGTCAGGCACTTTGTGAATACACTGGGCACAGTAGACAAGCCAAAGGGCAGTGCAGAGAACTGATAATGCAAGTAGCCTGCTTTGAAGCGTAGGTATCTTCTGCAAGATTCCCTGATTTGGATATGCAGGGAAGCCTCTTTTAAATCTTGAGTTGCCAACCAGGCATCCTTGCCTAGCATAGGAAGTAACTGGTGAAGAGTCTGCATCTTGAATTTTGGAATGTCCAGAAAGGTGTTTAGAGTAGACAGGTCCAGAATTGGACGCCATGATTTGTCTTTTCTGGGTACCAGGAAAAGTCTGGAATAGAAACCTTGTCCCTTTTCCCCTTCTGGTACTGGTTGAATAGCCCCATGTTTAAGAGGGAAAGTACCTGTTTCTGAGCCTCTTCCCACTGATTTGAGGGCAGGTCTGGCAACCCGTTTGGAGTTGGAAATGTGTGGAAATGAAATCTGTATCCCTGGGACACTATATTTAATTATTTTATTATTATTTATTATTTGTCCTGGGTTATAATTTGCCAGTTTTGTTCATGAAGAGCAATTTTTCCTCCCAAAGGGGTGGTTGAGAGGTACGTACTTGGTAATTTTAAAGGAAAGTCATTGAGACTGTTTACGATAGGGTTGTGTCTTGTTATTTCCAGATTTGGAAGTGGAAGCTCCCCATTGCTTAGTTCTGCGAGTCCCTTGGGACTGAAACCTGGTGCTTTTGGAGTGTCTGGGTTTGGCTGAAGTGGATCTGGAAGGAGCTGGAAAGGAACAGTTCTTAGTAGGCCAGTGCCTACTAAATCTTGGAGGTTGCACTTGTAAGAAATCTTTCACAGTTTGCATAAATTTAGCTTTATCTTCCATCTTTTTTAGAACTTCTTACCTTATTGCCAAGCAGACTGTCCTGATGCAAAGGAGCATCCAATAATTTTGCTTTAACATGATCAGGCAGAGATTGCTCCTTAAGCCAAGGATGCCTTCTAAGCACAGACCCAGTAACAGCAGCCCTGCAGGAGGCCTGTAAAGAATCAAAACCACATTGCAAGGTATGTTTTCCAACTTGTTCAGCTGAATGCAATAAATCCTGTAAATCTTTATTTTCCACACAGTCAGAAATCAACATCATTTTCTGTTTAAGCAGTTCCATGATATGCTGTTGATATTTTAGCATATGAAATTGACCGTTTAAAGCTCTGATTGCCAAGGCTGCAGAAGTATAAACCCGTTTACCCCATCTATCCATCGCCCTGGAGTCTCTATCAGAAGGGGTAGGATTTTTAGCAGTAGAGGCCTTAATGCCCTTGGGCCCTTGAGAAATGGTTTCAGGGTCCACAACAGGATTTTTGAAAAGGAATTTGTGGGACTCAGGAACCCTGTAGCATCTGTCTGGTTTACTAGGGGCCGGAGGAAGGGATTTAGGGGTCATACTGGATTCTGAAAACACATCATCAACAATGTCTAGTACACGAGGAATAGCCAAAGGCCTGTGCTGAGGAAGGAGGAGGAAATCCCTAAGCCTCTTTTTGGATTCAGAAAATTCCTTGACTTTCCCAGTGGAAATGCTCCCTTAAGGTATGTAAAGTTTCCCCAAAAGAAAAGTCCTTGGGGGGGATCCTCTGCATCAGAATCCTCATAAGTAGGTATGGACAAATCCAGGTCATTAGAAGAGTCAGAAGAAACAGAGTCCTGTTCAGAAGATTCATAGTCAAGCTCAGCCCTAGTCCTCTTAGGGGGGGGGGGTTGACTACCCCTGTTTAGAGTAATTAAATCTTCAGCCATTTTGATCATTTGCTTTTTAGGCATAGGGGTCTGAACATGTGGCCTGGGCATCAGTTTTTTAGACATAGATCAAGATTTAGGCCTTAGTATTGAAGATGGAGTCAGTTTAATATGTAGTATTGAAGATGGAGTCAGTTTAATATGCAAGTCTGTAGGCCTGAATACACCCTCAGAATCCAGTGCCTGCACAGTGGCTCCAGACCCATCCATGGTAGAGACATCCACGGGTTCCATAGGTGAAGTATCTCACGGCATACCAGATTCTGAATGGGTCTCAGTAGAAGCCTGTGAATCAGAAGTAGCAGGTATCAGAGGCTGCGAAGGTGCCTCACTGCGTACCGGCGAACTGGTGACTGGCTTAGGAGAAGCATCGTCTACAGTTTTGGACTTCAACGGCCTGTCTCTGTCTTTTTCTTTGCATTTTTTCGGTATTCTGGTAGTCGGATGGCTAACTGACATAATTTCTGGGTAATTAAACCGAGAACCAAAATATTTAGATACAAAAATGTACCAACGACGGACAGTGTGCTGATTAAATAAAGCACAAAACCGACAGCAAGGTACATCGTGGTCAGGGCCTAGGCAAGGAATACAGTACAAATGAAAATCCTTATGAGGTATTTGCTTCCCACAAGTAATGCAATTATTAACTTTTACTGACATCAGTAAGAAGCAAGAAAAAGTTTCACGAATGGGGTACTTAGCTTTTAGTTGAAGACTTCTGTTCTGAAACTTGAAAATGAAAATTTCAGGAGTCGGCTGACCGGAACTTGCAAACTGCTTCTGCTTCGGGCACTGCACGACAAGAAAGACTAATGTAATGGCGTCGGCTGCATGTTTTTTACCCCTGACGTCATGCAAGAAGGGACAGCAACCGAAGCAGGACCCAAGACTTTGTTAATCAGGCCAACTTGAGGGCAACCTGCCAGCAGATTACCCAAATGTAATGACTGCAACAGTGAAACATGCAGAACTTCATGAGTTGCATGCAGAGGCTTTAATAGATGTCAGCATCACTAATGTATAATGTCTTGTCGATTAAAATTTACGGACGTACCACATGTTATCCCTAAGACAGCATCAGCTAGGAATAGTCTAAATTTATTTGGGTCATGGTTTTAATAATTTCTTTTTAATTAAAATACAGTGCAAAAGCATAAGGGCTGACAGCAAGGAAAGTACAGTTTTGTACCTACCATAAATGTAGATGTCCGATAGACATGCAACTGCAGTCATAACATGTGGGTTGTCCTGCCTCAGGCAGCCCTCGGTCGGCCGGATTCCAAAGTCTGGGTCCGACGTCGGCTGATGTCACATTCCTCTCCGACGTCAGAGCGGCTGGAGTATATAAGCATCAGCCGACGCCATTTTCTTCAGTGTTTCTTGCTCCAGATGCCAGGTGCCCTCCAAGGAAGGCTTTAATCAAATTGGAAGACAAAAACAGGATTCCAAACAAATAAATGAGCAATAAAACAAATACACCATAACAGATATCCCCAGCTAAGAATAACAGGGATAGGAGTGGACCCTAGGCATAGAGGGGTATGGAGGGAGGGAAAATCCGACTGCAGTTGCATGTCTATCGGACATCTACATTTATGGTAGGTACAAAACTGTACTATGTCCTTCAAGAATGCAACTGCAGTCATAACATGTGGGTAGAATACCATAGCTTAGCTGGGGGAGGAGGTATGCTCTAGGAAAGGGATGGTGTAGCAATCAAACCCTGCAGGACTGCCGAAGCAAAGCCTGCTCTGGATCTGGAATATAGAGGGAGATTGTAGTGTTTGGAGAATGTATGCACGGAGCTCCATGTAGCAGCTTCTAGAATGTGCTTGGTAGGCACCCCTCTTAAGAATGCTGTAGAGGTGGCTGTAGCTCTGGTGGAATGTGGTCTGACATTGGCTGGAACAGTCTTTCCATGAAAGGAATAACAGAATCTGATGCAATGTCCAATCCATTTAGAAATAGTCTGTTTTGAAATTGCTTTTCCTTGGACTGCAGGGGTGTAAGCTACAAAAAGTTGTTCAGACTTCCTACTGGCCTTGGTTCTGTCCAGGTAGTATCGAAGTTGTCTGTGAATGTCCAAGGTATGCAAAAGTCTTTCCCCCTTATTCTCAGGATTGGGGAAGAAAGCAGGCAGATGAATGGCTTGATTTAGAGAAACCCTAGATACCACCTTTGGCATAAAGGTAGGGTTGGTCCTTAATGAAACCTTGTCTCTGTGGAAAATAATAAAGGGTGGTATTGCCATTAGGGCCTGTAGCTCCGAAACCCTTCTTGCTGAGGTAATTGCCAACAGGAAAGCTGTCTTCCATGAGAGAAATTGCAAGTCAACTGAAGCTGCTGGCTCAAAAGGAGGTAGAGTCAGTTTTTCTAAGACAAAATTGAGGTCCCAGGCTGGCACTGGGGCCTTTCTTGGTGGCTTAATGTTCTTGATTCCCCTGAGGAATTGTCTTAGTAAGGGGTGAGAGAAAACAGGAGGAACAGTGTTGTATCTAGCTGAAATAGCAGATGCATGTATCTTTATGGAAGAATATGAGAGGCCGTTCTTTAACATATCTGCCAAATATACCAAGATGAGTGGGATGCTCAACAATGATGCATCATGTCCCTTGCTGGTATTCCAATTGCTGAATCTTTTCCACTTTGCTAAGTAAACCTTTCTGGTGGATGGTCTTCGAGCCTCTGTTGGTATCCGCTGAACTTCCTTGGAGAGAGATAAGCTGGAGTTATTTATGGGATCTCCCAGGCTGTTAGCTGCAGTGTCTGAAGGTTTGGATGCACTGTTTCAAAATTGTGTTGAGTCAAAAGTAGAGGCCACTGAGGAAGGGCCCGCCTCCTGGTGTGACATATGCTCCGTAGTAGTGGGTACCAGTGTTGTCTTGGCCAATCCGGAGCTATTATGATTCCCTTGGGCTTCTCTGCTTTGATCTTTAGTAATACTGAGGTCATCAGTGGTAGAGGTGGGAATGCATAGATTGCTAGGCAGTTCCAGTTGAATGAGAGGGCATCTATTTTCCAAGCTTTTGGATGATATGTCCTTGTGCAAAATTTTGGTAGAAGATGGTTGAGGTGAGAGGCAAATAGGTCCACTTCTGGCTTGCCCCATGTCGAAGTGAGTTGTCTGAAGGCCTTCGGATGTAACCTCCACTCGTGTGGATCTGTGAAATTCCTGCTTAGGCTGTCTGCCAACACATTGTCTTTTCCTGGAACAAACTGGGATTGTAACTGGATGTTTAGGCTCAGTGATTTCTCCCAAAGCTGCATTGTCAGTCTGCAAAGGGGATAAGAGTGGCTGCCCCCCTGCTTGTTTATGTACCACATTACAGTGGTGTTATCTGTCCGTATCATTAAATGGCCTTGCTGGAGTTGGTGTTGAAAAGCCTCAATGGCATGCATCACTGCCAGCATTTCCTTTTGGTTTATATGCAGATGTGTTTCCTTTGGAGACCATTGTCCTTGTATACACCTGCCTTCCATGTGCCCCATCCAAGGTCTGAGGCGTCTGTAGTCATGGTCTGTGTTATCTGTGGTTTTTTGAATGACATACCTGTGTTTTCCTGGCTCACCGAGGCCCACCATAGGAATTCCTTTTGTAGGCATGGAATGAGTGGTATGATCGTCTCCAAGTTGTTGCTGTGTTGAGACCAAATGCTTTTTGGGTACCATTGAAGCTTTCTCATGTGTAGTTTTGCTAATGGAACCAGTAGAATGCAGGATGCCATGTAACCCAGGGCCTGTAGGAATCTCCTTGCATTCATCTGGGTGAGTTTTGCTAAACCTTTGAAGTAATGAGTTAATTTCTCTTGCTTGTCTTCTGTCAGGTAAGCCATCTGAGAAGCTGTGTCTAGTTTGGCTCCTAAGAAGATTATTTGCTGGGATGGCTGCAGTCTTGACTTTTGGAGTTGACTGTGTATCCCAGAGCTTGAAGTAATCGTATGACATAATCCAGGTTTTTTGTCAACATCAATTTGTCGTCCGCTTGTATGAGGCAGTCGTCCAGGTACGGGTAAATTTGTATTCCCTGGAGCCTGCAATGAGCAATCACTGAAGCCAGGCATTTTGTAAATACTCTGGACGCAGTAGATAAGCCAAATGGCAATGCTGAGAATTGATAATGCTCTGGCCCTGCAAGAAATCTGAGGTATCTTCTGCAGCTGTGTCTGATAGGGACATGCAGGTATGCCTCCTTGAGGTCCAGAGTAATCAGCCACGACTCCTTGCCCAGCATTGGAAGGAGTTGCTGTAGAGTCAGCATTTTGAACTTTGGTACTATGAGAAAGGTGTTTAATGCGGACAAGTCCAGTATTGGTCTCCATTGAGATTCTTTTCTTGGAACAAGGAACAGTCTTGAGTAAAACCCTTGGTCTTGTTCTTGTTGTGGAACTCTTTCTATTGCTTTCATTCGAGTCAGCAGAGTGATTTGCTTGATAGCCTCTGCCCTCTGATTTTGTGGTAGGTTTGGCATGCCTTGTTTTCTTGGTAAGGTATGAAAATGAAACCTGTACCCTCGGTCTATAATGTCCAAAATCCATTTGTCCTTTGTCAGTCTGTGCCAGTTTTCTGCAAACAGAGATAATTTCCCGCCCAAGGGAGCTTCTAGTTGTTCCCTGGTAGGCGGTAGTAGAGGAAAGTCATTGAGTTTGTGGTTGTTGGGCAGGTGAAACCCCTGCATCACTTCTTTGGTTTCCTGGCTGCCATTGTCGTCCCCTGTAAGGGCCTCTGTATTGGCCTCTTCCACGGCCACGTCTGTTCTTACCCCTTTGAAACTTTTCTGGATTAGGAAAGGACCAGTTTTTTGAAGGCCAATTCCTACTGAACCTGGGGGGTTGGACCTGGAGGAAATCTTTCACAGTCTGAACTGATTTTGTTTTTTCTTCGATGGTCTTTAAGACATCCTTAGCATTTGCACCAAAAAGCTTGTTCTTTTCCAAAGGAGCATCCAGAAGCTTTGCTTTTACATGATCTGGTAGAGGTTGATCTTTTAACCAAGCATGTCTACGAATCACTGCCCCTGTCATAGCTGCCCTACATGAAGCTTCCAGTGCATCATATCCACACTGCAGGAAGTGATTGCTTACTTGCTGAGTGTTATGTACAACTTCCTGCAAAGTCTTCCTGTCTAAAGGATCAGGAGAAGCTAATGTTTTTTGTAAATCTTCTACGAGATAATCCTGATATTGTAACATATGAAAAAGGCAATTTAAAGCTCTCATAGATAAGGTAGTGGATGTGTAAACCTTTTTACCCCATCTCTCTAATGACCTCGCTTTCCTGTTGGAGGGCAAAGGATTTTTTGAGGTGGAGGCTGAAATTCCCTTAGGCCCCTGTGAGATAGTTTCCAAATCAGCAGTATGGGCCCTGAATAAATGGGAATGAGTTTCAGGGGACCCTGTAATACCTGTCTGGCTTGGCTGGGGCAGGAGGAAGAGAATCAGGGGTAGCACTAGAGTCAGAATACAAATCATCCAGAACATCAAGTACAGGAGGAATAGCTAAGGACCTGTGCTGAGGCTTCTTAAGGAAAGTCCTAAGGCATTTCCTAGAATCAGAATATTCCTGTCCTTGCCACTTGAAATGTTCCCTCATGGTGTGCAGAACTTCCCCAAAGGAAATATCCTCAGGAGGGGAGGCCAAAGGGATGGAATCTTCTGCATCCGAGTCCTCATAGGTCTGGAAGAGCTCTTCCTGGCTATCAGAGTGGACAGAGCCCTCAGAGTCTTCATCTGAAGGAGTAGGGTCAGAGGGTTCAACCCGGGGCCTTTTATCAGGAGGAGGCTGGGATGCTCTCTCAGGATGGGCCTGTGAACCTCTAATCATGGAAATTAAATCAGCAGCCATGGACATAATTTGTGTCTCCGGAGTCGGCTGAGGTAAGGACTTAGCAGTAATATGCTTTGTTTTGCTGGCTGCCTTAGCCCTAGTGTAGGCCTTAATAGACATGGCCATAGGAGACCTGGCCGCTCCACGTGCCGGAGTGACCTTGTCCACAGCAATGGTCTCGGGCATTTCCTTGGTTTCGGTATCCAGAGGAAAATCTATAACTGGCGTCGGAGTAATGTCTGGAATCGGAGTCGTCGATAATGCGGTGTCTTCGGTTCGGAGCGGTGGAGAGACCGTCTCAGAGGGAACCGGAGCACTCGTGCTAGGTTTTGGCGTGGAGTCGGAGGTAGATGTGGGCCGAGAATGTTGGTCCCGGTCTTTTAGCTTTTTAGGAGTTTGCGATGTCGGAAGATCCGACGGCATGGTGTAAGTAAATTTATCGCCGAAAAAATCTTCAGCGAACTCCGCCCGGCGCCTGAGAGTGCGCTTGTTGAAGCGAGCACAGGCTACACAGGCCGAGACGTCGTGGTCTGGGCCCAAGCAAGGGAGGCAGTAAGAGTGGAAATCCTTATGAGGTATTTGTTTACCACAAAAAAGACAATTGTTAACTTTTTCAGTAATTTCTGACATCGGCTGAGGCAAGAAAAGGTCCCCAATGGGGTACTTAGCTTTTTTGATGACTTCGGTATCATAGAATACAGGAGCTGACCGACCGGCACTTGCGAACCGCTTCTGCTTCGGGCACCGCGCGGCAAGAAAGACTGGAGAAAATGGCGTTGGCTGATGCTTATATACTCCAGCCGCTCTGACGTCGGAGAGGAATGCGACATCAGCCGACGTCGGACCCAGACTTTGGAATCCGGCCGACCGAGGGCTGCCTGAGGCAGGACAACCCACATGTTATGACTTCAGTTGCATTCTTGAAGGACATATGCAGAGAAACTTAGCTCAACAAATGCCATGGAATAGTAGTAAATATTGGCAAATCACTTTAAATTCCATTGTTGGCACTACACTGATTCATTTCCTTCTTACTCTCAAGTCCGCACTGAATGACCTTATGAAACGTTGATGTTATACCGTTTGTACTGCTTTGGTAGCATTCTTTGTATAAGTGAATTGCAGATTGCTCATCACTTTCAGTCTAACTAGAAATCTGGGAGCATTTCTGCAGAAGTTTGCAGATTTTCTCATCAGACATGAGCTTGAATTTCCTTGATCGTTTATACTTGGGGATCTCCATGCCCTAGCTGACTATGACTGTTATAAACTGGCTATCAAACAACTGTTTTCTCAGAAGTTTTAATTCATTCAGGTTATCATTAAAGTGATACATACATATGGACATTCATTAGATTTGTATTCCAACTTTGGTTGTAGAGCGGGTACCTGGTAAAGAGGTAACTTTGCTAGTTCAGCATTATCTAAGTTTTTCCAGGACTTGTCTTCCACCAATCATGTCACCAGATATTGAGCTGGTCCTCTTTAGGGTTCTGTTCAGCATTGATGGAAATACTTTGATGTTCACTGTGGACCAGCACCTGACTGATGGCAGTGCTGAAGATTTAGAGACAACTGTCATAGCCTGCAGTAGACTGCGCCTGATGCACTGAATGGAGTAACCCTAGTATGTGTACATCCTAGACGTCCTGCTTGTCAAGAGCCATGGAATGATGATGGAATTTGAGAGATGTGCAGGCTGTGACGTTGATGAGACAACTACTGTCAAAGGATGGATTTGCTAAAGAGAAGCTTATTCTAGATATTCAGTGCTCTGATTACCAGACAGACATTTTGGATAAGAAAGCAATTTTCTCCATTGAGACTTCTCTGACACAAAATCATCTGGCTCAGCACTTTTGACTGTTGCGTAGGTTGTGGACTCCATCCTATCTTACTACTCATAAAACCGTTTCACCCTCTGTATGAGGAAACTGCATGACATTTCTGCAGATAAGGTTATCAAATGTAGGGTCTGCTACCCCCTCCCCAGTAGTGTGGTGGGTCTGGTCTTGCATTTTTTTTATTTTTTTCCAGGGCAAAATCAGACTGCATTGCCTGAAGCAAGGTTGTGAATGTAAATTTGTCTTTGTGTTCTACCTTTGTGAGTTGGTGTCTAGTCTAAGTAGACTAATAACATTTTGCTTCGAACCACTAATACCCTAACTGATAAAGAAAATATTTTTCCAGACGTACTAAAAAGGTCTTGTTTAACCTCATCATTAAAGAAAAAAAACATAAAATGGATTCAGACTTGGGCATTACTGATGTCCCTAACCTTCCTTGTCTAAACAAAGTTGTAAAGAACATAGCTTATACATAGATGTACTCCTGAATAATATCTTATGAGCTTTTCACTGCACATCAATCATGCTTTGAATACATGTATAGTACTGCAACAGACCTTACTTAGGTTGATAGCGACCTTCTTGGGGCTAAAGATCAAATGCTATACTCTGTCATCCTTCCTGTTTCAGTGGCATCTGATACCACAGATCATAGCAATTTGACAGTGTGTCTTACAGACTTTGTGTTTTCAGTGGCAAAGTGCTAAATTTGTTTGCCTCTTACCTTTGACTGCTCACAAAGGGTAGTTTCTGGGTTAACTCCTCTGGCAGCATCCCTCTACAACATGTATAGCTACAAGGCTTAATGGTATCACTTTTCATGGTACATATGCTGCCACTTAGAGAGACCATTTGCAAAAGGCATTAATCTTACCTGAAACAGGCTAAAGATAAACACCTGCTTCACTCAACCATCTGTGCTTGACTTTACCGTCTCTAAGACTTCTTAGAATTTATTCTCCAGTCAATGACAGTGGATTGCACTTGAATCAACCCTACAGAGATCGAGGTGTAACTAGTACATGCTACAACACTTTGCTCTC
Organism: Protopterus annectens; assembly: GCF_019279795.1. Classification (NCBI taxonomy): domain Eukaryota; kingdom Metazoa; phylum Chordata; order Ceratodontiformes; family Protopteridae; genus Protopterus; species Protopterus annectens. The sequence goes on from NC_056741.1 coordinate 1,190,724,758, forward strand.
ATTACAGAGGGAAAGGAAGGGAAATGCCCGTCAGTTTCATGACATTAGTGCAATTCTTAAATTCATAGACTGTTTCTAGGCTAATGACCTGGGGGGGGGGGGGGTTAAGCCTAGCCAAGTTTTCCCAAATAAAATGATGTCCTGGGTCTGAATAGGACATTGAGAGCCAATATAAGCTACATCTGTCCATAGGGGAACATGCATGCTAGGCCCAGTGAAAATGTCCTATTCCCAATCCACTGATCTAGGTTGCACTTAAACTGTTTAATAGATGACCTTGGCTTCAGTCTCTGGGACACACATCTGTCTCTCCAGCATGATCTGTTTAACACAGAGACAAAATTCAGGTCCCTAGGCTTTGTACTTCTGGTATTCCATGACTTACAAATATGTAGGAAATTCATAAGTTTGGGGCTTGTAGATGTCCTGTAAGCCAGGCACAGATCACCTCTCAGCAATCTATAGCAAACTAAGTAGAGGGAAAGGGATTTTAGGTGTTCTCAATAAGGCAGGTTTGTTATGCCTTGAACTCTTTTTGTAAGGAACCTTTGAGGTTGCTGTAGTTGCTGCATATTCCTGGTCAGGTACATATCAAAGGGAGCATTTATGATTGGTCTGATAAGGGTGGAGTGCAGTTGGATAATGACCTCTTTGGACCTAGATGCCATGCCAATACTTATAAGTTGTGTATAAAAGGATTTTCTCACCACTGTGGCCCCATGGTGGTCAAAGGTAAGGCTGCTGCCTCTGAGCGCACCCAGATCCCTGACCACTGGGTCACATCTTAGGGGTGTGCTATCAACACTTTAGACAGGATGGTTAACTTCCCAAAGGGTACAACTATGCATTTCTTAGCATTGTCTTTAAGACCATGGCTTTGCCACTATTTGTTAATCGGAGGTAGACCTCCTTGTAGAATGCTAGCATCTGTAGCAGAGTTGATGATAACCCCCAGCTTACAATCATCTGCAAACTTAGTCAGCCATAAACCTCCAACTTTTCCTTCCACTTCAGAGAAATCAATGCCAAAAGACCAGTATGGAGCTCTGGGGGAATCCACTAGTAATTGGCCTCTTGGTGGGGGTAACCTCACCTATTTTGATGATCTGGATCCTATCAATGATCCAGTTTGCTATACAGTGGGTGATGAAGGGAGTTTATGCCTAAATTAATGAGTTTGTCTATAATGCCTGAGTGGTGTATTGTATCAAAAGCCTTGGCCAATTTGAGGTAAGCTGTGTGCACATTCTTACCTTCATCCATATGAGACTGGAAAGACTTATTGGCCTGTAATTACCCAGATAAGTGGTTGGACGTCCTTTGTGCAGGGGAATGATTACAGTCATCTTCCATTCCTTGGGCACAAAACCTGATTGAAGGCTCCTGTTAAAAGTAATTTAAGTGGGAGAGAGGTCATATCTCATGCTACTTATTAACCATCCCAGGATGTTATCAGGGCCTATTGATGTGGTGTTTTTGGCCTTGGAAAGTGCATTAATGACCTGTTCTCTAGTAATGGTGGGGGAATTGTGTTATCTGATATTTCTTTGGACTATGATGGGTGGGATGGGAATTTAAGCTGAACCTGTTGGCCAAAAGGTGGGCAATGGCCTTGGGTTCAGTGTGGGTGATGCCATTTACAATAAGTTTTGTACATTGTTGTGTACTTTCCCCTGAGGTTATGGACATAGCAGTAGAAAGCTTTGTGGTTGTCCTTTGAATGGGAAGCTATTTTTTCTTCAAATGTAGCCTTTAAATTATTAATTAACCCTTTTAGCTGCCTGTTTAGCTTGGTCAGGGGACTTTTAGTGTGTATGGCTTTGTTCCTGCTGTGATGCTTCAACACTGTCCCAGTAATCAAGGAGTCTAAATCTTCAGCACTGGCAACAGTGGGGGACGTACATTGGGAGGATGACAAGAACACACAGTATTTCCAGACACAGCTCTCTGCATTAAGCTCAATTTCCCTTAAGAGCACCCAGAGACCATGGTTAGTCTGGGGCTGGTTTCTCCCTCTTTCTCCAGATCCCCAGTAAGACTCTCCACTGGCACAGCTATAGAGTTGAGATCTCAGCTGAGTGGCCAAGCCAGGACAGGTACAGTTGTGTACACTTACCATAAATGTAGATGTTCGAGTGTATTCACTGTTGCAATCATTACATTTGGGGTAATCTGCTGGCAGGTTGCCCTCATTTGGCCTGAATTCCAAAGTCTTGAGTCCTGTGTCGGTTGCTGTCTCCTCTTCCATGACATCAGGTCGTCAGGGGTATAAAACATGCAGCCGACGCCATTTTCTTTTGTTTTTATTGCCCCCGATGTCAGGTGCCCCCAAAAAGGTAGCCAAAATAAATAAATAAATATATATATATATATATATATATATATATATATATATATATATATATATATATATATATACACACATGCATCAATATAATTTACCTTCACCTACAAGCAAATACACCACATAGGTTGTAGAAGATAGAGAAGGAAAGATAAACTCCAAAATAGCAGGGATGGCGGGAGGGTAACCTGGACTGCAACAGTGAATACACTCGAACATCTACATTTATGGTAAGTGTACACAACTGTACTATGTTCTTTGTGTTCACTGTTGCAGTCATTACATTTGGGTAAATAAAGCTATGTTTGGGAGGCTGGAGCTAAACAGCATTAGGAGCGGCTATAAGGCCCTGCAGAACTGCAGTGGCAAAGCCTGCTCTGGATTTAGAATAAAGAGGCGAATGATAATGCTTTGTAAAAGTGTGAACAGAACTCCAAGTAGCAGCCTCTAGAATGTCTTTGGTTGGTACTCCTCTGAGAAAGGCTGCTGAAGTAACTGCAGCTCTGGTGGAATGAGACCTAATGCCCTTGGGCACAGGTTTACCATGGTGTAAGTACAGAAACGGATGCAGTGGCTTATCCACTTTGAAATTGTCTGCTTTGAAATAGCCTTGCCCTCTGATTCTGCAGCATATGTCACTAGTAATTGCTCAGTTTTTCTTAGAGCTTTAGTCCTACTTAAGTAGAATCTTAGTTGTCTGTGTATGTCCAAGGAATGCAGAATTCTCTCCCCCTTGTTCTGCGGATTTGGATAAAAGGGTGGCAGATGAATTGTTTGGTTAAGAGCCATACTGGAAACCACCTTAGGCATAAAAGTAGGGTTTGTCTTCAGAGATACCCTGTCTGGGTAAAATATGATAAAAGGCTCTATAGCCATTAGGGTCTGTAGCTCTGAAACTCTTCTTGCTGAAGTAATTGCTAGTAACAGAGCTGTTTTCCATGATAAGAACTTTATATCGGCGGTAGCAGCTGGTTCAAATGGAGGCAGGGTGAGCTTTTCCAACACATAATTGAGGTCCCATGCAGGTAATGGTGATCTTCTAGGCGGCCTTAAATTTTTGGCTCCTCTAAGATACTGCTTTAATAAAGGATTAGAAAAGATTAGTGGCTCTGTATTGTAATGAGCCGAGAGGGCAGAGGCATGGATTTTAATTGATGAGAAAGATAGGCCTTTGTCAAGCATCTCAGTTAAGTATAGCAATATCCGAGGAATATTTGGTTCTGCTGTATTAGTTCCTTGTGCTTGATTCCAAACACAGAATCTCTTCCATTTGTCAGCTTAAGATTTTCTAGTACTAGGCCTTCTGGCTTCCAAAATGACATCCATCACAGCTTTACTGAGAGGTGTTGTTTGTATGACTACATGATCAGCCATGCTGCCAGGTTCAGAGTCTGTAGTTGATTGTGCAGGATCTGACTGTTTTGTTGGGACAGTAATTGTGGTCTTTGAGGCAAGGTCCAAGCTGGGTATTGAGACAAGTTCCTTAGGATTGGGTACCAGTTTTTGCAGGGCCAGTCTGGGGCAATTAGTATCATCTTTGGTTTCTCTTGTCTGACTTTTAGGAGGACCTTGGGGAGAAGAGGCAGAGGAGGAAAGGCTAAACTGATAGGTTTCTCCAACTGAAGGATAGGGCGTCCACTTTCCATGCTTGCCTGTGATAGTCCTTGTGCAGAATCTTTTTAATTGATAATTTTGAGGAGAGGCAAACAGATCTATGTCTGGGCTCCCCCATTTCTCTGTTATCATGCTGAAGACTTGTGGATTTAGTTTCCACTCGTGAGGGTCCATAAGGTTTCTGCTTAAATCGTCTGCCAGAGTGTTTTGTTTTCCTGGCAGGAATTGAGCTTGAATATGTAGTTGGTAGGTCAAAGCTGTGTTCTACAGTGCCATGGCTAATCTGCAGAGGGGGTACGAGTGTGTGCCCCCTTGCTTGTTTATATGCCACATGACTGTGGTGTTGTCCGTCTTTATCAGTAGTTGTCCTGGATGAGGTAAGTCCTTGAAGGTTGTTAGGGCATTTTGAACAGCTAGCATCTCCTTCTGGTTGATATGCTTTGGTGACCATATGCCCTGAATGCATCTTCCTGCCATGTGGGCCCCCCAGGCATAATCTGATGTGTCTGTTGTCATGGTTTGGCTGGCAGGAGGTAGAGTGAATGGCCGTCCCATGTTTTGGTGATATGCCTTTGCCCACCATAGAAACTCCTGTTGCAGGCAGGGAATGAGAGGAATCATTGTTTCCAGACTGTGAGAATGTTGACTCCATAAACTTTTTAGGTACCATTGAAGTTTCCTCATATGCGGTCTTGAATATGGAATCAGTAGTATGCAGGATGCCATGAAGCACAGAGCCTGCAGAATTTGTCTTGCAGAAGACTGGGTTTTTGTTGCCATCAGTTTGAAGTAAGTAGTCAGTTGCCTTTGCTTGTCTGGTGTGAGGTAAGCCATCTGGGCAGTTGTATTCAAGCTTGCACCCAGGAATGTTATCTTTTGAGAGGGTACCAGTTGTGATTTATTTTCATTTATTGTGTACCCTAGGCATATTAGAAGCCTTTTCACAAATGTCAGGTGTCGAAGAAGAGTGTCCTTGTTCTCTGTTTAAATGAGACTGTCATCCAAGTAAGGATATATTTGTATACTACTTTGTTTGCAAAATGCAATTACTGGTGCCAGGCACTTTGAAAAGACCCTGGAGCGCAGTAGATAAGCCAAAGAGCAGTGCAGTGAATTGGTAATGCATTAAGTCAGCCTTGAATCTAAGGTATCTTCTGCCCCATTCTCTTATTGGGTCATGCAGGTATGCCTCTTTTAGGTCTAAAGTCACCAGCCAAGCATTCTTGCCCAGCATGGGCAGAAGCTGCTGCAAAGTCAGCATTTTGAATTTTGGAATGTCCAGGTATGAGTTCAAAATCGATAAATCCAGTATTGGCCACCAGGCCTTGTCCTTTCTGGGTACCAAGGACAGAGTAAAACCCTTGTCCTTTTTCCTGTTCTGGTATGGTCTGAAAGGCCCCCATATCTATGAAGGACATAACCTGTTTCTGTGCCTCTGCCCATTGATTTTTTGGCAGATCTGGCCAACCATTTGCCATTGGCAGAGTGTGGAAATGGAATCTGTATCCCTGTGATACGATGTTTAGTACCCACTTGTCTTGGGTTATTAACTGCCAATTTTGAGCAAAAAGTGCTAATTTTCCCCCTATGGGTGCTGCCAAAAGATAAGTGCTTGGTGAAGGCAGAGGGAAGGCATTGGGATTGCTTTCTGTAGGTTTGCACTTTATCTCCTCCAGATGTGGAGGTGGAAGCGCCCCATTGCTTTGACCTGTATGAATCTTGCACCTCATATCTGGAACTCTTAGGGCATCTGGATTTGCCCCTTTGAGCTCTGTCTGACACAGGAAATGACCAATTTTTGGTAGGCCAGTGTCTATTGAATCTTGGTGGCTGCACTTGTAAGAAGTCTAACAGTTTGCATAGACTTAGCTTTGTCTTCCATTTTCTTTAAAACCTCTTCTGCCTTAATACCAAACAGAGAATCATGCTGTAAATGTGCATCTAGCAATTTAGCTTTAACATGATCAGGTAAATTGTGTTCCTTTAACCAGGCATGCCTCCTAATCACAGATCCAGTAACTGCGGCCCTGCACAGGAGGCCTCTAAGGAATCAAAACCACATTGAAAAGTATACTTTCCAACTTGTTCAGCTGCATGCAATAATTCCTGCAATTCTTTATTTTCTGCACATTCTGAAATCAGCATCATTTTCTGTTTCAGCAATCCCATAACATGTTGTTAGTACTTAAGCATATGAAATTGACAGTTTAAGGTCCTGATTGCCAAGGTTGCAGATGTATAAACCTTTTTTCCCCATCTGTCCAGTGCCCTTGAATCTCTGTCAGAGGGGACTGTTGATGCCTTAACTCCCTTTGGACCCTGTGAAATAGTTTCAGGATCAGCAGCAGGGTTTCTAAATAAATATTTATGTGAGTCAGGGACCCTGTAATATCTGTCAGGCTTACTGGGAGCTTGAGGTAAGGAGTCAGGGGACAAGCTTGTCTCTGAAAACACATCATCCACAATGTCTAAAACAGGGGGAATGGCTAAAGGCCTGTGCTGAGGGAGAAGAAGGAAATCCCTGAGCCTCTTTTTTGACTCTGAGAAGTCTTGACTCTCCCAGTGAAAATGCTCTATCAAAGTATGCAAGGTTTCTCCAAATGAATAATCCTCAGGAGGAGATGCAGAAGGAATAGACTCCTCAGCATCAGAATCCTCATAGAGAGATACAGATAATTCTTCATCAGAAGAGGAATCGGAAGAAATAGAAACCTGATCTGAAGATTCATAATCAGTGTCTTGCCTAGGCCTCGCCTCTAATCAGGTGGGGGATGGGAACCCCTGATCAAGGTAATAAGGTCTTCAGCCATTTTGATCATCTGTTTTTTAGGCATAGAGGCCTGTGCATGTGGATCATGCATCAGTTTTTTAGTTTTAGAAGTTGCTTTTGTATTTGGTTTTGCAGATGTCATCGGTTTGATATGCTCAGCGGCTCCAGACCCATCCGAGGGAGATACATCCATCGGTCCAATACCTTGAGTATCTTGTGGCATGCCAGACTCCACATGGGAGTTGGTAGAGGCCTGTGACTCGAAGGTAGCGGGTATCAGGGGCTGCGAAAGTGCCTCACTGAGTACCGATGAATCGGCGACTGGCTTAGGAGAAGCTTCGTCGTCGGTTCTGGATCTTGACTGCCTTTCTCTGTCCTTTTCTTTGCATTTTTTATGTACTCCGGTAGTCGGATTGCTATCCTACGACATTTCTGGTTAGTCAATTCTGTTTCCAAAATACTTTGATGCAAAAATAAACCGATGCTTAATGGTGCGTCAGTTAAATCTAGCACAAAACTGACAGCCAGGCACGTTGTGATCAGGGCCTAGGCAAGGAATACAGTATAAATGGAAATCTTTATGAGGTATTTGCTTCCCACAAGTAATACAATTATTAACTTTTTCTGACATCAGTAAAAAGCAAGAAAAAAGTTTCCCCAACGAGGTACTTAGCTTTAGTGAAGACTTCGGTTCTGAAACTCAAATTCAAATATTTCAGTAGTCTGCCGACCAGCACTTGCAAAATGCTTCTGCTTCGGGCACCGTGCAGCAAGAAGACTAAACAAAATGGTGTCTGCTGCATGTTTTATACCCCTGATGACCTGACGTCATGGAAGAGGAGACAGCAACCGAAGTAGGACCCACGACTTTGGAATTCAGGCTGACTGAGGGCAACCTGCCAGCAGATTACTCCAAATATAATGACTGCAACAGTGAAACACGAAGAATATCTACAGCACCCTCTCTGTCCAACCAGTGCTTTGTGTCCATGCCCAAGTAGTTGACACACACACACACGCTTTGAGGTTTGATTTACACACACACACACACCTCGTAAAGGCTGGCACAGGTTTACTAGCTATGCCCCCTTCTGCCCAGACTCTAAGGTAGTTATTACTGCCACCAGCCATGTCCTTATCAGCTACTTTAAGGCCCTTAACAAAGGGTGTCCAATCTTACTGTGTAATGTTACTATCATACAAATGGTAGTTTGAACAAGAGTAAGGCTATTAGGACTGACCCACAGTGTCACCAAATAAATATGCAAGTATTCTCAGAACTTAAATGTGTCTCACAATTATGAGCCACAATGAAAGGTTTAAATATATTTAATAACAAATAATAAAAGAACAAGTAAATACTCAGTAAATAATCATAGTTACATCAGAGTTTGAAATCACAAGAAATGCTTAAAACAATATTGCAGGGCAGTCTTAAATAAAGAAAACATCTAAGCTATACTTTACTATATTCCTGACTGTATCTAAGAGAAATTTGTGTGCCCTAGTTAAAGTACAGTTTTGTACCTACCATAAATGTAGATGTTCGAGTGCTAATACAGCTGCAGTAATCACAGATGGGTTTTCTGCAGTCAGGCGGGTCCTCGGTCGGCCAAATTCCAAAGTCTAGGTAAGGGCGTCGGTTGTTGTCGCTTTCTTTCCTGACATCAGTGTGACAGGGGTATATAAGACACAGCCAATGCCATTTTCTTCAGTCTTTCTTGCCCCAGATGTCAAGTGCCCCTAGAAGGAAGGCAATACATAAATTATATATAAATATATATTCATGCAATGCAATATAATAAAAAATCAGTAGTTGCAAGCAAATATACCATAGAAGGATAACCCAATCAGATTGTATGAGGCGGGGTTAGCCCCTAGGCCTTTACCAAGAGGGGAAGGAGGGAGGGAAACCTGTACTGCAGCTGTATTAGCACTCGAACATCTACATTTATGGTAGGTACAAAACTGTACTATGTTCATTGTGCATACAGCTGCAGTAATCACAGATGGGTAGAATCCCAAAGCTACGCACAGGGTGGTAGGCACTAGGTGGAACTGGGATGAGCCAGAATGCCCTGCAACACAGCAGTGGCAAAGCCTGCTCTAGTTTTGGAGTATACAGGCAGGTGGCAATGTTTGGTGAAGGTATGCACAGAACTCCAAGTGGCTGCCTCCAAAATATCTTTGGTGGGAACTCCTCTGAGGAAGGCTGTAGAGGTAGCTGTGGCCCTGGTGGAGTGGGATCTGATGCCTGTAGGGACAGATTTTCCATGAAAGGAGTAACAAAACCGTATGCACTGGCCTATCCATTTTGAAATTGTCTGTTTGGTAACTGGCTTCCCTTGAGCTCCCACAGCATAGGACACAAAAAGTTGTTCTGATTTCCTGAAAGGCTTTGTTCTGTCCAAATAATAACATAGCTGTCTATGGATGTCTAAGGAGTGTAGCAGCCTTTCCCCTTTGTTTTGAGGATTGGGGTAAAAGGTAAGTAAGAGCATGGCTTGATTTAAAGCTACCCTGGATACCACTTTAGGCATAAATGATGGGTTGGTTCGAAGGGAAATCCTGTCCTGATGGAAGATGAGAAAGGGCTGCACAGCCATGAGGGCTTGTAGTTCCGAAACCCTACGAGCTGAGGTAATGGCCAGAAGGAAAGCTGTTTTCCAGGACAAATATTGCAAATCTGTTGAGGCAGCTGGTTCAAAGGGAGGCAATGTTAATTTTTCTAGAATGTAATTAAGATCCCAGGCTGGTATTGGTTGTTTCCTTGGAGGTCTTATATTCTTAGCCCCTCTGAGGAACTGTCTTAAGAGTGGGTGAGAGAATAAGGGTGGATCAGTGTTGAATTCTGCAGAAATGGCTGAGGCATGAATTTTTATGGAGGAAAATGAAAGTCCACTGTTCAACAGCTCAGCTAGATACTGTAATAGCTGAGGCAAATTCAGTTTTCTAGGATCCTGGCCTTTTTTCTCATTCCAAGAGCAAAACAGTTTACATTTTGTGGAGTAAGCCTTTCTAGTAGATGGCCTTCTGGCCTCCAAAATGACATCCTGCACCTCTTTGGAGAGTAGGGTCTGTTGTGGTGTTAAGGAATTTTCCATGCAGCCAGATTGAGTGTTTTCAGCTGACTGTGAAGAGTTTTGTAGCTGTGCTGAGTCAGTAGAAGAGGCATTAGAGGTAGGGACCAGGGAGGAGTATTCGTTAGGCTCCTCAGGAGTGGGTACCAGTGTTGTCTTGGCCAGTCTTGAGCAATCAGTATCATCTTCGGTCTGTCTGCTCTTGCTTTCAAGAGCACCTTGGGCAGAAGAGGCAAAGGTGGAAAAGCGTAAACTGTCCATGCTGCCCAACTGAAAGAAAGGGCGTCCACTCTCCAGGCCTTTGGATGAAAGGTCCTTGAACAGAACTTTTCCAATTGATGATTCCTGTGGGAGGCGAAGAGATCTATGTCTGGCCTTCCCCACGCCTGGATTATCTTTGTAAACACTTGAGGATGCAACTTCCATTCGTGTGGGTCTGTCATATTTCTGCTTAGACTGTCTGCCAGCGTGTTTTCCAAACCTGGCAAGTACTGTGCTTGAAGTTCGATTTGCCATTCCAGAGCCAATTTCCAAAGTGACATGGCTAGTCTGCACAGGGGGTATGAATGTGTTCCTCCTTGTTTGTTTATGTACCACATTACTGTGGTGTTGTCTGTTCTTATCAATAATTGCCCTGGATGCAGGAGGTCCTTGAAAGCTGTAATTGCATTTATCACTGCTAGCATTTCTTTTTGATTGATGTGAAGGTGCTTTTCCTTTTGGGACCATTTGCCCTGAATGCACCTGTCTGTCATGCGCCCCCCAGGCGTAGTCTGAGGCGTCTGTTGTGATGACTTGATTTGCTTGAGGCTTGCAGAATGGAAAACCTGTGTCTGTTTGACATGCTTGGGCCCACCATAGAAATTCCTTTTGCAAACATGGGATTATTGGTATTATTGTTTCCAAGCTGTGGCTGTGTTGAGACCATAGTTTTTTTAAGTACCATTGAAGTTTCCTCACGTGCAACTTTGCACATGGGATTAAAAGAATGCAAGATGCCATGAAGCCCAGAGCCTGCAGGATTTTCCTTGCAGTGAGCCTGGTACAATTTGCTAGCATTTTGAAGTACTGAGTTAGTTGCCCCTGTTTTTCTGGCGTGAGATAGGCCATCTGGGTGTTTGTGTCCAAGTTGGCACCCAGGAAAGTTATTTTCTGAGATGGTGTTAGCCTGGATTTCTCTTTGTTGACTGTGTATCCCAGAGAATTCAATAACCATGTTACATAAGCCAGATGTTCCAGAAGTATGTGCTTGCTGTCCACTTGGATCAGGCAGTCGACCAAATAAGGGTAAATTTGTATCCCTTGAAGTCTGCAGTAGGCAATTACTGATGCCAGGCATTTCGTGAATACTCTGGGCGCAGTAGATAAGCCAAAGGGCAATGCAGAGAATTGATAGTGGATTGAACCTGCAAGACATCTGAGGTATCTTCTGCAGCTTTGTCTGATTGGGACATGCAGGTATGCCTCCTTGAGGTCCAATGTTACCAGCCAAAACTCCTTGCCCAGCATGGGAAGAAGCTGCTGTAATGTGAGCATCTTGAATTTTGGTACGAGTAGAAATGTGTTTAGGATGGATAAGTCCAAAATGGGTCTCCAGTTGTTTCCTTTCCTTGCTACCAGAAATAGTCTGGAATAAAAACCTTGACCTTGTTCATGAGTAGGTACCTCTTGAATAGCTTTCATGTCCATGAGCTTTGAAATTTGTATTTGTGCCTCTGCCCTTTGATTGTGTGGCAGGTTTGGCATGCCTCTCATTTTTGGAAGAGTGTGAAAATGAAATCTGTAGCCTCTGTTTATAATGTCCAGGATCCATTTGTCTGTTGTGATAATATGCCAATTTCTTGTAAATAATGCCAGCTTTCCTCCCAAGGGTGCTGCCAGCTGAGACTTGCTTGGCATGAAAAGGAAGAAGTCATTGGGTTTGTTTCCTGTGTTGTTGTGCAGCCACCTCTTGGTGCTGGAGTTTGCCATTGTCTGTCTCTATATGATCCTTGTGATTGTCCTCTGCCCCTTGTGCGCCTGTATCTACTTCTTTGGGGCTTGTCCATGGCTGGAAAGGACCAGTTTTTTGAAGGCCAATTTCTGCTAAAATGTGGTGGTTGAACCTGTAGAAAAGCTTTGACAGTTTGCATAGATTTAGCTTTTTCTTCCATTTTCCGTAGTATCTCCTCAGCATTAGTACCAAATAGTAGGTTGAGACATTTTATTTCTTAATTGTGATAACAGAAACTGCTGATATTTAAGCATATGGAACTGACAATTTAAGGCCCTCATGGCTAGGGTGGCCGAGGTATATACCTTTTTTCCCCACCTTTCTAAGGATCTAGACTCTCTTTCGGAAGGTAGTGGATTCTTAGCAGTAGAGGCCTTCATTCTCTTGGGGCCTTGAGAAATGGTTTCAGGGTCAGCATTATGGCTTTTGTAAAGAAATTGGTGTGAGTTAGGAACTCTGTAGTACCTATCAGGCTTGACTGCGGCAGGAGGCAGGGACTCCAGATTAAGGCAAGCCTCCGAGTAAACATCATCAAGTATGTCCAAGACAGGAGGTATCGCCAGAGGTCTATGCTGAGGTAACAAAAGAAATTCCCTAAGTCTTTTCTTGGAATCAGAAAAGTCTTGGCCTTCCCAATGGAAGTGTTCCCTCAAGGTGTGCAAGGTTTCCCCAAAGGAAAAATCCTCTGGGGGAGATACTGATGGAATGGACTGCTCTGCATCAGAATCTTCAAAAGGGGAGTACGAGTGTTCCTCTACATCAGAATGTTCTGAAAAAATGGAGCCCTGGTCAGAAGAGGGAGAATCTTCCTCCACCCTGGGTTTCTTGTCTGGAGGGGGTTGGGAACCCCTGATAAGAGTAATTAAATCCTCAGCCATTTTAAGCATCTGCTTTTTAGGCATGGGGCCTGGAGATGGGCCCTGTGCAACAGGCCTCTTGGGATGCATGGCTGATTTGGACTTAGTAAAGGCCTTAATGGAAAAGGAAAATGAGGGTCTAAAGACACCATGTGTGGAAGTGGACCTGTCCACATTAGGAGGCTCAGCACTCACAGTGGCTTCGGTGGTTGTAGTCTGGGTATGGGCCGAGGTACCTGCGGTCTCGGTTACAGAAGACACCGCCAAAGAAGTGTCGTCGGTAGTCAGGGGCTGCATAGGCGTCTCGCTGAGAACCGGACTACGTGTAGCCGGTTTTGGCGTGGTGTCGGTGGAGACCGTGGGCCTCGCGTGTCGGTCCTTGTCCTTGTGTTCTTTGGACAAAACGGTAGTTGGAGTCTCCAACGACATTTTATAATCAAAGGCTTTACCAAAAAAGTGTTGGGCGAACTCCGCCCGACGCTTAATAGTGTGTTTATTGAAAGTAGCGCAAAAGCGACAGCCCGAGACGTCGTGGTCTGGGCCTAAACAAGGTATGCAAAGGGAATGGAAATCCTTATGTGGTATTTGCTTCCCACAAAAAATACAATTGTTAACTTTGTCTGACATCGGTCTGAGGCAAGAAAAGTTTCCCCAACGGGGTACTTAGCTTTAAAGAAGACTTTGGTTTCCAATTTTTCGTAAATTCAGGAGCTGGCCAACCGGCACTTGCGAACTGCTTCTGCTTCGGGCACCACGCGGCAAAAAAGACTGAAGAAAATGGCATTGGCTGTGTCTTATATACCCCTGTCGCACTGATGTCAGGAAAGAAAGCGACAACAACCGACGCCGGACCTAGACTTTGGAATTCGGCCGACTGAGGACCCGCCTGACGGCAGAAAACCCATCTGTGATTACTGCAGCTGTATGCACGATGAACATCTTACTTACATAGCAACAAGCAGATGTGGTGAGTGGATGTTCTTGTCAGGTCAAATACAAAATGCCCAAACTCTCTCCGAGTTCTTAAATTAACATCCCAAATATTATTGCTGGGAGAGCTTGCAGAATGACATCACTTCTTGTCATCTGACTATCCCAGGTAAAAAACCCCACTGCAGCTGGTAGCATTTAGTATCCACCTGTGGAAATGCATAGACCTTAGAACTTTTGACAAATGGTGGAAGTCATAAAATAATTTACATTCCTCCACATTTAAAGACAATACAAAAAACTTCTAATTCTAGACATTGTCTCGTGTTGCACTGAAACTGAAAGATACATCTTTTTGTTTATGCCCCAGCCATAAAGTAACTTAATTTCAATTATTCTTCTGAGAGTTTGTAAGTTAATCTCCTGTGTTTGTCTCCCCTGTTAAAATATATACATCTAAGCAGTTATAATAGTACATATACATTTCTGCTCAGTAATTTACAAAATATCTCTTTAGCACACATCTGTACAATATGACATACAGTTCTAATACATCCATAACACAAGCATCTTACATGAGCATGTTGACATTCACAAATAAGATTCAACCACTTAAAAAAACAGCTAGCTGGGCTGGCAGTATCTCCTTTTGTGACACCTCTTACACTTGACCAATATACATATATATTTTTTGTTGTACAACCAATTGATATCGTGATTCCACTAGGGTGGCTTGACTTTTGAGTTTGTGGGCTCCATGCACTCTGTATAGCTATCAATATGGCTGTACAGAGATTTTGTAAATAGCTCAGTATATGTTATTGTGTTTATTGGGTTTGGGAGTAACTGGAATTTAGCCAAGGTGTCTCTTAGTAGAGAGAGGTTAGCCTTGGAATAGTTCCTAATGGTTTTGGGTTTCACTGGATCCCTGGATTTAATTTATATCTCAAGTAATACTGCCTCATGATCAGATCTGACAAGTGAAGACATTACAACCCCCATGTTCACGAGTGTAAGGTCAAGGATGTTTGTACCCCTGGTAGGAAAATGGACCAAGTTTTCCACAATGTTGATAATAACAAAGATTAGGAATTGTGCTTGTGCATTAGAGGTAGTGTAGGATTACCAGTTTATAGAGTGGTATTTGAGATCCCTAATGAATATCGCATTGGGATGAACAGTGAGGGACTCTAATACATTCTAGACCGACCCTTGAAAAGAGAGTGACATTGAAATACTAAGTGTAATCTATTGTGAAGATTTCCTATTGTCATTTAAAAAAAAACATATATCCAGATACAACACTTTATTCAGTCTGCAGATCTGCCTAAAATGAGCTATGCACTGACACTGTCTAGACTGGCCTGCTTCAATGCCCTGTTCCTAAAGCTGCAAGATTGGATATGACAGGGCTGCAGAAGTGGTAAAAGTCTACAGTGAGATAATTGGCTGCATATACTGTAGCATCTCTCCCTTCCTATGGGATGAGCAGAAAAGTACAGTTTTGTACCTACCATAAATGTAGATGTCTGAACTGGATAGCATCTGCAGTCATAACAACTGGGTTGTCCTGTCGTCAGGCAGCCCTTCAGTATCTCTGTTGGTCTTTTCCTCAGTGTTTCTTGCCCCAGATGCCAGTAGCCCTCTTGAAGGCTAAAATTTGGATAGATGCCAATGTTTCCAAAAGATAGAGGTAAACACAAAAATAAGCATGTATGTACATATATACAAACAAATACACCATAAAGACTCCCCCACCAGCTAGCTATTAGGAGGGTAAACACCCTAGGAGTACCACATGACTGCAGATGACATCTACATTTATGGTAGGTACAAAACTGTACTATGTCCTTCATGGATGCATCTGCAGTCATAACAACTGGAGGAGGATAAAACTAGATTATGGTGTGTTTAGGATCCCTTGCAGTACAGCAGTGGCAAACCCTGCTCGGGATCTGGAATATAGAGGCAAATTATAATGCTTGGCAAATGTCAATAATGTCTTTGGTTGCCACTGGTAGTGGCTGTTGCCCTTGTAGAATGAGGTCTTATGTTCTGTGGAATTGGTTTTCCATGGAAGGAGTAACAGAATCTATCCATTTGGAGATTGTCTGTTTGGAAATAGCTTTTCCTTCCCTTCCTGTTGCATAGGCTACAAAAAGTTGGTCAGTCTTCTGCTACTTTTTGTTCTGTCCCTCTGTTTTGTGGGTTGGGAAAGAAGGTAGTAGGTGGATTGCCTGGTTTAAAGACACTCTGGATACCACCTTAGGCATAAATGTAGGATTAGTCCTCATGGACACTCTATCTTGGTGGAAGATTAGGAAGGGTTGCACTGCCATTAAGGCCTGTAGTTCTGAAACCCTCCTTGCTGAAGTAATTGCCAGTAGGAAAGCAGTTTTCCATGACAGGTGTTGTAGGTCTGCTGTTGCTGCTGGTTCAAAGGGTGATAGTGTCAACTTTTCTAGCACAAAGTTTAAGTCCCAAGCTGGTAATGGTGGTTTCCTTGGAGGTTTTACATTCTTGATTCCTCTGAGGAACTGCCTGAGCAAAGGTGCTGAAAAACAGGTGGATCAAAGCTGTATTCTGCTGAAATAGCTGATGCATGTATCTTGATGGAGGAGTAGGACAGGCCTGAATGAAGAAGTTCAGATACTCCAGAATGTTTCCTTTCCTCTTTCAGTACTCCAAATGACAAACCTTTTCCATTTTCCAGCATAGTTCCTTCTTGTTGAAGGTCTTTCAAGAATAATGTCTTTAACTCTTTGGGAAAGTTCTGGATTAGCTGCTGCTATGTGATGTTCCATGCAGTCAGTTGCAATGTTTTTAGGTTTGGATGTATGATGCTGTAGTTGTTCTGAGTTAACATCAAAGGCATCAGGGATATTGTTCGAGACATGCTCCTCAGCAGTGGGTACCAGTGTTGTCTTGGCCAGTTTGGAGCTATCAGGATTATCCTTGGACGTTCTTCCTTGATTTTTAGTAATACCTTGTGTATCAAGGAAGAGGTGGGAATGCATATGCTGTTAGGCCTTTCCAGCTGAAGGAGGCGAATCCACTTTCCATGCTAGTGGGTGGAATGTCCTTGTGCAGAATTTTTTGAGCTGGTGATTGAGAGGTGATGCGAATAGATCTATCTGAGGCATTCCCCATTTCTTTGAGATGGTCTTGAAGATGTCCGGTGCAGCTTCCATGCATCCGATGTGGGTCTGCTTAATATGTCTGCTAGAGTATTTTCTTTTTCCCGTACAAATATTGCCTGTAACTGGGTGTTGTTGCTGAGTGCCAGGCTCCACACCTCCAAAGTCTTTCTGCATAGGCGCTATGAATGAGTGCCTCCCTGTTTGTTGATGTACCACATGACTGTGGTGTTGTCTGTCCTTATCATCAACTGGCCCTCTTTGAGAAATGGTCTGAACTTTTGGATTGCCAGTTTTACTGCCAGCATTTCTTTTAGGATGATGTGCAGGTGAAGTTGATCCTGTGTCCACAATCCTTGCACGCATTTGTCCAGCATGTGGGCCCCCCATCCTAGGTCTGAAGCGTCTGTTGTGATGGTGTGGCTTGCTTGACATCTGCGAAAGGGTAGCCCTGGGTTTGACTGGCATGCCTGAGCCCACCATAGGAACTCCTGTTTTAAGCATGGAATTAGTGGGATTTCTGTTTCTAGGCTGTGTCTGTGTTGGGACCATAAATTCTTTAGGTACCACTGTAGTTTTCTCATATGTAGTCTGGCAAGTGGGACCAAGATTATGCATGATGCCATGAAGCCCAAGGCCTGCAGTACTTTTCTTGCTGTTAACTTGTTCAGTTTTGTTAGTGCCAAGAAGTAAAGAGGAGTTCTTTTGTTTTCTGTAGTTAGGAATGCCATTTGTTTTACTGGAATGTCCTTGTTTGGGATGGTATCAGCCTTGACTTTTGTAAATTGACTGTGTATCCCAGTGCTTGTAGCAAGTAAATGACCCTTTGTAAACCTGTTGTCAGCTTGCTTTTGTTGTCCCCTTGTAGCAGGCAGTCGTCCAGGTATGGGTAAATTTGAATTCCCTGTAGTCTGCAATGGGCGATTACTGATGCCAGGCATTTTGTGAATACTCTGGGTGCAGTAGATAAGCCAAAGGGCAATGCTGAGAATTGATAGTGCTCTGATCCTGCAAGAAATCTGAGGTATCTTCTGCAGATTGGTGCAGGTATGCCTCCTTGAGATCTAGAGTTACCAGCCAACACTCCTTGCCCAGCATGGGAAGAAGTTGCTGTAGGGTCAGCATTTTGAATTTTGGGACAATGATGTATGTATTTAAGGTGGACAGGTCGAAATTGGTCTCCAACTTTTTCCTTTCTTGGAACTAGGAATAGTCTGGAGTAGAACCCTTTCCTTGCTCTGCTGTTGGCACTCTTTCCACAGCTCTCATGTTTGCTAACTGCATTATCTGTTGTAGAGCCTCTGTTTTTGATTTGGAGGTAGATTTGGCATTCCTCTTTTGACTGGTAAAGTGTGGAAGTGGAACCGGTAACCTTGATCTATGGTTTGTAAAATCCACTTGTCTTTTGTTATATAGTGCCAGTTCTTTGAAAATAAGGTTAACTTTCCGCCTAGAGGAGCTGCTATTTGTTGGTTAAGTCACTGTGGTTGTGTTGATGTAGTGGCAGTGGTTGTGTCTGTGCCTCTGTTGTTACCTTGCCACTGTCGTCCTCTGTAGGCACCTCCTCTGGATTGGTTTCTGCCTCTGGCCCGTCTATTCCTGCCCCTTTGAGATCTTGTGGAGTCAGGAAAGGACCAATTTTTGGCAGGCCAGTTCCTGCTAAACCTTGGGGGTTGAACCTGCAAGAAATCTTTAACCGTTTGAACAGATTTTGCCTTTTCTTCCATTTTCTTCATAACCTGCTGGGCAGGTGTACCAAACAAACTTGTCTTATCCATAGGAGCATCTAGCAACTTAGCTTTAACATGATCCGGTAAAGCTTGCTCCTTTTGCCATGCATGCCTTCTTATCACTGTGCCAGTCATGGCTGATCTAAATGAAGCCTCCAGTGCATCATAGCCACATTTTAAGGAATGGTTACTAACCTGTTGTATGTTATTTACCATTTCTAATACATATTTCTTATCAAGAGATTCATCAGTGGTTAGCTTTTTAGTTAACTGATCAAGCATAAACTCTTGGTATTGTATCATGTGAAAATGACAGTTTAAAGCTCTAGCTGAGAGAGTAGCTGAAGTGTAGACCTTTTTGCCCCATCTGTCTAATGACCTTGCTTCCCTTTCAGAAGGAATAGGGTTTTAGCTATGGTCACTGCACTGGGACCCTGGGATATAGTTTCGGGTCTGCAAGTGGGGCCTTGTAGAGGTGGTGATGAGTGTCTGGCACCCTGTAAAATCTGTCTGGTTTGGCAGGGGCTGGAGGTAAAGAATCTGGTGCGGAGCAGACATCATTGAAAGCATCATCCACCACAGAGAACAGGAGGTATAGCTAAGGGCCTGTGCTGTGGAAGGTGCAGAAAGGTCCTAAGTCTTTTCTGGAGTCTGAAAATCCTGTTGCTGCCATTGGAACTGCTCTCATGGCATGTAAGGTTTGGAGAATTCTTCTGGTGGGGAAGCAGCTGGAATGGATTCTTCAGCATCAGAGTCTTCAAAATTGGAGAAAGGAGCCTCTGGCTGGTCAGTTATGTCTGATTCATCGGCAGAATCATCAGAGGACACTGGCTCAGGGGTCTCTGCCCTAGGTCTCTTCTCTGGGGCCTGAGAGGCCCTGTCTGGGTGAGATTGAGATCCTCTAATTAATGAAATTAAATCTTCTGCCAGAGTAAGCATTTGAGAACTAGAGGAGGGCCTGGTTGTAGGGGGTTTAACAGGCACTGTTTTAGTAGTCTTGGCTGCTTTAGCCCTGGCGAAGGCCTTAATGGACATGGCTGCTGGAGGCCTAGCAGCACCACGTGCTGGGGTAGAGACATCCAAGGGAATGGTGTCTGATAAGTCAGTGGCAACCACCGTAGTGGATAAAATTTCTGAGGCCGATTCAAGAGTGGTAGCAGGGCCTCAGTTGTAGAGATAGATTCAGCTGTACTTTGATCAGTTTTCTCAGTTTTTGCTTAACCATGGCGGTCTTTATCTTTGCGTTTTGGCAGATTGGGTAGTCGGAGGATCCGGCGGCATAATGTACGCAAAATCAGAACCGAAAAACTGTTCAGCAAACTCCGACCGGCGCCTAAGCGTTAAATCCGGTTTGAAAAGCACAGGCCGAACAGGCTGCTGGCTGGGCCTAAACAAGGCAGACAATAAGAGTGGAAATCTTTATGAGGTATTTGTTTCCCACAGGTTAAACAATTATTAACTTTTTCTGACATCGGCTGAGGCAAGAAAGAGTCCCCAACGGGGTACTTAGCTTTAGAAGTCTTGAGTAGTATTAAGTAATCTCTGGATCCGACCGACCGGCACTTGCGAACAGCTTCTGCTTGCTGATGCCTTTATACCCGAAGACCAACAGAGATGACGTCGGGTGAAGTGCGACATCAGCCAAAGCCGGACCCGGACTTTGGAATCCGGCCGACTGAAGTGCTGCCTGACGACAGGACAACCCAGTTGTTATGACTGCAGATGCATCCATGAAGGACATCTACTGACCACTTCAAGGTTCAGTGTAAAACACTCCCACGTATTGACCTTGCGCAATAAAACCATGTCCTACAGAGCAGGAAGAGTTGTCACCCTGGTCATCAGCTGATGGGACAGTTGGCTGTTCCATGGGCCTGGAACCTGGTTCAGTTCTCTGGAATAAGCAACCTTTCCTGACTTGAGTGTGCATCACTCCACCTTGCTTCAAGAGGTTCATGATATTTCATTGGTTTAGAAGACACTTTTAAAATTTGTGCAGAGGGGTGTTTTACAATTTTAGCACTTTGTAAATTATTTTTCCATATTCTGTTTTTTACTTACTTTGCAGTTTGCTTTCAAGATTTTATTTCCTTTTACTCTTGTACATTTCTTAACTGACAAATATTGTAGTACTTGAATAAAAGAATGGATATTTCGAGTTTTTCTAAAAGGAGCTCAACTGAACTTGGGTCTTGCCTGACAGTACTGGTCTGTAATGCTTAACAAATAAACAAACAAAAATAAAACAAACTTGAGTGCGTCATAAGGTAGTAGCTTGTTTATAACATTGGCTAGACACAAGGACATGGAGGGTCATTGTAAAAGGAGTCTCATCAGTCCTAAGTAACTTTACCAGCAGGGCAGGTCATTCTTATTATCTGTTTAAATTACATTTAAGAAGGTGTGGAAGAAGCTTGGATTTTTGCTTATAAAACAGATATACAGGACAGGGCTGAGTAAGGAGAGCCTGTACAGTGAGTTAAGCAATGGAGTGTGAATTAGAAAGGTCATTGTCCAAATCTTGAGAGCTGGCATAATAAATAAGCTGTTTACCTCACAGCCACAATGTACAGGGTTTGAATCTCACCTTTGGTTACTGTCTAGTTAATGCCTAGTATAAACATATGCTAGTCTGTTTTTAGTTGAGAGTTGGTATATGTATACATGGGTCTACTTAATTTGCCCTAACTTTCATTTGCCTGAGACCAAATGACTGAAAGTTCATTTGCCCGACACTTCATTTGACCGACAAGTATTAATGGCAAGAAAATGGAATATGCCCCCTTCCCCACTGTAGTGTGACCTTGGAGTTAGAATATATAGTTAGGGGAGGTATGGGGGCACAGCCCCCCACAAAGGGAGGTGTGGGGGGTGAAGCCCCCCACTTACTTTTGTTTTACTAAGCAATATTACATCAAAACTTAATATAATATGAAATTAAGTGGAGGGCTTCACTCCCCACACCCCCTAACTATATATTCCAACTCCAGGGTTGCACTACAGTGGGGAATGGAGCATATTCCATTTTCTTGCCATTAATGCTTGTCGGTCAAATGAAGTGTCGAGCAAATGAAATTTCAGTCAAATGGGTGTCGGGCAAATGAAAGTTAGGGCAAATGAAGTAGACCCGTATACATACATATGAAATGTAAAGAGAGGACGAAAAGGGCTTGAGAAATAGTTTAACTGCAGGTTAAATTTAGTGCAGCCTGCTTTTTAGCTGGGTCCATTAAAAGAAAGATTCTTCTTCTTTCGGCTTTTCCTGGTTAGGGGTCGCCACAGCGGATCACCTGTCCGCTCATGATTGGCAGTGAAGTTTTACAGTGTCGAGTTGCCAGCCCGGTGCCCAACCTTACACAGCAGGCACACACACACCTAGGGCCAATTTAGAATGCCCAATTCACCTGCTGCATGTCTTTGGGATGTGGGAGGAAACCGGTGGAAACCCACGCGACCACAAGGAGGACATGCAGACTCCACACAGAAGGCACCCAAGCCAAGGATCGAACTGGAGAACCTCTTGCTGTGAGGCGACAATGCTAACCACTGCACCATCATGGTCACCCTACAGATAGAAAAGAAAATAAGTTGATTAAATTTAAGAAGGAATATAAAAAAAGAATAGAGTTTAGTAAAAATTAATAAAATGGAGAAAGAGAATGGCGAAATGAAGAAATAAGAATTTATCATGAAAAATAAAACTGTGGAAATTAAAGATAGAAGGAATAAAAGAAAACATAAAAACATGGTCTAAAATATAATGTTGCAAAACTATTATGCGACTCCATGGGGCATTTAACAGAAAAGTAAAAGCTATAAAACAAATAAATAAATGGTGTATGAAAAATGATGCATCAAGATTTCTTAAGGAAGTTACAAATTAATAAGTTGCAAGTAAAAGGAAATATAACTTATAAAAAAAGTAAATAAAAGGATTTGCCATTTTTGTGGAGAGTCAGACACAACACAATGAATGTAGAGGAAAGCCACTTGGACCAGTTCTCAATAAAACATGGCTAGTGCTACCCTTTCATTTGATCTAGATAAATACATAGAGTAATTCAAAAAACAATGCCAAGATATACTTCAGATCTCCCAGAAAAAAATATTTAAGGGCCTTGGACTATACAGGTTATACTGCTTTGTCTAAATTGAAACTTCTCATCTGAGCTAATGACGTTACAAAAATGTACAATTTTCTTAGTGAAAATGGCTTTAAAAATCCATACTTAAATGAGTCAAGAACTAGCTGGATACATGGTGAAGTGGTTTTGTCTTTCAGTTGTCAACAACCGGTGTAGATTTGATTAGTGACTTGAACATTTGAACTACATGGGAGGGGGGTGAGCAACTGATACTAGTTCATGCTAATTATAGGGTGAAATTGATGGCAGAGATCTTCTGCAAAGGACCTGAGATTTCAACATTTGCAACTAGGGTTTCTGGACAGCATGAGCTTGTCAAGCACTGTATACACATTTTAGTGTAAATGTCAGTTCTGACTCGTGAGGAACAAAATGTTAGCAAAAGTAAAATGCACAGTTTTGAAAAAGGTAACAAGGTTGGGGACAAAAATAACATTTAATTGCCTCAGTGGAGAATACAAGTTTCAGCCTGGAAGATTATTTAAAAAAAAAAGTTATGTGATGATAAAAAGACAAATTAAAGACAAAAGATGAAAGGCTGGAGGGAGGTAACGAGAGATTCATTTTTTTCATTGTAAGAATAGTATATGACTCCAATAACCATCCCAAAGAGATGGTGACTTCAGAAAGAAAGCATCCAACAATATATGACAGGCAAATAAGGTAATTTGTGTGCTGGGTGGAAGAAATAATAAACACTCTCTTAGTTAGTTATGATCTGCAACTAATCCAGATAATGTGGTAACAGGCAGGCCAAGGGTTCCTTACCTGTCATATGTTATGCTTCCATACATTTTATCTACATAGTCTTCTCTTTTCGCTGTGAAATTAGCATATACGGGAATGTAGCACTCTGACCTTGTCTGATAAGTTCCAAGGTGAAATACAGCACACTGCAATAATTTACTACGCCAAATGTTGTAAGAGACATGAATTATAACCCCAAAAGGGTTATAAGTTTCTTTTGAGCCACTTCTTTCACTGTCTCTTGCTCTCTAATTTGTTTTACTCTATAAGAAATTTTATTTTGAAATACAAGGTTTATAGGTGAAAGATTAAAAATATAGTAAACAGGTGGAGGAAAGGGAACTAAACTGATAAATGTAGCTTTAAAGACTAACTATAGTTAGTTAAAAAAATAAACAGAGGGGAACAGCAGTAGTTTTACCATGCATCCATAATATGAAAAACTGTAGGGGAAAAGCAAATCTGCAATCCACAATATTACAAACATTTAGAACATTCCAGCACAGCAACACCTAGTTCCACTCTAATTTTTAGGAAGATAAGAAAGAATTGACTACAGTAGTGTGTAAAGTTGGGAGATGGAGGAGTTGCTTTCTTTTCAGTGATGAAGTGCATACATACTGCTATGCTTTGCATAGTTCCTGTTGGAAATGAAACTTACCGTCTCCTGTTCCAGCCGTCATTTCTTTCTCTGGTACTGGAGAAAAAAAACAAAACACACAACAATGTAAAATGCAGATTTTTTTTGTCTATATTACACAACCCTACCCATAAAACTATTAACACTATTCTTGGTCTTTCTTTATATTGGTCAGGTTAGGGAGGATATCTATGCCCTTTGTATTTTATTTACTTGTGCTAATACTCAGTAAAACATCACCCCTCTTGTGTATTCCAAACGCTTTTTTTCCTTCACTACCTACCAGTCATTTCCTCCTTCGCCTCCTCCTCATGCACCTGACCCATTCATTCTCTTTACTGAGGTATGAGAAAGCCAACAGGGGTCATCTTTAAGACAACCATTGGGAGATTTTCTGTTTATATCTTTAATGCTCTATACATGCCCAGTAAGCATTTACCTAAAAGGCCATACTGATGGGTGTTCTGTGGGATACTTCTTCAAGTGATGTTAGTCTGCATTGACCTCACCACCTAGGATGAGGTCAATGCGAACATTTACTTATTTCTACTAGTGAAACAGGTACATTGCATATATGTGGGTGCATGAGTGCATCTCCTTGGCACCCCTAACCTCTTCCATGTGAGAGAGACATGCAGGCACAGCCTCTAGTTTCCAGACAGCTGCACCTGTATGTTCTAAACCTTTACAGTTTTGCTGTCTTTGCCCTGCACTTTTCTTTAGTGCTTACTTATTTAACTAATATTCAGTATCTTCAGGGTTTCCAGAGTTTTGGCCTGGCAACTCAGCACTGCAAAAATCCACTGTCAATCATAAGTGGTCCGGATTTCCGCTCTGGCGACCCCTAACTGGGAAAAGCCAAAAGACATTACTTTTACTGTCCTTATTGAAAAGACATGTTCAGGGGCATAACTTCCAACAGTTTTATACACATTTCTGGGGGTCAAAGATATCTAATTTCCTTGAAACCATTTACAACTGAGGATGTAGCACCTACTTGAGGGTCTGCCTTGGTAATGTGTGCTGTGTTAACAGTGATTGATTGATTTATTTAGTTTTTGTTGACTTTCTTCTTCCTCACTGTTCTCTTCGGGTGTCATTTCACAACTGAATTGATGTGTCTTTTGATTTGTGTAACTTTCTTACATTAATGAAGAGAGAAACTAGAAACTGCCAAAGGTGCACCAGACAGAACAAAATTAAATAGGTGTAGATAAAACTTCCTGGTGAACCACAACAGCTAAACACTTTATTTAGAAATAAAGACAAAATATAAAAGACTTCCAATGAAAGACAGCTCTAAATGATTAGTGCTTTCAGCTATTCGGCCTTCTTCAGATCATATGATGATGATGATATGGTGTGTGTATATGAATGTATGTCTATGGTTACCATTTGAAAGAGTGAATGTCTTTTCCTGGTACAGAAAAAGTGAATGCTTATATGAATGAACTTTCATTAAAATGGAGATTTTGCTGCCAGCCTTTTCTGCGAGATTGTGTTGCAATGAGGTAAGGGAATTTGCCCTTATCCTGCTGTTGTGCAATATCAGAGTTAGTATATATAATTTCAAGAGGGTGGTGATACAGGTATTCTTTGCCCTGCATCAATGCACCAAAAAAAAAAAAAAAACAGCTTTGTAAGTTAGTTATCCCCAACAAAAATATCATTAGTGTTTTGTAATTGGCCTAGATCTTTTGCACATCTTCGTCTTCTTTTGGCTTTTCTCATTTAGGGATCACCTGTCTGCTCATGATTGGCAGTGGAGTTTTATGGTGTGAGTTGCCAGCCCGGCACCAAACCTTCCACGGAAGGCGCACACACACTCACGCCTAGGGCCAATTAAGAGTATCCAGTCCACCTACAGCAAGTCTTTGGGATGTGGGAGGAAACCAGAGCACCCAGAGGAAACTTACACGACCACACGGAGGACATGCAGACTTCGAACAGAAGGCACCCCGCTAGCAGGCTCCCACTGGACAATGTTCAGTCAGCACCAGATCCCCTCATTATTACATTATGATAATGAACGTAGCCATGCCATCATGACTGAAAAATCCTTAACAATCACAACTATGCAAAATGGGGGAGCAGGGAAGCCTTCTTTATAAAGCAGAATCCTGAGCTGTGTGCAGATGTCATGCAGTATCGCGCACAGTGCAGTTTGGCTAGAGAAAGGATCACGGATTAATGGGTACAGGACTGCTCAGTGTAGCACTGTGTGCTATGCACTCATTTATGCAGTTCATAAAGAACAGTGGTGTCTTGTACACTGCCATTAAAGACCATGACTCATAGCTATGAATTGCAATCCTGAACAGCAGTGTACTAAACACAGTACATAAACTGCTTGTCTTGTATGCATTTAAGCAGCATGTGTAGGAATACTATTGCCCAGATTTCCTTAGTCTTTATCTGTCTATAGGTTTGTATATATTTTTTCCTGTTTCTATTTAGATGAAAACAAACCTGCAGTTAGCTGCTTGAACATATAGCTGTGCAAGTAACATATTAAGAAGGAAAAAATCTTTATACATACATTTAATCAACTGGATTGTTTTCATGGAGCTGCCCACTTCGTTTTTTGCTGTGCATTGTACTGTACTCTCAGACAGTTCCTTTGTTATCTCTATCAACAGTGTACTCGTGACTCTGTTTTCTGACTGACTGTCCATAGGCTTAAAAAAAGATGAATAAAACAAGCATGTTATATACTCAAAAATCTAAAGCACTTTATACAGAATATATAGAAATTCCAGCTTTACAGACATACACTTACGTCCTTCTATGGGTATTCTATACATTGGCATAAAATCCTCATATACTTATTGAGATGGGCACAAATTCACATCACCTTACTTACACGTGCACACTTGCAAGGGCATCTATACAAATGCTCACAATATGTAAACCTAAATAAAACACACACACACACTCACACCCAGAGAGCAGGTCATTCTAATAACATATTTTTCATCAATATTCAAGTTTTTATCCCTCACTTTCAAATTACTAAACCCCAGATTCTGTTCTACACTCATATGTAAACTACACATTCAAGCCTGATTAGAGGCTTGGGTGCCTTGTAGAGCTGGTGGAGGAGGGTGGGTATCTGCGGTCCACCCTGGGGAGGGGAGAGGTGGGAGAGGTGGCTAAGGTTGTCCACGTGGGTGACTACTTGTTACGCCCATGGAGTCCAAGTCTTTAGAGAACATGCTCCCTGTAGTTGGAAGCACACAGCATATATCGAGGAGCTGATGAGAAAACAGGGTCACTCCATCAGGTGAAGGCTGCTGTACAGGAACAGTATGCTGGTTTGTTCCCTAAACCCTGCTGCTCTCACGACTGGGGAATGGAATGGGGAAGGGTCAGTGTAGGGCTACTTGGGCAGAAATGAACTGGATATAGGTCTTTCAGAGTGCCTGAGGGCACCCAGATCCCAACCTATGAAGTGAATGGACCAAATGGGTCAAATGAAGAAGCAGTCAGATGAGGACCTCCAGGCAACCAAAAAAAAATACAAATTAGGGATGCCAGTCATAAAACATACGCACATGGAACAAAAAGTACTGTGCAATTCCTGAAATATAATACACACTATAGTAATTGTATGCAATCTTAACCAATTGTATAGCTGAATCACTAATGCAAATGCCCCCCCCCCCCACCAGATTATACAATCAACACCATCAGAATGCCAACTGATCCAAATGAGGTAACCTGTGACATTTTGACACTTTTTAGTCATGCAGAGTACAGTAGTGTTGTTCTTGCAGTGCATCATGGAACATTCCATATCATTATGCTGTTCGGGATAGACATCTGAGCTAAACATAACCACTGTTTACAAATGCTTGTTACAAAAATGCTTTCCAGCAACAGTGTAGCCTGTGGTACTTTGGAGCACACAAAGCTTCTACCACAGGTATACTTAGTCTGCCTGCACACACTGTGAACATACATACAACTAGATCTGCCCTCATTACCTTATTAGTGTTGCTGTAATGTCTAATGACTGTGACATCTGTATGCATCACAGACAAGCATGATGGCAGAGCAGAGAGCAGCAAGGAAAACCTATTCAGTAAAGCATATAAAGTATGCCTTGCTACACTGATGTTTCATGCTGTGCTACACGCTGATGTCCTGCAGTACAACATAGTGCAACATCTGTTTGGGTGTAGACTGAACCAGGAATGAAATGGGCACAGGAGCCCTTAATATACTACTGCCTACTATGCTTCGAACACTACAGTTATGGTCCTCAGTCCATGCCTTTGGATTACAGTCCTGAGTGATAGCATTTTAAGCATCGTATACAGCGCTTGTGTGCTTCTCTATAATGAATCCTGAGACCCATCTTCCCAGGATTGGCCTTCACATGTCAAAGACTGCATTTTTTCAAGGGAATAGATGAAGAGAGTTCTTCCAAGACTGCTCCAACCAAATATACCAGTGTCCCAACAGAAATATGTAAAAATGTACTTCTCTAAAAGACAGCTTCAGCTATATTTACATCATTTTTAAAGGCTATTGAAATCCCGTTCTCAGCACCAGTGCCTAAGCAAACTGTTATTTTGCTATGGAAAATGTTGTGTTCTTCCTCTGTAAGTTATAATCATTATTTCAGAGAACACTCATCTGGTCAAGTCGCCATCATGTAGCTTTGAACCATTCTAATGAACACACCAGATGCTGCTATATGCTACCATATGCATACTTTCATCTTTAGGAAACACCGACCTTTAATTTTGGAATACTCCAAGTGATGATAGGTAAGGGATTTCCTACTGCTGAACAGGTCAAAGTAGCCTTGTTGTGTTCAATGTCATATTCACTCTTCAGGTCTTCCATAGCAGGTTTACCTAAAATAGGCACAATAAAGGGTCATTTAAATACAAGAAAAATCACAGTTGCCTATCATAGCTTTTAATAGATTATATACATTTAAATGATGACTTGCAGCTGCATCACATTAAAACAACACTCCTGTCTGAGGCACTGTTATAAAACCTCTCAAAGCACGCAAAATAGAAGTCCATTTTGCAGCTGAGAATGCTCTTTTCCCCCTACATGAAAATCATTTTCCATTATTGTTAACAACTCTGTAACAGGGGATTTTAGCTGGCAATTAATTGTCTTTGGCCTTCGCTTATATGTCCCCTTTTAATCAGACGACTGCCTTTGTTACAAAACAACAACTTACCATTCTAAATTTTCATTTCAATTTTCATTTCTTTCAACAATTCTTGTTTTCGAGTAACCGCTCGCTACTAGCCATACATAAACACGCAACTTTCATATAGCAAAGTCTTCTCAATAAAAATTAACAAACTTTGCAACTTCTCAATAAAAAGCCTCAAACTCTGCAACTAAGTGCTACAAAAGGCTCCCTATAGACATTTTGCCATTCGGAATGCCAAGTGCAGAAAAGCTGAAAAGAAGACTGAAAACATGGGAGAAGAGAAAATTTCAAAAATTACTCTTCTTCACCGAACATATATATACCAATTCCAAGACTGCCTCTCTGAGAAAAGGAATATTCAGAGAAATGGCATCTTGGAATTATTATAATATTTCCACAATTCAGTCTGTGTATTTTGGGATTTTCTCTAGAGGGTCCCAATATTTCAAATGATTACGCTTATAAAATACTACAGCACAGCCTATAGATTTCCAGCATTTGCTGCTGCTTTCAGGAAAAGTATATCATTACTAACTCCCAGGATGTACTTTAGAACCACCTTCTGTAATGGCCACTCAAGTACCTTACCTTTGTTTGAGTCTACATACGTTACAAATTGAATAACTTTACTAAGACCAACAGGTTTTACCCTTAAAAACCCCTATTAGATATAATGCTTTTTAAAAGAAGATGCAAACGTTTTCAATAGCTTTTGATGAACTGTGTATAAGCTCAAAGATCATATTGCAACACAGAGTCTGGGGTGCAAGAGTGGGCTCACTGATGGTCAATCCAACAATCTAATCCTTTCTCAAAGAATCCAAGGTTTGAGGTGCATTTGGTTATTTGCAGTCCAAAATGGATAAACTGAGAATGTTATTACTATTTCTTTACAAATAAAAGGCCAACATAATTTGCTGTTTAAAACCACCAACATTTTGCATTTTGCCCTACTGTTGAATTATATAAGGTGATTACCAGACAGGAAATTCACAACCATTACTTTGGTGCTAGCAGCACCTATCTGTTTACAAGTGAGTACTTTTAACTCTGTTTGTAACTCGTACTAAATTTCTACGTAACTATAATTTCTATATTGTTGACAAGTTTAGAACATGTTCCAAATTGCTGTTAATGTGTTCTCCTGTGCAGAATTACTGTGTGCAACTATCTTTGGATGTCCTGTGTGCAAGCCCCTCGCAGACATCACATCTGTTTACTCTCTACATTTCAGTAGGACATCTGTGCAGACATCCTTAGAATGACATATGCATACAATTGCTTGTACATAACCATCTCGATAATTATTTCTGTAACTTATCAGAGCATGCAGCACTTACATACACTATAGCCATAATCCCAATACCGCACTTCAGCTGAACTTTGTTCTTAACATCTGAACATAAAAACAGAAATTGCAGCAGTAGCTATGGAGCATTTGTTTCATCTAGTTTGCCCATTTCACTACCACTGGGATAAATTACAGATCAAGCTGATTTTCTTCAGCCAAAGAACAGTCTCGTATTTGTACCATGTGTTCTTG
The DNA here is from genome assembly GCF_019279795.1 of Protopterus annectens. Lineage (NCBI taxonomy): Eukaryota > Metazoa > Chordata > Ceratodontiformes > Protopteridae > Protopterus > Protopterus annectens. The sequence goes on from NC_056741.1 coordinate 1,190,755,473, forward strand.
GACTCTCTTACTGCTTTAATGTTGGCACCTACCTTTTTGTGAAGGGTGTTCCAGTCAACTACCATTTCTTCTCTACAAAAAATATGTCATTTAGTTCCCTTAAGCTTTCCAATCTGAATCTTCAAATTGTGTTATCCACTCCTCTAGAACATTGTTTTTTTTTCCAAAAACAGTGTAATGACGCAGAGTCTAGAGAGTGTCTTGAGGTACTGACATGTTTGTTATATTTCTCTTTACATCCCTCGTCAAGGCTGTAGACATTAAATTGTTTTAATCGGACCTTCTGGGAAAGATGGTGCACTATTTAAATGGCACTGCATACTTCTTGTATACTTGCCCTTATTTTGTTTCCTGGTGTGAATGTTATTCCCTTAGAACTTGTTTATATGAATGGATAACTTCTTGTTTTCTGCCACTGATACCTCATCCTGTATAAGGCAGTGCTCTACTTACTCTCTTTACAGCTTTATCACACTGTTCGCATGTTCTACAGCATTTTTCTGACCTTACTGTGTCCTTTTTGTTTTGGAATGATTGATTGACTGACTGACAACTGCTGTAATAGACTGATCCACAAGGATACATTTCAGATACTGCCCGGATGACATAAAATAGGGCATTAACAACTACATAGATGCATGCATAACAGTTACTCTGGCTATAAATAGCATAGTTTAATCCTTTAAGATCCTTTTTATAACTCTCTGCACATTAATCTTTTTCAAAATCTTTGCGCTATCATTAAAAGAGACATACATTTTCCTTCCAGGCCTTCTGCACTGTTTCTGGTGTTTACACTTTTATTTGGCACACTTACTTAATAATACACATTTACAATTAATGCACATGCTTGATTTGGAATCTGCCAGCATTTCTAAACTTGCTGCACGTCATCACGGAAACATTCCTTTGCCTTTAGCTAAGTAGCTAAACTGATTTGGATATGACTGTTATCTGTCCTGTATTCAACTAAATTTTGCTTATAGAATAATGACCATTACATACATCTATGTCCCTACTACTGTCCAACATACCAATGTATCATAAATCTCAGTGGGTGCTCTGTGCCACAACTGATGATCTCATAACTGATTATTCCCAGATCCACAAATTGGTACGCGATATATATACATTACTCAGGATAGCATAAACACCTTGTGGAAGAATTTTCTCTTTAGTGTAAGGTCCATCTCAATGATGTCTGCATATAAACATGCAGTAATAGATAATTTCTCCAAACAGCAGAAATGCAACTATGGTATGATTTAGTCTTGGGTTCATAAGTTCATAGGTAAATACTAGACTAATTGTCCTAAAGGGCCATTTTCAGCCTAGCCAGTAACCTGAGGTCAGAATCAAAACCCTATATCTTGTCTCTTATGTAACAACCTTAACCATTATGCCAGAACCACACCCCTCACCCCTCCCCTATACTTTGTTGTCCCAACATGAGTTTTACCTAACTATATATTATATTCTTTGATGTATGAGGGAAAATAGTGGAACAGGTTAACAGTTTCAAACATTTGGAGGCTGTGGCTGAAGAGATGGGGAATCTGAATATGAAGACCAAAGTGAGAATCAGACATGCTGCAGCCAAGTTGCACAAAGTATCAGGATAGCATATGACAGAAGATTGCCAAAGAAACTTAAAAGTAAGGCTGTACATTGCAGAATAGATGAAGTGAGGACATCAGAGCTGAAGCCAAAGTAGCCACTATTGCAGGGAAGATCAGGAAGAACAGATTATACTGGTTGAGATACATGTGCAGGAAACCAGAAAATGATTTGGAAAAGCAGATTTGGATGAGACTGGAAGAATGCAAGAAGAGAGAAAGGTATCCAGCTAATTGGTGGATGGGAATGCAAGAGACCTGCGACAATCGGGCATGACTGTCAAAGAAGGTTGGAGATTAGAACTGAAAAGGGAGGGTGGCCTAATGGTTAAAGTGTTTGCCTTACAAACACAAAGTACAGGGTTTGAGTCTCACAAGTGATAATTGGCTAGGCTTAAAATGGCTCGCAACGGCAATTAGCTTAGTACTAACCTATGAACCTGTCTTCCCTTCGAACCTAAAAGAGAGAGGTGGTAACAGTTAATGTGAAACCATGACCCCCATGTTAAAATGATGATGAGAATGACACGTTTTTTATAGCTGTCTGTATAATCCACTCATTTATTAGTTAGCAAATATGAATGGTTATTACCTCATCTAGATTTCCATTACATCTGTGAATTTGCTCTCAGTGATTTATTAGTAAGTAGATATGATCTGTATTAGCTTAGCTAGAATTGTATTTCTCACTTTATCTGTATACACACATAATTTATGCCATGTCAGTATTTCTATTTATGTCTAATTGTATTGCTTTATGTATGATTGGAACTTTCCTCCCCAGGTCTAAAAATGGGATCTTACCAGTTAGACATTCCCAGCTAACACAAATAAAAATGAATACATAGATAAATAAATTACGTTCTTATGCGGATGCTGAAAAGGACTTGCCCCAGTAGTGACTATTCTGATACTTTAGTGATAACCATCCTTTCACATGCAGACTCCATTTATTAAGGTCCTCTTTCTTTTTATCTAGTCTGTGCTTTGCCTAGGTGATATTCTCAAAGGCTGTTTGATTTGTTTGATGCTACTGAAGATGCCTTGCTGAAATATGACAGTCACATGTCAGTCCCTTTTTGGTTTATTATGTGGTTTACACAAAGAACTTGGTCAAAATTAACAAGTGCACATTATGCCATTTGGTAGAGTATGAAGTACTTATTTTCTTAAAATCGAAAATTGTACTTGTATCAAACAGTTGTGATCATCATGATACAGTGTGCACTGTTAAACTATAAACAGCTCACTGGTGTATAGTATATTCTTAGTCTTGGCTCATTCTACTTACATGTATAAAAGCATGTAAAGTGGAACTTATCTTCCAGGCCTCTGCTGAAAAGGGGGTCTACCCACTCAGACTTTCATGGTAATCAAAGGCAAAAAAGCAAGCAAATTTAATTTTGTTTAGATATGATGAAATTTCCCTAAGGTTAAGAAGTCTGCGTTTTGCATGGCATTAATTTTGAAGGATTACTGTGAGACAGTATAGGTAGTGCCAGGGTTAGAAGATCCCAAAAGGAAGTGACTAAAGTTGTGGCATAAGCAAGACTCATGAAGCCTACTACTGACATACAAAAGTTTAAAAAGTATTTAGCATTAAACATGTAACCACTACCAAGCGAAACAACTACCAGAGAATGAACACTTGTACCTCCCAATGCAAACCTGAAGTTATGGTGTAAGAACATTTCACATGAAGAAACATATTGAGTATAGAAGTTTTTTTAAATATTTATGTAAAACTAACAGCTGCCCACTTTTATGAACATAATGCACTTAAGGGGCTGAATTATGCTGATATTAACTGTTCTTGTAAGGCTCAGTACTTTTGCAACTGTAGGAATACCTGTGAAATGCACTCAAGTGTTCTCTTCCCGTGTACTTCGGCCAATCCATTGATTAATGCAGATGGTACAAGACTTCATCCTTTAAAATATCTTCAGGAAGACCACTGCTCTATTCAGCCCTTATTAGACCAATAATTCAGTACAATGCACATTATGGCATGTACTTGACTGGGCACTTACAGCAGCTGGAGTGACCTCAGAGGTTCCTCACAAAGAAAATACAAGGTGTAAACAGCATGAACTTTGCAGACAGTCTAAAATCCCTATCCTTATACTCTGACTCCTACTGACTATTAGGGGGTGACCTATGCCTGACCTACAAGGCACTCACATATCTACCACTGATGGAGCTGCTACACATCAAATAGCATGAGAGTCACCCGATATAGGGATCTAAACTTAGCGACTCAAACAAAACATGCTGGAAAGACAAATATGTGTCTCAGAGATTGCCCCTTCTTTGGAACAGGCTTCCTATTCACATTAAGTAGAGCCCTTTCCTGGCTGTCTTCAAATGCAATTTGGATAAATGGATGGAGAATCACAAATTCATACCTGGGGGTAGTGCCTACGTCCCTTATGGACAGAAGCAATCTGTAAGATACTCAATGCACAGGCACAAATCCATGCCATCCTTTTGCCACTAGGGGCAATATATTGGGTAAAATTGTGTTGTATTAGCTAAGCTTGTAAGGACCCTTAAGCCATTTGCCTAATAATCTCCTACGAACCCATGAGCCTCTGCTAAACATCCATTACAAGGAGCTACTCTCATTTTACCTTGGGTTAGTTCCTTACCTACAGTTTTACTTCCTTTCTGCTTCAGATTTATGTTAAACATTTTTTTATTAACCTCTGCTTCCTTTTAATTTTGCTTATCTTTCTTGTTACTTGGGTACATTTTCTCAGCACTCTTTGCACAGACGTTCCTGATTCATCCAGAAGTTTATTTGTAAAGTTTCACATGCACCACCCCCCCTCCTCACACTGGAAGAGGGGCTACAGTTACTTAGACAACATTTTCTATATCAAAGCTCTTGGTGTGATGTATGGCAGTACACAGTAGATAAAATCAAAACAAGGTACTAGCAGCTGGAAGTAATCTGTTACTTCATTATAACCTCTTTCTTTGTAGCATTCAGTTTAAATTAAAAGCTTTCCCTGCCGCTGTACTTTTATTGGACTCTAATGGAGTGATTTCAGTATCAATAATCCTCGCACCTACAGGTACACTTAAAAATCTAACTATACCCAATTTTGAACATAAAAAGACTGTCATAAGTCAAAACTTAAATACTTCATGTAGATGTATTTAGGTTTTATGACAAGTACTGTTGTACTACAGTATTACTGTTTTTGTGTATATCAAAGTGTCTTGTGTATACAAAATTGTCAATTGTAAAAGTTATATGCTGTATGTGGAGCTTTTCTCCTCAGGCCGCCACTGAAAAAGGACCTGTGTCCAGTCAAACTTTCCTGGTAAATAAATGTAGAATAAAATAAATAATCAGTTTATTAAATTCCCCTTTCATACTATCAGCACTCACATATTTTCAGTTAACAATTTATCTGCCAAAATTCAAAGACAAGTTAAAACAAAAAACAAATTGCTTACAAATGAATTGCTGTATTCTTGTAAACAAGAATGAAATAAACTATTTTTTATGTACAGACAAGCCAAATAAATAACTTGCTCTCTCTTGTTTTAATATTTTGGCCCCTCTGCAGATGACAATCAGCTGCCCTTGTGCATTACCTCACTGTCAGATGTGACAGCCACCTGAACCTGATATATTTATTCCATAGTCAAAAAGGAGACCAAATCATGTAAATGCAGCATCATACTTCCTGCTACAGGGATTTTTGTTATGCTTTATGCATGCCCCCACACCCAAAATGCCATGTATTTAAGGACATTAAGATAAAATATATCTGTCAGACTGTGCCATGATTCTGTTAACCCAGCATTAGAAGTCCTCTGTCTTACCACTGAGAGTAATTCTGTGAATAACATCCATGACGGGTATTGGCCTTGCCAGTGACGTTCTCTTTGTAATTTTGAATGGGGTTATCCCATTGAAGTCTATTTTAAAGGCAAGGAGGCTTTAAGAGTTTTAATTGTATGATTATGTATTTATTTGATTGGTTGTTACTTAAGATTTTATCAATGGAAGTGTTTTGTGACTGGGTAATGCATGCTACTTAAACTTCCCTTTATGCTTAGTTAATGGATCTGAAGAAGGAATTCTGTCTGAAAGTGCTTATCCATTTTGTTTAATTGTGTTTTAGAGTTCATTAAATTTATGCACTTTGCCGTAGTAGTCCTACTATGGTTTATTGTTTACATTATTTGTATTGTTGGGTCTACAGTGGGACTATTGGTCTTGTTTGTGTTGTTCTTTGCTTTTATTCATTGCAGAACTGGGCACAGACATCTCATAAATGGATGTCTGCATCTAACCACCTCACCATTGTCATAGCTGCATATAGCCAGTTTATTAGTAAAGTACAGTTGTGTAAACTTACCATAAATGTAGATGTTCGAGTGTATTCTCTGTTGCAGTCATCACACTTGTGTTATCCTGCCAGGGGTAGCCCTCACTTGGCCCGAGTACCAGAGGCTTAGTATTTCTGCGTCATTTGCCACTTCAGGACTGACATCAGGTTGTCAGTGATATAAAAACAGGCAGCCAACACCATTACATCAGTTTTTCTTGACCCAAATGTCAGGAGCCCCCCAATAGGGAGCTATGTTATGGTGGAGAAACACCACCAGTAAAAAGTAAATACCAATAGCCCTGTAAGTATTGAGGAAGAGAGAGTGTGTGAGAGAGAGAGAAGGGGGCTGGAGGGTGGGAAACCAGGACTGCAACAGTGAATACACTCGAACATCTACATTTATGGTAAGTGTACACAACTGTACTATGTTCTTTGTGTTTCACTGTTGCAGTCATCACACTTGAGTTGATTCCCAAAGCTGAAGAATGGGTGGAGGCAGTCAAGAAGAGTTGGGGCTGGCTAGTATGCCCTGCAGGACTGCTGTTGCAAAACCTGCCCTGGATTTGGAAAAGATAGGCAGGTGGTAATGCTTGGTGAAGGTATGAACAGAACTCCAAGTTGCAGCTTCCAGAATGTCCCTGGTAAGGACTCCTCTGAGAAAGGCTGTAGAGGTTGAAGTTACCCTAGTGGAATGCATTCTGACCCCCTGAGGGAGTGGTTTCCCATGGTGTTTATAACAGAAATGGATATAGTGTGCTATCCATTTGGATATGGTTTGTTTTGATATGGCCTTGCCCTCTACCCCTGGTGCAAAGCTGACTAGTAACTGGTCAGATTTCCTAGAGGGCTTAGACCTATCAAAGTAGAATCTGAGCTGTCTGTGAACATCTAAAGAGTGAGGATCCTTTTCGGCCTTATTTTGAGGATTAGAAAAAAAGGTGGGCAAATGGATAGATAGGTTGAGAAGCACACTGGACACCACTTTAGGTATGAAAGTTGGGTTAGTCCTGAGGGAGACCCTGTCAGCATGAAAAATGATGAAGGGTTCCACAGTCATAAGTGCTTGTAGCTCAGACACTCTTAGAGCTGAAGTGATGGCCAGAAGCAAGGCTGTTTTCCAAGAGAGGAATTTTAAGTCTGCTAATGCTGCAGGCTCAAAAGGGGGATAGTATGAGCTTTTCCAACACAAAGTTAAGTTCCCAAGCAGGGGTAGGGGTTCTTCTTGGTGGCCTTAAGTTGCTAGCCCCTCTCAGGAACTGTTTGATGAGAGGGTACGAGAAAAGAGGTGGTTCAGTGCTGCAATGAGCAGAGGTGGCAGAGGCATGGATCTTAATGGAAGAGAAGGACAGGCCCCTGTGAAGTAAGTCTGCTAGATAATCCAGGATGAGAGGTAAGGAGGGCTGTGCTGTATCCTCTCCTTTAGCCTGGATACAGGAACAATACCTTTTCCACTTCTGGCTTCACGTATGACATCCAGTACCTGCTTGCTTAGGCTGGCCACTGGAGGAGAAATCAAGGAATAAGCCAGGCTGTAAGGTTCAGGGTCTGCAATTGCGGATGCAAGAACTGTCCCTCCTGCTGAGTCAGGACAGTTGAGATCTGGGGGAGGTGCCATGGAGGCAATGGGGACAGACTGTGCAGTAGTGAGTACCAGTGTTGGTGTGGCCAGTCCGGGGCAATCAGGATTGCCCTCGGTCTTTCCTGTCTTATCTTGAGTAATACTCTTGCAAGAAGAGGCAGAGGAGGAAATGCATAGATTGAGAGGTTTGCCCACTGGAAGGATAGGGCATCCACTTTCCAGGCCTTGCTGTGATGTTCCCTGGTGCAGAATTTGCTGAGCTTGTGGTTGTAGGGGGAAGCAAATAGGTCCACCTTTGGGGTACCCCATTTCTGGGTCACAAGGCTGAAGGTGTTGTGGCTTAATTGCCACTCATTTAGGTCTAGGAGATTTCTGTTTAAGTTGTCTGCCAACAAGTTTTGGTTGCCTGGCAGGAATACAATTTTTTTTACTGGAGACTAGTTTGGATTTCTTTTCATTGATAGTGTACCCCAAGGAGGTTAGAAGGTCCTTTACAAACATCATGTGCTGCAATAGCTTTTCCTGACTGTCTGCCTGAATCAGGCAATCATCCAAGTAGGGGTAAATTTGAATATTTCTCTGTCTGCAATAGGCAATGGCTGGAAGCAGGCATTTTGGAAAGCTCTCGGAGCAGTGGATAAGCCAAAGGGAAGTGCAGGGAACTGATAATGCATAGATCTTGCCCTGAAACATAGATATTTCCTGCAGGAGTCCCTGATTGGGATGTGCAGATAGGCCTTCTTTAGGTCTAGGGTGGCTAACCAGGCATCTTTGGACAGCATAGGGAGAAGCTGCTGTAGGGTGAGCATTTTGAATTTTGGTCCACGAGGAAGGTGTTTAGAATGGATAGATCTAAGACTGGGTGCCAGGTGCCCTCTTTTCTGGGTACCAGAAAAAGTCTGGAATAAAAACCTTGGCTTATCTTTCTGCAGGAACAGGCTGAATTGCCCTTATGGAGAGCAGGGACTGAACTTGGGTTTGTGCCTATGCGCACTGGTTTGGAGGAAGGTCTGGGAACCCTTTTGGGGATGGCAGCATGTGGAAATAAAATTTGTACCCCTGGGATACTATGCTGAGGACCCATTGATCATTGGTGATGGAGGTCCAGTTTTTTTGTATGGAAGCAAGTTTTACTCCTAGGGGCATGAGCAATCGGGCAGAGGTGAGGGGAGGAGTTGAGAAGTCATTGTGAATTCTTTGAATAACGGGGGGGCTTAGCACTCCCTGTTTTAGAAGTGGAGGTACTCTATTGCTTAGATCTCTGCATACCCTGAGACTGTAGTCTGGGGGTGTGTGTTTTCCCTAGGTCTAGTTTGAGGTAGCCCTGAAGGGGCTGGAAAGGGCCAATGTTTTGAGGGGCAATGCCTACTGAATCTTGGAGGCTGCACTTGCAAAAAATCTTTGACTGTCTGCATAGACTTAGCTTTTTCTTCCATCTTTTTTCAAACATCTTCTGCTTTGGTGCCAAACAGATTGTCCTTGTTCAGAGGTGCGTCCAATAATTTTGATTTGACATGGTCTGTCAAGGTCTGCTCTTTAAGCCAGGCATGCCTGCTAAGTACAGAACCTGTGACTGCTACCCTGCAAGATGCTTCTAGGCAGTCAAACCCACATTGCAGGGTATGCTTGCTGACTTGGCTTGCAGAATGCATAAGCTCCTGTAATTCTTTATTTTCTGCACAGTCATGGAAAGTAGGTGATTTTTGCTTAATAAGTTGCATAGTATGTTGTTGGTATTTCAGCAAGTGGAACCGACAATTTAATGCTCTAATGGCAAGAGTTGCAAAAGTGTATACCCTTTTGCCCCATCTGTCTAAAGCCCAGGAATCCCTGTCCAAGGGGGTGGGATTCTTAGCTGTAGTTGCCTTTATTCCTTTAGGTCCTTGGGAGATGACCTCTGGGTCAGCAGTAGAATTTTTGAAAAGAAGTTTGTGTGAGTCAGGGACTCTGTAGTGCCTGTCAGGTTTCCTGGGAGCAGGGGGTAAAGTATCAGGAGTGAGACTAGATTCCATAAAGACATCATCCACAACATCCAGAAGAAGAGGGATAGCTAAGGGACTGTGCTGTGGTAAATCTAAAAATTCCCTGAGTCTCTTTTTGCACTGAGGATAATCCTTGCATTCCCAATGGAAATGCTCTCTCAAAGTATGTAAGGTTTCACCAAAAGAAAAATCCTCTGGAGGGGAGGCAGAAGGAATGGATTCCTCTGCATCTGAATCCTCATAGGTAGATAAAGGCATGTCTTCATAATCAGAAACCTCAGAGTCGTCGGACCCTTGGTCAGATAAAGCTGCTGGGGACAAGTCTCTTTTTCTTTTAGCAGGGGAAGGCTGGCTTCCCCTAATCAGCATGATAAGGTCTTCTGCCATTTTAAGCATCTGTGATTATGGCAAGGAAGCAGGCACTTGAGTTAGGGTTGGTTTTTTAGGCGTAGCTCATACTCTTGGCCTTAGAAACTCAGTAGCTGTAGAAAGAACTGAAGATGTGAAAGAAGTCATCGGTTTGTGTCGAACATCGGTAGTGCGGAGAACTTCCTCAGAAGCCAGTGCCTGCACAGCAGCTCTGGACCCATCCAAGGTAGAGACATCCACAGATTCCATAGTCAAAGAAGAGTCTCATGGCATACCGGACTCCGAACGGGTCTCGGTAGCAGCCTGCAAATTCATCGAAGTGGGCATCAAGGGCTGTGAAAGCACCTCACTGAGTACTGGTGACTAGCTTAACAGAAGCGTCGTTAGCAGTTTTGGACCTGTGCGGTCTGTCTCTGTCTTTATCTTTACATTTTCTCAGAAGATCGGTAGTTGGATGGCTTACCAAAGCCATTTCAGAATACGGAGATAGAGAATGAAAGTATTTAGCTACAATAAGGGCCAGCGATGAATAATTCAGGCATTGAACAAAGCACAAAACTGGCAGTGAGGTACGTTGTGGTCTGGGTCTAAACAGGTGAAGCAGTAAGAATAGAAATCTTGGTGTGGTATTTGCTTATCGCGAGACAATTGTTAACTTTTTCTGACATTAGTTAAAGCAAGAAAAAAGGATCCCTGATGGGGTACTTAGCTTTAGAAGACTTCAACTTCGGAAATGAAAACTCAGGTAGCAGCCGACCGGCACTCGTGCAAACTGGTTCTGCTTCGGGCTCCACGGTAAGAAAGACTGATGTAATGGCGTCGGCTGTCTGTTATTATACCACTGATGACCTGACGTCATTCCTGAAGCGACAGCAACCGACGCAGAAATATTAAGCCTCTGGTATTCGGGCTGACTGAGGCTACCCTGGCAAGATAACCCAAGTGTAATGACTGCAACAGTGAAACACAAAGAACATCAAATATGCATCCATTCTGTTCTTTGAAGACAGATTGACATACAACTTGTTTGCCATTGTCATGTCTGCAATTAATCTGTTATGTCATTTCTGCAATACAGTCATTTCCTGTGTGTTATATTTACACAAAAATACCTGCAGAGTGTGCCTTATGCAGACAGAGAGATCCTTGACATCATGTCTGCATAAAAGTATCTCACCTTTGTCACATACTTTCACTGCCATGTCTAAATACTTCCTTGTCAGTACTATGTCTGCACACAGCCTCTTCTGTGAACGACCGCTCTTCAGTGCCATACCTGCATACAGTTCCTGCTCAGTGCCATTTCTACTCACAACCCCTTCTGTGAATGACCTCTCTTCAGTGCCATACCTGCATACAGCTCCTGCTTGGTGTGATTTCTACACACAGACACTTTTCAGAACTGTATCTGCACATTGCCACAACTTACTGCTACATCCACCCAAAGGCAGTGATTATGTTTCACAACAGCATAAAGTCGTCTTAGTATCTCTTGTGCTTATAGTCCCCTTCTCAATGCCACAAAGTGCTACAGCATTGTGGCCCTAGGCTTGTACAGTGGAACATTACTCCTTGGGTATCCACCTGCAATATAGCCTTAGCTCATTGGAATTTATCTGTTTAAAGATTAAATCAATCAATTTCAACAACTTACAAATGTTCACATTCTAGATATGACTGTGGTAAAAAATAACATACTAGTCACAAACTTGTCATCCTAAAGTATACATAAAATGAAGTGCTTCCTTATGCACTACACTTAAGATTTTTTCATCTTCTGTATCTACTGTATCTGTTTGGCTATTTTCATTAAATGCATGTCATTCCAATTTTAAAGCAAATTTTGGGTACAAAAGTAAAAGGTCATTCTGCTCTTTTATGTTTTCAAAAACATTTTCTTCCACATATTTGACTGTGATGAAGCTTAATGAAAACTTCATCAAAACAATCTGATGAAAAGAACAGAATGTTCGAAGTGCCTTACCTGTCACAGTGATGACAGTGTTATTTGTCTTGACCAACCCTGGTACAGAAGGGATGCTTGCTTCACAGGTATATGTACCCTGTGAGTTGTAGTCAACTTCCTTCAAGCTGAGAATTTGTGTGTCGGAAACAGGTTTGCCATTCTAAAAGACAAGAGCAATAAGACACTGATGATGCAATTCTCAGTCTTCACCTTATACAATATAAACACCCTCAAACTGCTGAGTGAGCACCAAAGATATATAAGTTGCACTCTGTACGAATCTGTGAAGTTACAAAACAGCTATTGCTATTGTCTTTATTAATAAAGGAACCCCCATTTATAGCAAACAACTGTAACGTACTTGTTATAAGAATGGATATTCCATTTTTCTATGTTTTATCTCTAGCTTCTGATTTCATCCTCCAGCCTTGTCCAAGTCTCCTTCACCAGTCTGACCTCAACGAATACAACTCTGGTTTAGTGACCTAAGACACTATTTTTCATATACGTACATTGCAATCATGTATTTCCAACCTACTACTTAAGATGGTTTTCAGTTTTCATGTTAGTGGGCATCTTTATTTAGTGACGTCATGCAAATCAGACGTCTCCCTTTGTTTCTTCCCTGCAGTCATGTAAATGATAATGAAACCTGTACCTTTGGTCTCTGCCATAGGACATCTACTGATTATATTATAGGTTCATAGGTAAGTACTAGGCTGTCTGCCCATGGGCATTTACAAGCCTAGCCACAGAGTGAAGGCTTTCGCCTCCCCATTAGATTAGTAACCTGGGCCTCTGTCAACAGAGCTCCTGAAGTGATCCCAGGGTAGAACTTATGATTACCCATCCACTCATCAAGATTTCTCTTGAAGAGGGTCAGAGAGGAGCTCTGTCGAATATGGATTGGGATTCTATTCCAGAGTGAGGGGAGTCGCTGGGACAGGAATCTATCCCTCCAGCATGTCCTGTTTATTGTTGTACATAGGTTCAAGTCGGTAGAACGAGTGGTTCTGAAGTTCTCATTTTTTTGAGGTGAAGCATGCCCATTAGTTCAGGGTTTGACATGGCCCTATAGGTCAGGCATAGGTCACCTCTGAGCAGACGGTAAGCGACTGAGAAGAGCTAGAGCTTTTTTAGTCGTGCTTCATAGGGTAATTGTTTAAGGCCCTTAATCCTCTTAGTGAGGTACTTCTGTGGTCTTTCTAGTTGTTGCAGGTGTCTAGTGAGGTACATCCCAAATGGGGCATTGTACTCTATTATGGGCCTAATGAGTGAGGAGTAAAGGGGCACAATCACCTCCTTGGATCTGGATGAGAAACCCTTTGTGATCATAGATTCATAGATTCATAGATTAGTACTAAGCTAACTGCCCTTGCGAGCTATTTTAAGCTTAGCCAATTGTCCCTTGTGAGACTCAAACCCTGCACCTTGTGCTTGCAAGGCAAACACCTTAACCATTAGGCCACCCTCCCAACAGGTGTGCCATATAGAAGGATTTCATGACCATTTTGGCTATGTGGTTATCAAAGGAGAGCATGCTATCTACTTGGGTACCCATGTCCCTAATTACTTCTGTACTTAGTGGATTCCCATCTATGTGGTAGTTTGTAGGTACTTTGTTTTTCCCAAATGGGATTACTATGCATTTTTTGGCATTTAGCTTGAGGCCGTGACTTTGACACCAGGTGTTTGTCTCTGTGAGACCCTTTTGCAAGATGTCTATGTCAGCTGGAGAGTCAATTATTGCACCCAATTTACAGTCATCTGCGAACTTGGTTAGCCGCAGTCCCTCCACCTTTGCCTGTACTTCAGAGAAATATATACCGAACAGGAGGGGTCCCAGGACTGAGCCCTGTGGGACTCTGCTTGTGACTGGTTTAGAGTCAGACATGGCACCTGCCACTCTTACCGTGTGGGTTCTGTCTGAGAGCCAATTGGCAACCCATTTCGTGACATAGGGTTTAATATTTAAGCTGGTGAGTGATTCCTGAGTGTGGGATGATGTTGAATGCCTTAGCGAGGTCCAGATATGCTGTGTGGACCACCTTCCCTTCATCTATGGCCTTGGTGACTGTTTCAAAGAAGTCGACCAAGTTCAGGAGGCAAGATCTGCCTTTAACAAAGCCAAACTGGGTGGGGTCCAGTGTCTGGAGGTTCCCAATGTCCCAGTTAATGAGCTCCATGATAATGCGTTCCATGGCTTTGCAGACCAAGCTAGTTCCCAGAATCAGTTGTGGCACCACCTTTGTGGAGTGGTACGACTGTTGCTGTATGCCATTCTTTGGGTACATAGCCTGTAGAGAGGCTGAGTTTGAATAGTGATTTGAGATGGGGGGTTAGTTCATTTTGAAGCTCGTGTAAGACACAACCTGGGATAACATCTGGTCCCATTGATGCTGTGTTTTTGGCCTTTGCAAGGGCTGTCTACTTGTGTGTCTGAGATATCTGGAGCGCCACATTCTTCTGGGATGGGAGCTAGCCCCTAGCCCTTAGTCTCTGCCTCCCACAAATAAAGGAAGTAGATATGTCCAGATGATGCACTTCCTGTTACTTGATCACCAAACATAGGTAGCGCACAACGAAGCACAAACTCTGTGGCTGAAGAATAGCATGATTTTCTTCTGAAAATAAGTCTATATTTCTTTTACAGTCTTCTTTCTTGGTTAAGGAAGCTTGACCCCCCCCCCCCCATATTCTCCTAAATTCCATTAAGGGTGAAATAGAAGCAGTTTTTCCATTAAGTTGTAGCACATTCAAGAAATGGCATATCTTTGTATTTTTGGTACTCCTACCTCTGACACTGGGACATCCTGATGCAAAATCTCTAATACTCTTATCCCCAGTGGACCCCATGCCTGGGGGATGCCTTGTGTGACCTGCATTGCGAGGATCTCCCCTCTGTGAGAGACCTTACTTTGAAGGTTGTAAAGAGTGTGAGGTTCCTTGATCTAGGGCTAGTTAGGGAGTCCGTCACACTGCAGTTTGCATTGACACTTCGTTTTAAGCCTTACCTTCCTCTGTTGTACAGGGCTAATCAGTATATGGCTATGCAGTGGCTGATGCAAGTAAAATGCCTCCCACATATGTAATGATGCAGTCCTCCTTTCCCACCCACTTGACCCTGCAATTACCACTCTTAGCATAGCCCTAGTGTTGCCACTGCTCAAGACCAAGCTGCATGCTCCAAAATATCTTGATTCTCTCCCCCACTAAAACAGGCAAACAGGTAATTTCCCCCATCCACCATCACCAGCTCGGCCGTTCTCCATGCTGCTAGTCAAACCTCTGTCATGTGGGTCACAGTCACGGCTTCATCCTTCTGTGCCACAGAGCCAACAAAAGCAAGGATATACTTTTTAACACTGTTTGATAGCCAAATGAAGCCTAACCTTTAGCCACATAATTTTTGGTTCTTGAGATCCAGTTGCTGTGCAAGTCACTTCCTTTGTTTCTCCAAGTGAAACAGTCACTGTGCCCGAAGGATGTACAATTACAGAATCCAAATCTAAAACAAAAAGAGAAAGACAGACATGCAAAATTAACCTATGCACTACATTCATAAGTCAGTTGAATCAATGGTGGAGGCTTAGAACAAATTTTACCTAAGCTGAATGCTTCTACTTCAGTCATAACCATCTACACACTGTTAATGTGACGATGGAAAGTACATATGCATTCAAAAGCACAGCTAAAAGATATCGTCTGGTCTGACAAGAGTGAAGAAAGATTAAATCTCTCTCACTATCATCATAATCTGCACTTAATTCAAGCATCAGAAGTACGTGATTTAAAAGAAACTAAAGGATTACCTCCAACCAAGTAGCCAAAAAGATCATTAATTTATGATATATTTGCAAACACTGTGTTTATCATTGCAGAAAATAAATTATCTAGAATGAATCAGACTGGGGGGCACCTCACTGGCACAACAGTTAGCATCACTACGTCTCATTGCTTGGGACTTCCACTGAGTTCTTGACTGGGGTGCCTTTGACATTGAGTCATCACATCTTTCCTGTGTTTATGAATATTTTGTAGAGTTTCCTCGTACTTGGCAAAGAACCATCACAACTGAGCTGTGGTCTGACAAATATTCCACGTATATACATGGTGTGGGTGGTTGAATATGTGTCTGTGTGTATGCACTCACACATGCACACTCAACCTGCAAAGGGCTTGCATCCCCTTGAGAATTACCTTCTTTCTACTGTGTACCCACCAAGTACAAGAGTACATGGTGGTTTCCTAGAACTGTGATTACGTTTTATCTATGCTACCTAACTGAACATGGATTTCCCTTAGCAGCAGCATTTTCTAGTAAATAAGCCTTCCTCTAATCACTTTCCAACAAACTCTGCCATTTCATTACTAAGCCCCTTTGTCAGAGCACCACTGTATCACCATTACTAAAGTAAACTGGCTTCCAGTTAAACAACAGACCTCCTGCTAGTTTCACTCCTCCTCATTCTCCAACATTTCAACATGTACATTCCATTCTCTGCAAATCTAGTTACCATCTCCACTAAATACTATCTTTGATTCCATTCTCACACAGTGTTATACTCCAAATTCCTAAAACAAAGTAACAGTGCATTAACCAAAGCATCTCCCTCCTTGATTCCAAACTGGTACAATCCTTACTGAACCATCTGATGGACCTGACTTACCACTCTAGCTCCAGGCCTCATATAAAAGCCAGTTTTATCAGATTGGGCCAATATTCATGTTTCAGCCAATTTACTCACTTACTTTGTACCTTCAGTAAGCATATCTCCTGCTACCTCGGACAATATTTCTCAGTCTTAATCTCTAGCATATTGTGTATGTATTGTACATACTGTTTATATTGTATATTTTGTAATGTGGCTGCACCCATCAGCACTTAATGTTATCCTCTCCATGCATGTTCATTGTTTACTTGTTTTGTCTTATTTCTTATATTTTCTACGTATACTTTGTTGTTGTTCTTTCTGGTATCTTTATACTACTGTGATGGGTCTGAAATAGGTCCACTGAGATCAGTGCCCTACCACAACAAAAGAAAAAAAAGTACTTAAATAACCACATTAAGTGGGCAATTGGTAATGAATGAATGGTCTCATCCAATGTTTGAACTAAATGAGGTGTGAGCATCAGTTTTCAATTCCAGCTTGAGGAGCAGGATCCAGCATGACTGAGTGTGAGATACATAGTATGACACAGCAACATAGGAAAACCTCCAACAAAGAGTGCAGAGAATAAATATGAAATATTTAATAATAACTATGAAACATCATCATTCAGTGCAAATAGACTATACTGTAAATAATTTATTTTAATTAGCAGCCTGTTCTTATTCTCATTGAGAAGGAAGAAATCATGGTATAGGGGGACATAGGGCACTCATCATCTTCTTTCGGCTGTTCTCGTTAGGGGTTGCCACAGCAGATCATCTGTTTCCATTTCTTCCTGTTCTCTGCATCATGCTCTTTCACATCAACCACCTTCATGTCCTCTCTCACCACATCCATAAACCTTATCTTAGGCCTTCCTCTTACCTGGCAGCTCCATTCTTAGCATCCTTTTCCCAATATACCCAGCATCTTTCCTCAGCACATGTCCAAACCAATGCAATCCTGCCTCTCTTGCTTTGTCTCCAGCTGGTCTCACTACCCTCTTTTAGACCTTCCCTTTCACTCTTATTGATACCCGTCTGTCACAAATCACTCCTGACAGTCTTCTCCACCCATTCCATCCTGCCTGTACTCTCTTCCACACTCACCATTACTCTGAACTGTTGATCCCAAGTACTTAAACTCATTCACCTTTACCAACTCTACTCCCTGCATCCTCACCATTCCTCTACCCTCCCTCTCATTTACACACATATATTCTGTTTTAGCCCTGCCGACCTTCATTCCTCTCCTCTCTAAAGCATATCTACACCTCTCCAGGGTCTCCTCAACCTGGTCCCTACTCTCACTACATATCACAATGTCATCTGCAAACATCATAGTCCACGGGGCCTCCTGTCTAATCTCATCTGTCAACCTGTCCATCACCACTGCAAATAAGAAAGGGCTCAGAGCTGATCCTTGATGTAATCCCACCTCCACCTTAAATGTATCTGTCACTCCCACCGCAGTCCTCACCAATGTCACACTACCCTTGTACATATCCTGTACCACTCTTACATACTTCGCTGCCACTACCGACTTCCTCATACAATACCACAACTCCTCTCTAGGCACCCTGTCATATGCTTTCTCTAAGTCCACAAAGACACAATGCAACTCCTTCTAACCTTCTCTGTATTTCTCCAACAACACTCTCAGAGCAAATATTGCATCTGTAGTGCTCTGTCCTGGCATGAAACCATACTGCTGATCACTAATCATCACCTCCCTTCTTAACCTAGCTTCCACTACTCTTTCCCATAACTTCAAGCTGTGACTGATCAATTTTACCCCTCTGTAGTTACTGCAGCTCTGCACATGACCCTTATTCTTAAAGATAGGTACCAAAACACTTTTTCTCCACTCCTCAGGCATCCTCTGACTTTCCAAAATTTCATTAAACAATCTGGTTAAAAATTCCACTGCCATTTCTCCTAAGCACCTCCATGCTTCCACTGGTATGTCATCTGGGCCAACAGCCTTTCCATTCTTCATCCTCTTCATAGCTGTCCATACTTCCTCCTTGCCAATCTGCTTCACTTCCTGATTCACTATCCCCACATCATCCAACCTTCTCTCTCTCTCTCATTCTCTTCATTCATCAGCCCTTCAAAGTACTCTTTCCATCTACTCAACACACACTCCTCACTTATGAGTACATTTCCCTCACTGTCCTTTATCACCCTTACCTGCTGCACATCTTTCCCAGCTCTGCCCCTCTGTCTAGCCAATCGGTACGGTCCTTTTCTCCCTCTTTAGTGTCCAATCTCTCATACAACTCTCCATATGCCTTATCCTTTCTTCCTGCCTTTGGGCATGCCTTCCCCCTCCTCTTCTTCTTCGGCCAACAGTAGCCCAATTTCTGCCAGCACCCTGTTGGCTAACAGTACTGGTGGCGGTCATTGTTAACCCGGGCCTCGACCGATCCGGTATGTAAATATGAAATGTTCTCCGCATCAGTAATTTGGCAGAGGTTTTACGCCGGATGTCCTTCCTGATGCAACCCTCCCCATTTATCCGGGCTTGGGACCAGCACAAAGAAATGCACTGGCTTGTGCATCCCCAGTATATATAATCTTTAGTAATTGAAAGTACAGACATCAAAATCTTGTCCTTTATTGCTGGAAGTTTCTAACTTTACAGTTAGGAACCTCAGCTAAAAGAGAATTTGGGGGAAGAACCTCCAAAATAAGTATAATCATTATATCACTCTGCAGATCTTTACTTGGTAATGTAATAGTTCAGTGACCCCAGTACCACAGCTTCATCATCTGCTACCCTGTGCAATTCCCCAAACTGCCCCCCACAACTCAAAGCTAAAGAACAAAACAAAAAATACACTCTTCTGCTCTGAAACTGTAGCAAACTATTTGTTTGCTTGCTACAAATGTATTGAGAAGCTTGATGCAGTTAAGTCACCAAGCAATGAGTGATTCCGTGACCACAAATGCACTATCAGTATTCTTTAAGGAAGCCGGGATACACCTGCGGCTTGATAAAGCAATGTCAATACTGCACTCCCACAAGATTAGCACCTACTGATCACTCCTCAAAAAAACTTGACTAGGCAGCTGCCCCTTCACCCCACCTCTAGTTAGAGCGCTAAGTGACCCAGGTCCTGATTTTCAACAGAGGCCCAAGGAGAAACGCTCCAGATGCATGTCTTTGAATTACTACTTGGCAGACCTGTACTTAGCATCAACTGAAGGGGTACTACAGGAGTTCATTTCCCTAAACTAAAACATGTCAATCATATTTCACTAGGGATATAGGCTACTCACACATAATCATGGAAGAGGGGTCAGTATTCCTGCTGGCTGACTATGACAGGGCTGATATACATGCTGACTTACAAGAGGGATACTATCCTTACTAACTACTCAGGATCATGCATGTAACTGACAGTGCAGCAGGATCATGCATGTAAATGATGGTGCAGCAGGATCATGCATGTAACTGACAGTGTAGTAAAATGTTTAATCTGTCCTTCTCAGGCAGCCTGCTCCATTGTGTGCTACAGTGGTGGTTCATGCCTTAGTCCTCAGATCAGAAAGCAGTTCATGCTTCTGAACTGCCCCAGGTTTTCAAAGACACCCCTGACATCGACTAGGGCTGCCACTTTAGAGTGCCCAAATTGGAACGTGTTTGTAGAAATGTGAGATTTTGGAGGACAAGCCATATCTACAACCAGTGTAAAAGGACCGAACTTCATTTTTTTTTTGCGAAAATAAAAGCTTATTCTTGTAGCATTTGATTTGCTTCTGCTGTTTCAATTAACATGTAGGTGCTTCAGTTATAAATTAATTATTTTATGCAATAAGTAAAGGAAACTTAGGAAATATTTTTTTTTTGCCTAAAATCTCAGGACATTTGTCATTTTGAAAGATATTTCACAAGACGCAACTGCCCAGATATTGGCTGTCCTGTGCAAAAAAAGGGATAGCTGATAACCAAGGGAGCCCACAGGCAGGTGCAAGGGGGTGTACTTGCACCCCCATGGAATCAGTTGGCTGGTAGATTTTTTCTTTTTTTTTAATTAAAAGAAGATTAAAGGTTTTTTTTTTTTTTTTTTTTTTTTTTTTTTAGGGCATTCTTCTTTAAGAACGCCCTTCAAGTCCAGTAACACAGACGCTTCTGCATTTGTACAGCTGATGCTTTACGTTTTCATCTTCTGCGTCCGCATGAAATTTGAATTACAGAAGAAGACGTTTGGACTGGAGTTTGTGGACGAACGTACAAATGACAGGTAGGTGTAACATATGATATATCTAGACTCCCACATCAGCACTGATTAAGTTTTCAATTCAGTATCATGACCAGAATTACTAGTTATTCAAGTAAACAGGTAACTAGCATACCAGACTTAATCTAGCCAAAAAGAGCTTAAAAAGCAAATTGTGAAATGAGCTCTTTCTCTGAACTATACTGCAATATAAAGACTGAATATAATTGTGAGGCTTTCAGATGCCAGCTTTCCTGCAGTCAACTGAAACGTGTTTTAAGGTTTGTGTTTTGTTGTACTTTTTTCTGTTGAAATTACCTGTTTTGTCAAAAGGAGGTCAGATTATTTTCTTAGGCATGGTGGGAATCACAACTTGTGTTTTTTTTCCCCTAACGTTATCCTTTATCCCCACCATTGTGGACTTATAAAAAATAGTACATTTAAATAAGGTAATGTGGGTGTTGGGGGAGGTGAGGTGCCCCCACATGAGAGTGCAGGGGGCTTACAAAATGCATCTTTATGTATTTTGCTTGTTTTCAACAAATATATTATTCAGTTTATAAAAAAGTTGTTAAACTGTTGTCTGTAAATGGTTGAGGTCAAATTTACATAGGGAAATGTCCTGCACCTATATAAGGAGAATTAACATTAGCTCCAAGGATTGTAGTGCTTTTATAGTCATTCAAAGGGAAGTTTACTCTGAACCACAAGACACTGGAAACATCTTTGTGTAAGTAAACTTAGCTCTATTTTTAGTAAGTCAGTACATACAGCTTCCTTAGAGCATCACTCAGATCACCAGGATCAAATGCAGCTTTACTTAAGGTTAAAACACCAAATTCATGCATCTAGGTAATATCCTGCCATTTTATTGCCTGTACTAAACAAAACTTCATAGATCAAGTTGGTATAACAAAGCCTCCCAGTGATTTCTTCCTTATAACGTGACAGCTGGTCATTGTAGTTCCTATCCACAAAGGTGGATCCACTAATGATCCAGAAAACTGTAGCTCTATTAGCCTTACAAGTAACATCTGCAAGGTTATGAAGAATCTATAAGTGGAACTGAGTGAAAAGTATATTGTTGATTTACTACTCTAAGATGCAGATCATTATGCTTCTGTTAAGGATAAGTAACGCCTACTAAATCTTGTCACCATTTTAGAGGAAGTCACAGCGACCCTACATGATGGCTTGTCAAAGCATGCTGCCTACCTCGACCTGGATAAAGTACACACACACGCACAGGAATCATAAACAATCCTAGAGAGTTTACAGTTAATACATAACATGATCTGCTGGACAACCAACTGGCTTTCACACAAATACTAAGGGTAACTGGTCAATTGTCCAGTTCCATTGATATCATCAGAGCTTTGTACTGAGTCCTATATTTTTTTTTCATCTTTTTTTGGATGCCCAGGTTGACACCAACTCTGTTTAGGAGACCAGGCTTGTTGATGATTTGAATTTGGAGGGCAGCATGGTGGTGGTTAGCTGCTTAGCCCAAGGGTCTATGCTCTGCTTTTGTCTTTTTTTGTGTGTTATTGTTTTTACAGACTTTTTATTTATTTTGGTTTCTAGTTTTTTTTATGTTAGCAATGATACAAGTTACTTTGATTCTAATTTACCAGTTTACTGGCAACCTGTTTGTGATCCTTGTAGCCTGACATTTCACTATGCACTGTTTGGGAAAGCAATTTCTGAGTGTACAAAGGAAGAAGAGACACAAATAATTAAATTACACACAATAGTTAAATAATAAGCAAAGATGTATGCACAAAGTTTGGAGGAAATATAGTTGCATTAATCACACAGTTTAACAGTCTACAAGATATGCTACTGATTGGGGGGGGGAGTGCAGGTACTATATGTGAAGGTACTGAGTCCATTGACCAAAGATAATAAGGGAAGTCACTGAGGCAAGAAGAAAATAAAAATAGTTACAATATGAATAGGGAAGGAGACCATAGAGCAAGGCTGAGGAGGTAGGCAAAATATTGGAGAAGAGGTTGTGACTAGGTTCGTCATACTCTGTATATGGCATTTCATACTCCCATATATGGCATGTAACTCTCTGTTTTGACTTAGTGATAACCAATAGTTAGGTGATGATACTAATGTGAAAGCATTTATTTTTATTTTATTTAACATTTGTTAACCAGGAATGTCTGACTTGGAACTAAGCCAGTTTTCAGCGGAGGTCCAGGGAAAAATGCTCCAGATGCATATCTTTGTAATGTGGGAGGAAAACAGAGCACCGAGAGGAAACCCACATGAATGCAGGGAGGACATGCAGACTCCACACAGAAGGCACCCCAGCCGAGAATCGAACCAGAGAACCTCTTGCTGTGAGGTGACAATGCTACCGCTGCACCACTGCGATGTCCTAATCTATTTGTAGGATGTACTAGGCTTCTTTTTACAGCTGTTCTTGAGAAAGAGTCTGAATTTGTGGTAAATGGAAATCAATTTTAAATTTGTTGGAAGGGAATCCTCTGTTTGCGAAATCAGTGTATTTAAGGTAGTGATATTGGTGAAGTAATATCTGAGGTTACATGCAAGCTTCCTGTTGGTTATTCTACTGGTGGTGAAGAGATGGAGTTTAAACTGATAAATTTATGAATAAGAGAAACCATAAATATAGTGACTCCATATTTTAATGGTAGCCATTTTGCTGTAGTTAGGATTAATGGTGCTCTCAACTGTCCCTAATTTTGTAAAATGTCTAGGATTTATCCTCATATTTGGTCTGCTGCTGGTAACCTTTTTTCTGGCAAGTGAATAATGAGTTAAAGTTTTAGACTTTAAAGCTTTCAGAAAAAAACATGATAATGCAAAACCTGGTGTTCTAGCAACATTCTAAATAAATAAAGGCACTATCAGTCCCTGATATTCGGCCATTTTCCCCCATTATTTTTTAGCTTACTCCTCACTGCTGGTAAATACAAATGACTTCAGGGGTTTATAACAAAGAAGATGAAGGGCTTCTAGCATGTGCCTTACACAGACTGACTAAAATCCCTGTCACTATACTCTGTATAGTATAGACTTCTTCGAGGAGGCGTACCGAGCAACCCAAGACCCAAACCTAATGAACTTACTGCATATCTGTAAATCAAATGGGTCTAAGGCTACTCATTCCAGGGACTTAAATATGGCCTGTGACTTAAATAGGACATGCTGAAGGGACAGATTTATCTCCCAGTGATTGCCATGTCTTTGAAACAGGCTACGAATTTATATGAAACAGAGCACCTCTATGACAGTGTTCAAGAGGAACCTGAATGAGTGGATGGGGCACAGTAAATTCTTAGCAGGGATAACACCCACAACCCTCCAGGGCATGAGCAGTTATCACTAAATGCAGTCTTGGGTATTGATTAGTACCTCTACGGTACTACACTGCACTGGGTTGAAATGGCTAGGCTTAAAACGACCTCCAGGTCGATGGCCTAGTGATATCCTCTGATCCTATGAGTTTGCTGTCACTTGTTCAAGTTAAGTAGGCATTATTCTCAGTTTGCAGAACTAGTGATGCATTTGTGCAAAGCTTGTTGGCATACTTTACTGTGGCTTTTTTAAAACAGCTATTGCAATTAAAGTTTCTTGGAGTTGCCTTTGATGAAAAGAACTGTGTGTGGAAGGTATTGCAGTGCATCTAAAAGTAGCAAGTTAACAATATTTTCTTTCACTTTTCATCACAAACAGCAGTATACACAATATCTGACTGACTGACTGTGGTGGTCTGGACAGGATGTGTTACAGCAACTGACCACTGGCACAAGAGTGCAGTGAACAGCATTGCTGACTCACAGCGTTTGGGTCTCTGATTAAGTTTTTAGCTGTAGACTCTGCATCCCGGGTTCTATGTAGTTTTTATCCAAGTTCTCAGTTGTATAATGAATGCCTGTCCCTTTTTAGCAATTATATCCAGTGAAAAAACATGAAATGTGATATATAGAGATATTTTGCAGGGGGAAGGAGTGCTCGTAAGGAGTGGACATTTTAGTTTAGGCTCTGAAAAGGAAATTGGTTATTTTCTAATTCATGTAGCTGTAAAATTCAGTATAAAAAAACGTAAAAAGTTTCTGAATGCAAACACCCTAGTTATTAAAGCAGCATCATGGGAGGGAATACTTCAGAGAGATTCAACTATATACATAGCCATGAGTTCCTTTATACCTTTCTGTCAAAAAAAAAAAAACACCAAGTTCACACAGAGTTTGAAGTTGCAACTTTGAAAAAATCTATTTATGTACATTGTCAAAGCTGGAAAGAGTAAACATTGTAAAAATATGTGGAAAGGAGGACAGTTTGACAAAGTCTCTAAGGGAGGTAGCATACCCCACAGCTGTCCAGGTGTTTGCAGAATGTCCAGATTTTTGCCCCATAAGCCTCCTATAAATGATTGAAGTTGCTAAATAGTTTTAGACATCATATCCTTTAGAAAAATGCATACCAACACAAATCCTGTTATTCTAGCAATTTTATAAGTTCATAAAAGCAATATTTATAACCTGCCCCTGTTTATTTTAGGTTTTGTCCAGATTTCTTGCACTAAGAAGTTGAGGTGTGTGTGTGTGTGTGTGTGTGTGTGTGTGTGTGTGTGTGTGTGTGTGTGAGTGAGTGAGACAGTCAGAGAGAGATGCCCTAGTTAGATCTAGCAGGTGGAATTTATTTTCAAGTGCATTTTCAAGGAATTGTGAGCTTCAAGGAAGCAAAGGTTACTGTTGATCATGCTACGTCTGCTTAAAATGTGTAACTGTTTTGTTTAGCAAATGGTATCATTATTGTGGTATAGAATTTTAAAGAAGTGTTAGCACAGCAGGTAGCATACTTGCATCTTGATGCAAAGGGCTGTAGGTTCTATACCTACAGCATGTACATTTGTATTTTAAGGGGGGGGGTATGACACTGCAGTCCTTAGTATGTTTTCCTTTGGATGAGACACCTAATAACTATGAACCTGTTTTTCTTGCCCCCCCACTCACTATTGCAATGTACCAGCTTACCATTTCTTTTAATGTAATATTGGCAATTTCTTCTTCAAGGGCAACAGGCACTGAATTTGTAAATGAAACACTGAAATATAATGTTGTTTTCTAGCAACAACCTCTTCATTGGTTTCAGATCTCTTTAATGTGGAATTATTCAGATTTCTTACTTCTGCAGAGATTTTGCATATTGATTGATATTGGTGGATTGTATGACAGAAGTTTGAGTTGCCCTTTATGGCTGAAATGTTCTGAATTGGGCAGGTTGTCATTACTGGTTCATATGATTTGTTTCATTGCTTAAAGAAAAATTGTTCAGAACTATACATTTAAAACACACTCTAGCAAGTGGTGCTGTATTATACAAGGGATATAATTCAATTATTATATAGTATAATTAATGCAGTCAGGCAGGTGAATCAAAGAACTTTTACATGTTTCTAAAAATGTGTGTAAGGAGCCTGTGATTTGAAAACAGCCCAAAGGTAAACTTACCCTGCCACTGGCCAGATGCATTTTTTTGACTGTGGGTTTCAATGCTGTTTCAATGAATGTAGGTCTCAAAGGCAGAGAAGTTTTAATGCCAAGTCTATTTTCATTGTAGGACTATTGTTTTGTTTAGGTTTAGTAAATGTCTATCAGTCTGTGCTATAAATTTTGAAATAAAAGTTGTAAATGAAATCCAAATATCTGTAATCATTGTAGAAGTAAAGCATAAAACAGTATGCACACTGAGAGATTCTAACAGTGTCTATGACAAATGGGGAGAAATAGCCAAGTAATGGGGCAATGGAATGGCTGCGTGGGTGGGTGGGTGTGGCTGCGTGGGTGGAGGGGGTGGGGCTGTGTGTGTAGGGCTCTGGATTTGCACACCCCTGCAAAAAATCCTGCAGGTTCCCTTGCTGATAACCCTAAACATTGACTCAAACTTTTGTTCTGGCCTTCTTAAAAACTGATGTTTTTTTGAGTAGAGGGGGCAAATTAATTAAATAATGACATTTATTAAAGTTACACTTGTGTTACTTCAGGGAATGTATTTTTAATTCATGGTCTCTTATTTGTCAACTTTCTAAGTCAGTAATACCAGTGTTTTAAGTCTTCTTGACATGAGAGCTTTATTTTGAATTATTTCCAGCTTTTTCTCTGATTCTGGAAATAAGAAATTGAGAACAGCAAGCAGAACTTCTGAAATCTCAACACCTACAGATCATGAAGAAGTTGGAGTGGTTACTACATTAATGAAATTCTGTAATGTAATTAGGATAACACTTGACAGAGGTACTTATTCCCTATCTCCTGGGCACAAATACTAGAGTTTTGCATTTTAGATGACTGGTTACTTTAATTTCAAGCTATTTGATATGTGTGCATATTGAGAAAGCAGGGTTCAGCCCGACTCCAGCATCCATAAAGAACTGTATATTTTTAAGAGGTTGCCTGATTTGATTAATATGAAGTTGGAATTTTGTTGACTCCTGAAGAGATAATCCTTATATTGGCAAGCTGAGTTTGAGGTGTTTTTAACAAGCCATTCATTAAATGCTGAGAAGTCATCTTCAAGGATACCATTTGTAGATATGGGTGAGATGGAAGTGTAGCAATGAGCAAATTCATCAGCATATAATATAGGAAAGTAAATCATTGTTAACTTTGCAATCAGAATTGAAAATTAGTAAACAGTAATGACCCAGGATACAGCCTTGTGGCACACTAGAGAGAAAATAGGGGAGAATTCAGAAAAGAGTTTTGGATTCTTATTTTAAAGGGGATGTCTGTTAAGTAATTCCTACTCCATGTTGTGGATTCATTAGCATATCCTATGTCAGACAAGGTGTGAATCAAGAGGAAATGATTAGCTGTTTCAGAGCCTTAGTCAGGTCTATGACAATGAAACCTCTAGGTTTTTACCCACAATGCATTGGATGCAGCATGTTAAAAGGCAAATAACAGAACGAGTATTTGGATCCTGTTTGATGCCATGTTGGTTGTCATATGTTTTCAAGTTATTCATAAATTTGTTGTTCCCAAACTTTGCAAACATTTAGTTAGGCTTGGCAGCTAAGAGACAGGCCTGCACTGTGATGTAAAGGATATTCCTAGGAAGTGGGATAATTACAACTTCCTTAAAAGTGGAATTTTCCCTTGTGAAACAGACTGTAGATACAAGTCAAGACAATGGTACAAGTGACATGCAGTACTTGTGTAATGTGGGTCTACCTTTTGTAGAGGTCACATACTTGCTCCATGGTGATGTTTTCAAGTTTAAAAGAACATTCACATTTCACCAGCACTGGAATCAGGAACAGAGCAATTCAGTGTAATAGTAATGATGTTTCAGATTGAATGTTGTTCCTATGGCTAAACACGGATTTGAAAGACCAATAAAACTAATGCATATCTCTGAGGTTTGAACTGCAGGGCCAAGAACCTTTATGCTCTTATTCCAAAATTATGAAGGTCTGTGGAAAAAGAAAATCTGTTTTGTCTATCCAGCAAGGTCCTGTATTTCCCAATTATTACTTTTTTTTACATAGCTTTTGTGGATCAGAAATATAATTTCTGTGTTCTTCTTAAATAAATTTCTTCAAATAAGTACAATAGGACTCTGTAAGCTAAGTAACTGTTTTAGTTCAGGTGTGAGTCATGGTTGTCTCCAATGTTACTCTTTATATAATTAATGGAAAGCATCTGTTCTTCAATGACTTGGCACAGGTAATCCAGGTCGGTAGTTAAATAGTGAAGAGTCAGGATAAAGGACTATTCCATACCATAACAGGAAGTTATCAGATCAATGTCATGTTCAGCTATTATAGGTCTGGATGTTATTATGGGGTGGTGTTTGTTACTGTTTGCTGACCAGTGGGTAAGTATGGGACAATGATCACATGGGACTGAAGGATGTACAAAATTATTTTAAACTCTGCTA
This sequence comes from Protopterus annectens, assembly GCF_019279795.1. Taxonomy (NCBI): domain Eukaryota; kingdom Metazoa; phylum Chordata; order Ceratodontiformes; family Protopteridae; genus Protopterus; species Protopterus annectens. Next base: position 1,190,784,137 of record NC_056741.1, read on the forward strand.
CTGGTCTGGATTAGGTCAACAAGTAAGTTTTATGTTTAGGGTATTTATATATTACATATGTGCATATATACTACTACTACTTCAGTCACTGTGGTCAGTGGTCCTTCTGTTGTTACTGTTGGACTCTTGGTTAGCTTGTTTGGTTTGAAGTCATTTATGTACCCTGGGACATGGAAGGTCTGGAATCCAGTAGTAAGGTAGTAGAATTTCTACACAAAATCAACCAGCAGTTGGTGGAGCATACGGCTTAAATTAAAGTTTTAATGGAAAAACAGCACGATGAAGAGGGCAGCAGCATTTTTGGAAGTCTGAACTATCCACTTACCCAACCCATGCAAGTTAATCAGACTCAATTATCTGTACCATCAAGTGTGGTGGGGGACAGTGAATCTAATTCTGTCAATGTCAATTCTGGCAGTGTTGGAAATTCTATAGCAACGAATGGTGAGCAATAGAAGTTGAATAATTTTAATTTTCATACTGAAAACAATCATATCTCTACACCTGTGAATGTGCCCAATCAATCCTTGACTGACAGAATTAAAATCTTTGACAAAAAGGTGTTCAGCTTCAAGAAATTGCAGCTTGAAAACAGTTATCTTGAAAGAAATATTGAACTGGGTCAGGTGCCCTGACGTCTGCGCTTTTGGAAGTATCCCAATGGTGCAGAGGTGGATCAGGAAATGTTGAATGAGGTGCATACATTATTTGACTATGCAGGAGTAGAGCTAATGAAAATAATGATTAAACACAATGGTCATACAATTAAGTGGCTAGCTTCTGAATCGGAACAGCAAAATGAATATATTAAAAAAGGATTTGCTCTTTGAACATCAGTCTAACTACAATAACATGCTGGCTGGCATCGAACACAGTTGCAGTGATATTTTTCAGCGGAAAACTAATAAATTAAAAAGGGACTGTTATGAATATCTGAAAGGCAAGGCGTATCCTTTTTCAGCTGGTCAGCATGGCAACGAGGCAGGTTCAACCAATCAAAGAAGCAAATTGAATGAGGAAGTGACATCACCGAGCAGTTATCAGCAACGGCAGACAGATTCCCCTTTAGATGGTGGCCCCAGGAGATCCGAGAGACTGGAAAAGAAGGGGCAAGGCAGTTATTCAACAGGGAATGATGCCAGGAGATTTGTGGAGCAGAGTGTGAGACCGAAAGATTAAAAATATCAGCATCAGCGGCAGCAGCATTATCGGCCGAGGAGACATTAATGGGCTCCCTGGGTGAAGTAAGTCTGCATTTAGAGGCTGAGCTTGCTAAAAGTTTTGACTATGGACATACTAATGAGCATATTGATGGTAGGGGTGAAAATGGACATATCAGTAAAAATGAACAGGGACGTTGTGTGTGTTAATAGTGGACATGTATGCAGTAATGAACAAGTGGATAGTAATGATGTCTGTAATGAAAATGCACAAGTTGAATTTGATGTTTTGTTTGATGTTTTATTAAACATGAAATACAAAGACAGTAGGAGTAACCCTGATATTATAACTAATACGCTGGGTGATTATAAGTTATATAATTACTCTAAAAGGGCTTTGGTTGTCATGCATGCAGATTTGTTATCTAAAGGCTTCACCTTTGTGCCAGGTAGATGTGGGGGTTTGTCTGACATCTTAATTGACTTAAAGCTGTTCACACTGAAGATGTTTAAAAATGTGGTTTAAAAGTGGAACCATGGAAACATATGGGCCAGGTTTAAAAAGGCCTAGTAGTTTTAACCCCCCCCCCCTGCCAATAATATAGTAGCTGTTTATGAAAGAGCATGTGAAATTGATATCAGGGAAGGATTTAAGAGCAAACAGAGCTACTGCAAAAGCAATCTATCCATGGAGGAAAGAGATGTGTTAGCTGAAATTGCCCAAGATAGGGATATACATATAATGAAACCTGATAAGGGAAATGGGGCAGTTATAATGGATAAAAATGATTACTTTGACAATATGGCAGTGCTTTTGATGGATGATACTTACAGTGACAGTAACTGTAATGAGATTCACAAAGCTTATAAAAAATTGGACTTGTTGGATGACATGTTATATCAGGGGCAGATTAATGAGAATGAACACAGGTATTTGAAAAATGAATATCCCATGGTTTCCAATATATTTGGAATACTGAAAATACACAAGGGATTAGAAAATGTAAATTTGGGCCTCTAGTAAATGGGAAACGTGCTAAGACTTGCTTCATTAGCAAATATCTTGATTATCATTTACAAAAAGGGCTGGTCATGTTTTCCTATATTATCAAAGATTCATGGCACTTTTTAAAAAAGTTGAGAGAGACAATTATTACTGAAGACACAATTTTGGTTACTGTGGACATATGTAATTTATTTTCCACGATACGCCATGTAGTTGAGTTGGAACAACAGTTAAATAAAACAGTTATTTGACCAAGACCAAATTAATGTGTTTACTATGTTAATGGAGGCCGTGTTGAACAACAATTTTTTGCATTTTGAGGGACAGTTCTATAAACGGCTAACCGGTGTGGCTATGGGGGGCTACATGCCCCCCATATATGCCAACTACGTTATGTCATACTGGGAACAGGAATATATATTCCCTGGTATATTTGTGGCCCAAATTAAGCATTACATGAGATTCCTGGATGACATTTTTATCATTTGGGAAGGGCCAAAGGATGTGTTGGGAAAATTTCTTGTATACATCAACCAGACAGTGGAATTTTTAAAATTCACCTATGAATACAGATATCCTATTTAGATGTGAAGTTAAGGATTGACAGAAGGAACAAGTATTTGGTGTCAGGGATACATAGAAAAGCTACCTTCTCAAATTCTTATTTGGAATACCATAGCTGGCACCCTTACCACCAAAAAAAGGTCCACAGTAAAAGGGCAGTTGGTAAGGGCAGCCAGGATGGTCAGTGATGAGTTGGAGTTTCTTAGTGAAACTGATTATATAATAGGGTTATTCACAAAGAAAGTTTACCCTGAACCCTTGCGTAATTTGGTTAAAGAAAAGATTATAAGAAAAAGGAATGAAGGTTTTTATAGACCCATTTAAACAGGAACTGCAGCAACAATAATGAATAAGAATGTGCAAAGGTATAGGAGACTGAATAATGATGGAAAGGGGATGCAGAGTAGTTTGATGTTCATTACTGCATTTAATCAGGATGTGCAATGGGTTACCCAGGTCATTACTGAATAATGATGGAAAGGAGCTGAAGAGTAGTTTGATGTTCATTACTGCATTTAATCAGGATGTGCAATGGGTTACCCAGGTCATTACTGAATAATGATGGAAAGGGGCTGGAGAGTAGTTTGATGTTCATTACTGCATTTAATCAGGATGTGCAATGGGTTACCCAGGTCATTACTGAATAATGATGGAAAGGGGCTAGAGAGTAGTTTGATGTTCATTACTGCATTTAATCAGGATGTGCAATGGGTTACCCAGGTCATTCAAAAAACTGGGGGCTGTTGTAGTTGGATAGAGATGTTGAACACAAACTGCAAAGAGCCCTGAAATTTGTCTTTAGGAAGGATAGATCCTTTAAAGACATTTTGGAAATGTATAGCCAGATGGAACCCCATGGCACCAATAGAACAAGAGGTAATTGTAAATGTGGAAGATGAGCAATATGTAAATACATAATGGAAACTGGGAGTAGGTTATGTATTAATGGAATTGGGGTGCAATTTTATGAGCATTTTAATTGTTTAAGTCAAAATGTGGTCTATATGGCTAAATGTGAGCACTGCCTGGCATTCTGCATAGGAAAGACTAGTAGGCATTTCAAAGATAGGGTGTACAAGAATTTATTAGATATTAGAAAAGGAAAACCTACTAATGCCTTGGCTAGACATTTCTGCACATCAGGGACATGTTTTTTGTTTTTTTTGTTTTGCAAGAATTGGTTAAGGATGTGCAAGGCAAGGTTTTAGACGTGCATCTTGACATTTGTGAATTACAGTGGCAATTGCATCTGGATGCAAGTAATTTCCCAGGAATAAATGATGATGTGAGTATTTCTGCTTTGTTGAAATTAAAATACATTTTAGGGTAGTTACCCAAGTTAATTTAGGGGCTTGTGGTACACATTGTAATGTATATAATTTTGTATTATATTTTTACTGTGTCTTTAAATGGCTTTATAGTGATGTCACTAATAAATGTGTAATTAAGATTAAATAGAAGGGTGTGGGTATTTGATGGTTGGGATTTTTGCATTATGTTGTTCTGAGGAAGTCCTAATAGTGTTTGGATGAAAGCGCTAAACCTGTTGGCAACGACTGTTGTTGGTTGACAATAAAAGCTTGGAATTCATACTCGCTGTAGCCAGTGGTGGTTCTGTTGTGAAAATGGTAAATATACCATTCTGCACTGTACGGTGATCTCCATTTAAATGGTTTGAAGTTTCAAAACTTCAGTCTAATGGTCTCAACCATAAGACATTTGATGGTTTGAAAGTTTTAAATATGGAAGTAGACCCATATAATATCTATGCCTCTCTCTCTCTCTCTCTATATATATATATATATATATATATATATATATATATATGTATGTATGTATGCACCTGCACACATGCACAGATATATAGATATATATATATATATATATATATATATATATATATATATATATATAGAGAGAGAGAGAGAGAGCGATATCTATAGTCTCTAACTGCCTGAAAATGAATATGATTAAGAAGTAACCAGTTCACACAAGGAGGAGATTTTAGTTAGCATGCTGGTGGTGAAATCCCCCAACAGTAAAAAGTTTATTTTAGTGTAAAAAAAATAAAAATGTCTTCAGACATTTTATTTGAAATGGTAGGTTGTTGGGAGAAGATAGTCCAAAGAGGGAGCTGTGAATGTTTTTCATTTATAGTGTCAGTCGTAATCCAAAATGGTCCACATTCATCCATTGCTGGCAATGTGCCCAATAGGGTATAAGGGAAGTCTAATTCAGTGTTAAAACAGTTTTTTTTTATTACTGGTAAGTGGCTAATAGTCAAGCACCCTTAATATGGAAATGAACCAGCTGTTTACTTTCATAAAAACTGAAGATATGTGGAATTATGAGACAAATTTATTTTTAAGCAAAGGTTTCTTCTGCAGTCATGTCAAGCTGAGTGCTGACTAGAGATGGATGTTTGACAGTAAACATTACTGTGACAGAAGGAACAATGCTGCATTCTAATGAAACTGCATTGACAGTGGTCACTTACAAATAGAATGAACATCATTTTATATATGATCACAAGCTGAACAACTAATACTACATCTGACAGATACAAAACAGCAGTACTTTATCTAATCAGAATAAGGAGTTTGCAACTCTTCCTGTACGAGATTATAGGATAGAGATGATAGGGTACTGTTTAAATTAAGTAAGGACAAAAGACTTAAGAATGATTTCTGCTGAATTACAGGCATTCCAGTGCTCTTCCTTTACTAGTTTTTATGCAAGAAAAACTTGGGAATCTCTGCATGTTTCTAATCTAAATTATACCACTAACACACTGCAGCAACACAGACTTCACAAGTACCAAAGGACAAATACTACACTGGCAAGCACTACAGCTGCCATCTACCAAACAGACCAAGATGAACAAGCAGTGGTTGTACATGTGGAGTTGCAAATGCAAATGACTCAGTGTCTGCCCACTACTACTGTCTGAGCTAGTTACATTAGGTATGCAAAACTCACCAATAAATTAGTTCAAAAACTGCATTTCAAAGATACAGTGAGGTATTTTTCCATGATGTTCTTCAAAATTTCTGTACATCCATAACAGGAAATATTTGACCTGCAGACCCTTTAATAAGTCCATTAACATTTATTTGCCCAACATTTCTGGCTCTTTGGTACACTGATAATCTTGCAATCTAGTATCCTGGCCTCTCTCCATCATCTACTGCTGACAAACGTAGGTTCCACATTCATATGTCCACACTTGGCCTACTTCAGAGGAACACACAGCTACCTCTGCAGTAACTACGACAGTGTTTTTTTTTTTTAGAACAATACAATGGACTAAAGTTGTTTTCATTAGTCACAGGGCCCTTTAGTAGACCTATTTGTGAAGGCTGCCAGCCTAGCTAGATAGAATTTTGTAAATAATTATATGTCCTTGTAAATATTAATATGATCCACAGGCATGTGTAACAAATGTAAGAAAACTGTTTTACATTCTGAGCTTCAAAAATGTTACCACGTTGCATCCTGCTGGAAGAAAGCTGATAAGCAAAGGATTTTATGACTGTTTGATCTAAAGCTCGGAGACAGGATGTCTGGGCTAGGAAAGACTTTCTATTATTCTGAGACAGAGATTACTAGATTTTACATGTAAAGTGAGTTTTATTGCAGTGACTTCCTGGCAGGAGCAGATTACAAAAAGAAATGTTAACATTTTGAGTTCTGTGAGCCTGGGAAACTTTAGAAGTGTCAAAAATGATATAATCTGAAATGACTCAGCAGTAATGTGTATTATCAATTTAAGACTTTCTCAGAAAGAAATATTTAGCGTTTTGTATTTTGTTCTGAACCTGAACACATCAGCTCACCAGCACTTTGCCTTTACTCTGTAAGTACTATTTAGAACAGTGATTTCTCTTAGAGATAGGTAGAAAAATAGCCAGATTAGTCTAGTTGTTTTCTATACTTATGTGGGACTATCCTACAATATTATTTTAAAGTATTTCCTGTGATTTCTGAATTCTCTAATGTCATTGTGTTGAGTTAATAAGTATTGTATTGTGTTTTTATTATTTATTATTAAATATATTTAATCCTTTTAATTGTGGTTGTTTTGTGTAGAAATAATTTAAGCTCCTAGAGTATTTGCATGTATTTGGTGATACTGTGCAAGCCACTCCAATAGCCTTAGCCCTGGGTTACACTTGCTAGTTGGATAACAGTAATAGCATCCAGTGGAACTGGTCACCATTTGGGAAAGGTCTTATAGTAGCTGATAAGTAGTGGTTGGTGGCAGTGATTTCTACCTTATAGTCTGGGCAGGAGGGGGCATAGCTGGAGAACCTGTGCCAGCCTTCCCCAGGAGTGTGTGTTTCTTTATAATTCATATCTCAAAGTGTGTGTATGTGTGTGTGTGTGTGTCAGCTACTTGGGCAGGGACATGAAGCACTGGTTGGACAGAGAGGGTGGTGAAGGTTTTGCCTTGACCACTTGGCTGAGATCTGAACCCTATTGCTGTGCCAATGGGAAGTCTTACTGGGGATCTGGAGAGAAAGGGAGAAACCAGCCCCAGACTGATTTCTATGTGCACTTAAGGGAAATTGCACTTTACTGTGTGTGTACGTGTTATCCTTCCCAATGTGGATGCCCCACACTGGTACTAGTGGTGAGGACTGAGGCTCCTTGAGTACTGGGCCAGTGCACAAGCGTCACACTATTCAGCAAATGCAAAAAATGCAAATATCTTTGGAACTTGTTTGAACTCACAATTTACTTCAATCACCAGGCAGAAAAAAAATAATAAATAACCTAAATATTATGCTCATACAATGTTATCCATCTATTCACCCACAACCCCTTTTTTCCATATGAGATTGGGATGTTACATCAGCAGTGATATCTGTCTAAAACCAATATTCATATGGCTGGTTGGCTAGCTCTGCCACAGTTGTTGTTTCATGAGATCAACATCTCAAGGCATTGTGTTTGGGGGATATCTAGCAAGGGGTTTGTCCAGAGTACATGGACTGAGCAACAGATAGAAGAGGTTGGCAGGTATGGACAAGATGGAGAGCTGCTGGAGGTTGTGTGGAGGTGAAGGGTATAGCAAAAAGAAAAAGAAAAGGGATGATTTGTGAAAACAGTGCTTAATCCACTTCTTTTAACTTCACCATCAACCAGCAGAACAGATCCATAACTAGTGCACCCACTGCCCTGGGAAGTTCCTAAGACTCAAAGTAGAGGAGCAAAAACAAAATGCCTTTCTGTGCTGTAATTGTAACAGCTGCTTGCTATAAATGTAACAAGCACCTTGCCACAGTTGCTAGCACATACTGACCTTCCACTCCAAATGCATTCAAGCCCCAGTGGACTTTGCCATTCTCCAATCCTAGCATCTTGCACCCTGGACAGCTGCTTCATCTGCCCTGGCCTAGTCATGGTAATGGAATAAAATGCACACACTTCATTGATTAAACTGTGCAGATTCATACCATTATCTTGTTGATTCACAAGTGTTTTACAGTCGCTTTTGTAACAAGTGTGGTACATACAGTAGAGAAACCTGCTTTGCCAAATGACATATTCATTTTTAAGCTTCTCACAATGAATCACCATCCCTCACCAGCCACACCCCCTTATCTTGCAGATTCTTAGTATCTCCTCAAATCTACTACAGCTTCTGAATAGAATGTTTCTTCCCAGGCTACTTTGTCTGGTACCAGGGGCTTTCATCCCTTTGCACTAAACTTTTGAAATAATTGTCTGCCTCCTTATTTCTTCATTCTCCTTTTCATCAGTTGTTCTTGCATTGAAAAGTTTCTAATACAACAATTTAAATGCACTTGCAGAAGCAGGATAATCTAAGCACTGTAACTGTTTTGTCTTGCGTTTAAAATGCATAGTTGAACGTCACGCTGCATTCAACATCCTTTTTGATTGATTCTCCTTATTTCTGCTACATGAAATGAGGTTAGAACGATTACCAGTTTTAAAATGTTGCCTCTGAACCTCAGGTGACGCAACTTCATTACATGTGACTGTGGTCTTTGCTGTAAAGCGCTGACTATTTGATTACTTTAACTAGGTCAGTGCTGAAAACAGCCATGTGGTCTAGTCCGCTCACTCACAACTTTCAAACTTCAATCTTCAAAATGTGGAACAATATCTCTCAATCTGAACAAATGGACAAAATGCAGAATACTTAACTTCAAGTAGGAAGTTCACTGCACGATTAATAACCGTTTTATAGAGAAAACAAATTGGTACGAATTATTTAACATGAACATTTGTTAAAACTATTTTAGTAATGAATGTTTGACAAACCTGTTCGGTGTAGGAATGGAACATGAAATTTAAGACTCAAATGAGGTATGTTCCCCAAAACAGTTGAGAGTTATGCTCTTGTCTTTTCAAAAATGAAAAAGAAAAAAAAAATAGTCTACACACAGCTGACTCTGGAATACAGAAAAAGTTACAAATGTTTTTTTTTGTCCTGTTCAGCATTTCATTACAGTGTTCAAGGAAAGGAAGGAAGGCGTGAGATACGCAGCAAGGAGCATTGACAGTGACCGCCTACAATCACCATGCTGCTGTGTGACAGGAACTTATGCTGATAAAGCCATTAGGACGGGCTACAACACATGCAGATGGACAGGTGAACATAAGAAACATTTATTCAGTGGATACAATGCGACTCTTCCAAAACAATTCAACTGCAACTTAAAAATGTTCCTTAAATTTCAATCAGTGTTATATCATCAGTTTTATTTAATTCAATGAAACAACAAATGCTTGCAAAATTACTAAGCAATCTTCCTTTTTCCATGAAAGTTACTTCCAGCATCAGCCAGTATTCTGCCACAGCAGTTCTTCGTCTGCACATACTCGCTCACTTTTGTTTCGTTCTTTCCCCCACTGTCATTATCAGTCTCTCTCATTCATCTGACTAGCTTACTATACTTTGCCACCAGGTACCTACTTACAGTTTACTGTGATGACCAGGTCTCTTTTAAGATTGATTTCGTCTGGTGAATCAAAATCCAAAGCTTCGCAACGGTAGGTGCCACTATCCTTTCTTCTGATGCTTTTAAAAACGTAGATGCCATTGCTAGAAAAGGGAATTTCTTTTTCCTCACCATGCTGTAAAATTAAACAAACAAAAAAAAAACTGTAGTGAAGTGATTTTTTTTTCATTCGGTAAAATTTCACTATTAGCTAAGGAGGAGTGCACAACTGTGCCCGATCATCAGTATCTACCTTGCTGTCTGCTAGCTCTGTGCAGAATGGAAAAATCTCTGACTGAAACTTAGCCTGGGATTCATTTGGTGACAAGGGCTGCAGGAGAGGGAGCAACAGTGATAGACATGGTTCACAGAGACAGAGAGGATCTTCTGTCCACTCCATGGCTGATACCAGATATTGAATGGGCACACTGCCTGCAGCACATGGGCCAGGGGTATGTTTCTGTTCTGCCAAGGTATAATACAGTAGACGTTTGGCACATGTGTGGAAGCATGCCAACATCAAGTGGAAGGTATACAAGGCTTTTACTTTTGTAAATGTATGCACTATCTGCAAAAGGAGGAATTAGGATATTGAAACAAGACCAAAAAGATACTACATAAAGGCTGGGCTGGATGACTCTCTCTCCCTGGTATCTGTGGATGCTGAAAAGTAGGTGGTGGAATGAACAGGTCTGAGAGAAGAAGATGGGCTTCATAGTACTCGAGGCTGGAAGACTAAATTGTAATAACTATAATAAAAGTAATTACATGCTTATAAGTTATAATTAATATCAGAATTTCTGTTGTATGAGCACCTCTTATAGAATACATCACAAATTTCTTTCTAAACAAAGTCCAGAAGCACAATAGCAAAAACAGCACCACAGCGATAGTTTAAAATTCTTTACTGAAAATATATCCAAAAGGTAAGCGCTTTCAGCTGCATAACATCAGCCTTCATCAGACAAACTTAAAATCACCATAGTGGTTTTTAAATACCATTCATTTGAATCATACTGATCATTATTAATTATTCAATTAAATCCTTTGCTTAAATAGCATTTAAAAAAACAAAGTGCAAATTTCCAAGTTTTACTCAAAAATAACATATGTACTTGAATATATATGTATAAACACTTGCATTGGACTAATCAATATTAATATACATAACTTATATTTAGTTGCAGAATATAATTATTATTATTACTTCCATATACATTATATAAATAACATAAATAGTTATGTACTTAAAATTACTGCAGATATATACTGCTAAAATAAATATATACCATTAATTTACCTATTTATACTCCTTAATTTTAAAATACTAAAAATAGAAATAGAATCATTCAATCCTGGAGCTTGTGTGGCATTAAGAAAAACTTGCCACCAGTATTCCTTGGATTCCAAAATTATCTTCCAAGGACCTTTCCTAGGTGATTGTAATAACTATAATAAAAGTAATTACATGCTTATAAGTTAGAATTAATATCAGAATTTTTGTTGTATGAGCACCTCTTATATAATACATCACAAATTTCTTTCTATCTGGCCCAGTGACACACAAGGGACCCAGGTTCAGGAATGGACTTGGGACCAGACACTGGGATAAGGTAGATCAGGTGACTGGATGAACTGGATGATAACCAATTCTCCAATCCCTGGAGTAGGTTGTGAGATTTATAACATCTGTATGACTTCTTTTAGAGACCGGGCACATCACAGGCTACCATATCTTGACAGTGGAGCAACAGATATCTAGTATCTGATGTAAGGTTGCATGTATACCAAGCAATGATGCCATTCTATGTCACTTCTCCATTAGGACTTTGACAGCCATCTGCATTATGATGGTTACCTCTTCCCATGAAACTCTCCAGGTACAAATCCTCACTTATGTTCCTTATGAACTGATTAACTGCATGTCTCAGTCCCCTGGGAAATGAGGAGGCCTGCTTATTTATTTTATTTTATTTATTTAAATTTGTTGGCCGGGAGTGTCCGACTGGACATGGGTCCATTTTCAGTGGAGGCCCGGGGAGAAAAGCGCCACAGTAAAATAAACACAGTAGTTACATAGGATTACAAAGCGATTAACAATTTAACATAGAAATTACTTACAACATATTTACAGATGAACATAGTACATCAGTATACAACTAGAATCTTTATCTGTGAAGTACATAACAGGCATTAACAAATGTAACAATGAGAAGTTCCTGCTGTATAATAAGTACTAGGCTTATGAGCATCTGAGCTTGCTATCATCAAGGTAGTTAGTGGAGGTGAAAGAAAGGTAGTAGTTGGATGGGGTGGATGATATTAGAGTGGGAGTTGCAAGGGCATAGCCAGCATGTTTTTAGGTGCGTTTTTAATAAAGTTTTGAAGTTGGTGCATGATGGTACGGAGGTAATTGTGGGTGGGAGTGAGTTCCATAATTTGGCTATGGCGCAAGAGAATAGTGCTTCACCAGCAGAGTTATTGGCTTTAGTGATCTGCAAGTGATTTTTGTTGCTGGATCTTAGTGGTCTGGTGGTGCAATAGGGTTGGAGTAGATTCTGGAGGGATGGGACATTTAGTGGATGGTTTATTAGTTTGTGGGCAAGTGAAAGTTGATACCACTGAAGGAGGTGAGGGAGTTCAAGCCAGCCCAGTTCAGCAAGTGAGAGACAGTGGTGACTACGGAAGGATGCCCCTGTGGCGAATTTGACGATTTTGTTGTAGCAGGTCTCTAGCTTGTTTAGATCACATTGCCTTAAGTTGGTATATACTGGAGAGGCATAAAGTAGGGTGGAGATACGGTGGGAATTTGCTATTGAAATCTTTGCTGCTTTGGTGAGAAATTGTTTATTTCTGTATAATGCTCCTAGTTTTTTGTGGACTTTTTTTATGGTCATGGATATGTGAATGTCAAATTTTAGTTTATTGTCTATTTCCACTCCTAGCAATTTGGTGTGTTCAGTTGGGTATATAGTGCTGTTGTCTTTTGCTGTGATGTTAAAGTGAGAGTTGTTTTGAGTATGTTTGGTGGGTTGGAAGATGAGTAGTTTAGTTTTGTTTGGGTTGAGTATTAATTGGGCATCGGATAACCATGTTTCAACAGAGGAAAAGGCTTCCTGTGTGACTTTTTGCAGTTTGGGTAGGGACTGGGCTGAGCAGATGATGGTTGAGTCATCTGCGTATTGGATGAGTGTGCCATGTTTGGTGGCAGAGGCTAGATTATTGGTGTAAACAGAGAAAAGTAGGGGTCCAAGGATGGATCCTTGGGGAACCCCTATGGAGACAGGTAGTTGGGGAGATATGTCATTCTGCCATACAACGGATTGTTGGCGGTCAGACAGGTAACTCTGAAACCAGTTGGTGACTTGATTGTGAGAAGGATAGGTTATTGAGGACAGAGATAAGTTGTTTGTGTGGGACCATGTCAAATGCTTTAGATAGGTCTAGGAAAGTAGCAGAGGAGAGATGGCCATTGTTTTTATGCTGAAGGATAGTGTTAGTAAAGGAGAGTAAGGCAGTGGTGGTGCTATGGTTTGGTCGGAAACCATGCTGAGTACTGGAAAGGAGGTTGTTAGTAAGGAGGTAGTGTGAGACCTGAGTGTATGCATCTCTCTAGTATTTTGGAGAGTGGAGAGAGAATAGCTATGGGGCAGTAATTGGTTAGTTTTGCAGAGGGTCCGCCTTTGTGGAGGGGAATTATATGTGAGACTTTCCACAATGTGGGAACGTAACTTTCTGACAGAGATCGGTTAATCAAGATGGATACTGGGTAGGCCAGAGCATCAGCTGCGATTTGTAGGTATTCACTTGGGAGGTTGTCTGCTGCTAATTTGGTGGGTTTAAGTTTAGTTAAGAGTTTTTTTATGTTGGAGGTAGGTACAGGAGAAAATGAGAAGGCAGTGGGGAGATTACTAGTTGAATGTGTGGGTTGGAGGGGAGGGGGGTTGTGTTGTTTAGCTAGTGATAGTATGGTTTGGGTGAAGTGTGTGTTGAATGAGGTAGCAATATTTTCTGAGGAGTGAGGGATGTTAGTAGGAGGGGTACTGACTTTACCTGGGTGGAAGATGGAGTTTATGGAGGACCAGAATTGTTTGGGGCTGTGTTGTGAGGAGTCTAGGGCAGACTGGTAGTATTGGAATTTGTCCCGTTTTATTAGCTTTTTGACTCTATTGCGTAGTTCTAGAAATGTTTGTCTAGCTGCGGGGGTTTTGGTTTTGCGCCAGTGCTACCAGGCTTTATCCCTGTTTTTCATTTCTGACTTAGTGGTTTTCTGTAGCCATGGGGAGGGTTGTGCTTTGGTTCTGGAAAATCTTATGGGGGCATGGTAATTAAGGATGTTCAGGAAGGTAGTATTAAAAAATTCAACTGCGTCATATAGATTGAGGTACTTTAGAGCATGCCAGTTACATTCTTTGAGGGATGAGATGAATGTGAGTGGGTTAAAGTTTATTTTTTACGTATTTGACGATAGATGACAGGTTTAGCTTGGTACAGGTATTTTTTGAGTAGGAATGTTGGGGAGTGATCACTGAGGCTATCTGATAAGCAGCCTGTTATATATGACTGGGGGTTCTCACTGACTAGTATCCAATCCAGGGTAGTGTGCTTGCTGGAGTTTTTATTTATCCTTGTTGGTGACTGGACTAGTTGGGTGAAGCCATGAAGGTGTACATGATGGGTTGGATTGTTGCCAGAACAGGATTGCCAGTCAATATTGAAATCACCTAAGATGATAGTTTCTTGGGGAGATGGTGGGTAGACCAGCTGAGGAGGTTTTCTAGTGGAGGGATGTTTTGGCCAGGTGGGAAGTAGCATCCAATTATGTTGATGGTTTTGTTTTGGTTAATTTTGAGGTTGGTATATATTATTTCTTCATTGCCTATTTGTGGAGCTGATGATTTTAAGATCTGGATGTTTAGATGCTGTTTAAATATTATAGCTACACCACCTCCTTTTGTTTAGCCGGTCTACTCTTAGTATGCCGTAACCTGTAGGGAGTATTTGCTCACTGGTAATGTGAGGTTTTAGCCAGGTTTCTGTCAGGATGACAATATCTGGGGAGTATAAGTCAATGGTGGCATGGAGTTCATGGACTTTGTTGGATATACTTCTAATATTTAGGCTTAGTAGAAGAAAGTCACTTGGCTTTCTATTGGCTGTAATATGGGAGAAGTTGTGGTTTCTAGTCTGATTATGAGGATTGGGGTTGGAGATGGTAGGGCCAGGGTTGGGGTGGATGTCTCCACTTAGAGCTGGTTTTGATATGCATGAGATTATTAGTTTTCTCAGTTTTTGAATGTGTTTGTTTATAACGGAAACTTTATGATTGTGCTCTGTGGGTAATAGGTATGGTGGGAGGGTTACTATGTTAAGTTGTAGGGATGCTTTACGTTTCAGTAATATAGTTGGTAGAATATGTGGGGGGTGCATAGGGATGGTTCTTGAGCTGGTGGGAGGGGAGCTGAGTATGGGTGAGACATGGGTGGTGGTGTGAGTAGTAGTACAGTGGTAGTAGTTAAGTGGGGGAATGATGGAGCTTTGGTAGGATGTAAGATATGCAAGGAGAGTGCATGCAGTGAGCAAAGGAAAGGTATGCTTGTACATGTCAGTTGAGGAGGTGTGAAAGTAGAGGAAATATGGAGGAGGTAGTGTTGGGTTAGCGCTGTGGTTGGCTATTGGAAAGATGGGAGGGGTTTGAGAGCAATAAAGGTGGGACCACTGGGGGCGGGAAGGAATAGGGGGCAGGGTGGGGAGCGAAGCGGGTAGAGACCCTGTTAGGGTCTTGTATGAGGGTCTGGAAACAATCACAAAGCAACACAAGTATGTGTTAAGAAACAATCACAATTGACCAAGGACTGCTCTGAAACTGTAAGTCTTTTCTTAATTTCTCAGGTGGAAAAACAGGATAACCTTGTATCAGTAGACTACTGTGGTCATAGTTTAAATTAACAAACACACAGTATTGATCAGTTATGGATACTATTTGCTAACAGAAGGGAATAAGAGAAAGTGGAAGATGTGTGTGGTGGTGGTGGGGGGGCTGCTTACAGCCAAAGCACAGTGCTCTCCAGGGGAAAATGAAGATTGTCTCAAACAAGTAGACACATACTCAAAGTTAACTGTAGCTGTTTGCAGACAGTTCAGACCTGGACTGCGCTTCTCTTATAAGAATGTTAAAGGTGGTACCACAGTTGAATACTTAAGAGTGGTGTTAGGTCTAGAAAAGAAGAGTACAGAGAGGAGTAAGCACTTTTGAGATGGTAAATATATATTATAAAGATTATAAAAAACACACTGAGCAAATAGCTACCACATGCAGGACAATGTCCTGAACCACTACTTAGTATATGCAGATACTGAGCCAATTGGAAGAACATTAGAAAACAAAAACCCAGACAGTTATGCAGCCACAGATAAAAATATAGCGAGCAGCAATCTGTCATGGTTCTCTAATGAAATTAGAAATGTTAAACAAATGTTACACATGGGATCACCTAGACATGATCTATTGGCAGTGATCATGTAGGGAACAGAGGGTGCAGTAAAAAAAATCACATCTTTGTGGACTAAAGTCATAAAACATTGTTTTTTTTTTTTTTTTTAACTTGAAAACAAACAAAAATGCATTTCTAGCTCCAAAGAGGTGCCCTTTTCAGAGACTAGAAATTCATTAGACTGTATCAGGATACACTGTTTCAGCGGGTCTATATTAAATCACCGAATGCTTAAAAAAGTGAACGGTGTTTAATCAACCCTATGTAAATGAAAGCTTACAATGTCGAAGTGTCAGAACAGTGATTTCTTTCCAAGGGAAAAAAATCACTGTTCCAACAAAAAGAAATTAAAAATCAATTTTAAAAATTACATTCAGTGGGGGGCTTTACCCCCCCCCCACACCCTCTAAATATACCAACTCCGAGACCACACTACAGTGCTGAAAATGGCAAAGTACCGAAGCGGCCAAGCAAATTCTTTCCCAGGGAAAGAATTTGCTTAACAGCCACTTCAATATCTTGCGTTTTCAGCCTTTTAAGTTCAACCAGGGCACATTTGAAAGAATGCATCTTTTGTCTCCTAATATAGACCCATTTTGGCTTACTGTGTATGTGCACTTGCTTTCATACCTGTAGTTTGGAGAGCTGGAACTCTGGAACAGGATGGCCATCTGCTGTACACTTCATTGTAACTTTATCTCCCTCTTTGATTACCTTTGGCTGCATCAGTTCAAAGGTCACCTCTTCTGTGTAGTCTGTGGGGAAGAGAAATGAGTAAAGATGAGTGACACATGCTCATACCCCTGGTGTGCTCAGACAGATATTTCAGGGCAACAGAAGAGCATCTCTTTTTACATTCCCAACTTGCAGTTTATACAATACTCAAATGCGATCCTGCAGTCAAATCTTGCAATATAACTATCAAAACAACTATTTTTTCCCAGTGTTTGGTATTTATTGTTTGCTGTAGAGAAACAGGTGGGGTGGTACAGTGATGCACTGGTTATCATTGTCTCACAGTGTTTGATTCTACACTTTGGTTCCTGGGTTAAATACATTCTGCATAACATCTGTAGCTTCACACTGGATCCATGTGAATTTATAGTAGTGGTCCTGATTCACGAACACATCCCAAAGCCTTACAAGTAGGTCTGCTGTCAATGCTTGGATTGCCTCTATGTTACTGTGAAGAATAGATGAGCCTGACTAAGTGAGTTTGTCTCCTGAGTAGGACAAGTATTTCATCTAGAATTCTCTCCTGTCTTCTACTAATTGTTTGAAGGATAAGCACCTTCCCCCATCCGCAGTGGGATAAACTGAGTACTGAAAATGAATGGATGAATGAAAAACAGCATTTTTCCCAGGCTGCACACAATTTCTTGGTGGTGAGGAAGGAGTTAGTAGAAATCACTGATTCTAGAACTCTTCAGCAATGGTCCAGGCACAGTTGTAGTGTAACATCCCTGGCAAAATGGTACCAATTCTTTGTCAGTAGAAGCTAGGCAAGTGGCAAAACCAGCAAATGTTACCCATAACTTATCCAGAGGGACGGTTTTAAGTGCTGGTATAAAACATCTGCAGAAATTCATGTCAACCCCCAGCATGAAGGCAATTGGACTGTCTTAACCAAGGACAGATACCTAATTCAGACTGGTTACAAACTGATTATATCAGCAGTGCTACATAAACAATACTTTCTGCACTGCTTTGAAGCAAAAGAAAAGAAGTGTGGAAGCATCAATGACTTGTTCATGTACACAAATTCATACATACGTGCAGCTACACACACACACATATATATCACACACAAACCAGAGAGAGGACTGTAGGCAAATTATGGAGATGAACTGTGCCTGAATACTTACAGTGGATGTTGCGATGTACCATGGTTGAATTCAGAATAAGGATTTTCCTCTTGGGCGTTTCATATATAACACTGCAATGGAATGTGGAGTCATTGTCCTTCCTGAAAATTTTCATAAAAAGTGTGCTGGAAACAGTAAACAGCCCGGATGGTTCTCTCAGTGTATGAGGTGCCATGTACATATCTGAAAACAAAACCAGACAATTTTCATGAGCTTTCCCACACCAGACAATGTTATTGCCCCTACAGTTTGAGGGACAAAGCACAAAAAGTTGTCCCTACATTTTCTGATAATGTACAATGTAAGTGTACTACTTTGCAGCGTTCTACAGGTCTGTGACTTGGCTTTTAAAATGATATACAAACAAAGCTTTGCCAAAGCTGGGTGACTGATTTTTACTAATACCTATAGTGTTTTAGTAATCTGAATAGATGCTTTCAAGGTCTGCCATATAGAGGATATGTCCGTAGCATCACATGTCACTGGACAGCAAGTCTGCTCTGATCATTGTCTATATGCTGACTTTGTTTTCCGTACTGCATACATCTGTTGTAACTGCATGTTTCCTTCCCTATAATGCATGTAACATTTTATATTGTACATTCATAAATTATACATTTGATTGTGATGTTATATACTTGTTTTTATTGCCATAGTGGTTCATTGTCCTTACATTTGTACTTCAACTCCATGCCATCACTGTTATTTGGTCTATTCATATTGGGTTTAAAGTGCTTTCATTGTAGGTGTGATGCATCCACACATTTACTTGTAACGACTGTTGTGCAGACATCTGTTATTTTGTATCTATTTTTTGTATACATCTTTCCCCTGTGAGAACTGAGCAAACGATGTGCAGACTCTGACACTGCAGACCATCTCATGCTGTTTTTGTAACTAAGACTCAGTGTGGGACAAGCATATGAAATATACACTTACTCAGAAATTGTCCATTTAGATGATGTACTATATGGAGAAATCTGTCTTTCCCCCACACCCCACTAACCATAGAGTTAACTATTTTGTGTAAGGAGGAAAATAGGGTAAATGCCTCTGCTTGAGGTTGTGACGAGATTGTCTTAAAGCAAAACAGTAGGAAATACAAAGCAAAACAGTGTTACAGAACATTAGTTTAAATGTTTTTTCATGACAATTTCACAGAAATTACACCTGTACTCATTTCATTTTGCAATTGTACACAAGCCCATAAGATATATCTGAAATTATGAAATACCATAAATCTTGCTTTCTCCAAGGAACTGAAAGGCAAACCTGTAGGGAATGATCTATCCAGATAAGATCAAGTAAGACCCCCCCCCCCAAAAAAAAAGAATCCACTGAAGCCCCACTACATCACAAAATGCAATTAAGCAAACAAAATGTAACTAAACACACACACACACACACACACACACACACAAATATTTTTAGCACTAAGGAAAGATGGAGCATTCCCTACAACCCAGTGTGTGGAGGGCTGCATGTCCATCCTATGCTACTTACACAGGCTGACTCTGAAGTCACTCATCCACAGAGAAGGTGGAACACTCAGCCACACTACCAATCACTTACCTTCCTCCACAGCCATGTGACCTTAGACATAAATTAAGGGCATCCCTGTGCCAGATACATCAACATGTGTTGTCATCCTGATGAAACAAGATTTGATCAACTATCTAACTCATAAGTGTGGAAAATCAGTGAGCAAGATTTGAGAAAATGAGAACTGAAGTCCCAGGATATAATAAGATGGAAATATAAATAACATTCAATCATCTTACACTCAACAGGACAGACAACCAATAAACAAAACATGAAGGAATTTAACTGCAAAATTAAAACTGGGTATTCTAGTAGTAAAGTGGGATATACAATTTTCTGTTATGCACCAAACAATTATAAGTGGAATACAACCCATGCTTCTTTACAACTTAAGGCAGGGCAGGACCCTGTCCAGCACCTCAAGGTTTATCAACAAGACCCTGTCCAGCACCTCAAGGTTTATCAGTTATTGTGGTATTTGTCTGATGGTGTGTAGGTAAAAGCAAACTGTTTTAGACCATGTAATTACACAAATATTTAAGTTAAGATTTAAAATACTGATCTGAATCATTAACTGTAAGTTTAAAGTACTGGCTTCCTTTTGTTCATTCTACTAAAATGACATTCCTCTTTACTACCATCTAGTAAATTAATCAAGATTATATACCAGTAAGGCATCAGCTGTCTCCAGACCTTCCCTCATAGCTAACTTATTTAGATTAACTGCACCTTTTTAGTTTAAGAACTCAAAATCTGTGATTTGCTTACATTTTTGCTAAGAAGTTTGAATGGTTGTCTAATTATGTGTTAAGGTGACTTTCTCGGAGACATTTGCTCTTGCAACTGGTTCAGCAGTTCAGCAGATAAACAGTTACCCTTACTAAACTTCTCCAATCCTTGTTCAGTCAAAGAAAAGAAACAGGAAATAATGCAAAGACATCAGTCCCTTATGATGGAATATCGATACATGACATTAGTGTTTATCTGTGTGTAAAATCAAGGACTTCATAAATTATACATTTGATTGTGATGTTATATACTTCCTCACTAACTGGTTAATCGAGTAAGATTTATATATATGCGTCAAATAAAAAAATACAGACAAAGGTTAGTATAGAGACAAAATAAATAAGAAAATAAGAAAAGGAAGAGGAGAGAATAAACAGTGATGAAAAGGAGAGGGTTAAAAGAGTTGGGATTAAAAAGTAGAAAGAAAAACAGGATTAACAGCTGTAAACAGGGAAAAGGAAGGAGAGAAGACTACATAAAAAGATGAAGTAAAGGCAGAAAGAATCAAGTGAAGAAGAGATATCAAGCAAAAAAAAGAGTGTGAGCAGGAGTCTGGAAAAGAAGGGTTGGTGGTGTGTAAATAAAGGGAAAAGTGAGAAGAAAAGGAATAGCTGGAAAATTGAAGACTGAGTGATGGAGATAAAATGCATAGAGATACGACAGAGAGAGAAAGATGAGAAAACATAGAAATGAAACAGGGATGAATAGAAAGGAGAGAAAAAAGATATTTTACTTACTTGTTTAATTTTATTTATTTATTTGCTCATTTGTTATCCAAGTAATTGAACTGGTTTATCTTGCAGCCTTTTCAACCATGACCAAGCGTAAATGTAACATATACAGAAGTCAGTGGTGCCAGTCACTCAACATGTCTTTGGGGAAAAAAAGGAAAGAAACAGGAGTACCTGAACAGAAACAGCAGAGGTACAGGAAATAAACTGGGAGGTACTGAGCTACTGTAATAAAAGAAAGACAACAAGAGAAACTGCAAGGAGACTGGAAGAGAGGAAACCGACAAGATGGACAGCTGATGGTGGGAGAGAAACGATAGAGCACTGTACAGTAAGGTGAGCAACACAATTTTATTTCCCACCAGTGCGCTAGTGGTGTGTTTATGCACACAAGTACATATATAAAAAGCTGAGTGTTAGACTGACAGGAGTAAATATGGAGAATAGTTTGAGGAGTATGCTTACCATCATTACGTTCAGTGACTGTTTCCAGTTGAAGCCCATTTTTGTACCAAATGATCTGTTGTGTTGGATAGACATTTTTGACTGTGCAAGTTGCAATCTGTACAATGAAGAGAGAAACGACAAAATAAAACAATGAAACATCTGTCTTCATGTGAGCTAAAAATGCCAGCAGTTCTTTCTATGTGATTCAGGCACTACAGAGACCTTGTACTCCATCTACAATATATAGAAAGCACCACAGACAGCTTGTTTTAAAAAATGACCTTGTAGGGATTTCAGTACTTTACAACTATAAACATATTAAACATACAGTATACAGATACAGTAGAAATGTATCACAACAGTTTCATGATGCATTCTCCATAAATCATATTAATAAGGAAAGTAATACCGATGAATTAAATATAGGTATTGAAGAAAAAGTTAACTCATGTTTAGCATGATAGTTAATTGCCTCCTTATCTTGTATATAAACTTAAATATTATTGTGGTCATTTACCTTTTGATGTAGGATTACTACTACACTAAATCCTTACTTTAATAACCAAGTAAGTAGGCTGTTGATACTTTTTTTGTCCTCTTTGCCCCAATTATAAGTTGATTATCAGTCTACCTCCATGGCCAGAGATGGTCCATTCATTCCCCATCACAGGGTGAAGGTCAACCAGAAAAGACCATCACTCTGGCAGCCACCAGACCAGGGGTGGTGTGATGTTTTCTTCTTTTTCCCATCCCTTTTGCAGACATTCAGTGAGCACAGAGGAGGAGTACAATGGAATGATGGGGAAGGAAGTCCACTCCTCTATGCAAGGGGTATTCCCTCTAGGCATCGCTGCCTCCCCCCAATGGCATAAGTAGTGAGCTTTGTGTCCAGTGGCCAGTGTGCTCTAGAATTCCTGCAGCCCGCCCCCCCCTGTCTGGGAGAGATGAGTGTGCCGGGTCCCTTCACTCCACCCCTTCCCTGACTGTCTCTTCTTGTACCAGGGCCACTAGACAAACCTTGGTCACCTGGGGGACAGTCAAGCATCTCTCCGCTCCACTGTTACTATCATATGCCATATGTTATATAATGTTTTAGCTCATGCCTGGATTGTACTAGAGTAGCAGTCCATTAATAAAGTTATAAAAACAATAAACAAATACACATTGGAATACAGCATATGTGATTCAGCCTTGGCTACCTATATTCATAGTATTGTAATTCTAGACTAACTGACTATTGTAAACAGGCATTTAGAAATGCATCCTTTAAACAAGCCCTTTAAAGGAGTTGTTTACCTTGGTGAATAAAAATGACTTACTATAGATCACTGCATGAGTACTGTAGCCTGTATTCAAAAGTATTCTGCTAAAAATCCATCGTGGGCATTTATTTCTTGTCTTATAATATTACTGTAAATGAGTTTGAGTGTTGCTTTGAGTATGTCATGCCTGGTGTCAGACATTTAAGAAAAATAGTCAAAATATACTTGTTAGTACATCTTTCAACCATGCTTAGCTCACTGCCATAAATGCTAAGCTTGTGCACTCTGGGATTCTTAACCAAATACAGTTACATAGTAATTAACATGGAAAAATTCCCTGAGATGCAGAAAGACAGCTAAGAGAGGGGAAACACAGGAAATAAAACAGGTCATGATTTTCTCGTCCACGGTCACAAAGCACATGACAAAGATTAGGTCGAGTCACTAAATCAATAGAGTAGGAGCCCAAATGATGGAAAGCACAACCTGTTAATGACCCAGCAGACACTGTAGCAGAAAATGCCAGTAAGGAAGGATTCATATTTGCAAACCCAAGGCTGCTTAAAACAACTGCCAAGGAATTAGAAATTACACCTGAAATGTGAAGTAGGTGTCACAACAGGTGCAGGAGATGTAAACATACACTGACTGGTGCACAAATCACTAATACTATCACGGTACAAATTAATGAACTGTTTGTCTCTGGTTATGCCAAATAAAGCTCCACTATGGTAAGCCAAGAAAGCCTCGACATGGTTAAGCAGGCATAAGTTGAATGTACCCAACATTAGTGTCAGAGTAATTGACAGTTGGCTTAGCAATTCAGATGCTAGACAAAGTGGACAAATACCAAGGCACACAGGTATACTACAGGTGTGGAACAATTCTTCAAAACAGATCCTTCAAAAGTAGTTAACACACAACCTGCCATCAGCAAACTGGGTGAGTTTAACGCTTTGAACAACGCAATCCCCAGCTAAGTTTGGCAGTATGTTTGGGAGGGGCAAACCCCTCACCTACAATTCAGTGTGAGGAATTTTAGACGTATACCCCTGTTATTTTATATATATATATATATATATATATATATATATATATATATATATATATATATATATATATATATATATATATATATATATATACACACACCAGCTGTATGTTGCACAACTCTGGGAAAAGGAACAAACCCTAAAAGGGTGAAAAACTGTCTCATAAAATGTTAGGAATTAGGATTGGGGTGATTGTTGTCTTTAAGTAGCAACTCATCAAATGGTAACACTCCTCACCAAAACATGGTTGGTGCCTCCATTGTTAATGATTTTCCATTTAGGGAAGATCAAAGATGGTATGTGTTACAAATAATATAGTAGATAATTAGGGCAAGGCACTGAGTCCTCATTGCTGAACTATACAAACTACAATAGAAGTCTAAATGATGAGGCACTTAGATTTAATACAGCTATCCAACAGTATTCTCAAACAATTGGAGTTTGTAAAATTTGACACTCTATTCCACTATCCTTCCACAATGTTGAGCTCTTCTTTTTACAAAGAATGAGCTCATTTGCAAAGTATAAACCCAATTACTCTACAAAATGATTAATTTATGTATATTATATATCTGTGATAGTTTCATTTATATGACTACGCAAAGCTCATGACCATAGCTGAGGACAGAAGCATAAACTGACCAATAAATTGGCAGTTTTGCCATATGATTCCAGTCTCATTTCACCACCACTGTCTGCTATGTGTCTAACAAGCTCATCCTCTATTGAACACTTGACTGATCCACTGTACCTTCATTGTTGTTCAAGGCCCTGAGATACTTATTACCAGCAAGATGAAGCATAGAAGTCAGTTGAAATACTAGTCAAGTGCCATGCAAAAATGGGGAGACTGAGACTGGTCCAGTGTATTGTAAGGAAAACGTGTATTAGTAACAGCACTCTAGAGCAAGTAGGGGTTGTCAGTTTGTAAAACCACAAACAATCGTCCAACAGAGCCAACAACACTGAACGAAATTAATATGTAGAATGAGCATGTACAGAAGTACTTTTCCTTTTAAGTAGTGTCTGTCCAATACCGTTCACTTCATGATTATCATAAAAAAAATATTCAGATTTAACTGTCTAGAAAACAGCTTCAAACCACTTAAAACCACAGCAATATCCTGCTTAAAACAAGGGACAAATGAAAAACTGTTTGTATCTCTCCCCTAATGGTGATAGTGAATCAAACAGAAATAATAGTGAAGGTGATTTTTTTGGATCCACCCCAACTTCCCAGAAGGTTGCAGAGACTTATCATTCGGAATCAAAAGAAGTGGGGAGGGAAACTATGGAGGAATTCCACATATCAAAAGAACAAATGAATGGTAAAATGTCACCACGGTTAGAATTTGCTACACCTTATGATGAAATAGAAGAAGGTGACTGTTTTTGACCAAACAAAGTGTACTGTTATAACAAAAATGGATTTTCTTGTTACAACTATTCACAAATGTGTGTTATGGACATTCACATGTAAATTCAAGAGTATTCAGGAAGGACACATACTCAAATTAATTTCTTCATTATAAAAGTTGTCACCCTACACACCAAAAAAAACAGCACAGTAAAAGTCTAGATGGTGCAAATACGTAGGTTGACAAGTAATGACAATGAATTTAAAGACAAACTTTATACTTTAATTGATATGTTTAGAGAGAGGGGTTATCCCATCAAATTACTATTAAAACTAGGAACTATATATTACAACAGAGGAACGACAGGTTTACCTCTATTTTGTCTGCTTCATTTGGGAGCAGGCTTGAAACAGTTAAGACTAAATCTGCGGACAGTACCTTTGTATTACCCAATAACAGTGAGGCACTTACAATAAGAAACATAGTGAACAATATCTGGAATTTAGTATTTAACTATGAAGAATTAAAAATTTTAGGAGACAGCCCGAGGATCATTTACAATAGGCATCAAAATCTGAAAAATCTCGTGGAAAAGCATGTGAACAACAAATGTCCAAAGCCTGTAAATATATTAATGTTAGTCCTTATGTGGTGGTTGATAGTTACCCCCGTATCACATATCCTAGTATCTGTAATTGTAACATGAGAATGGTGATATACATGGCCACGTGTATTTCCTGCCCAGCATTCTATGTGGGTAAAACCGCAAGAAAACTAAAGGAAAGGGTGTTGGAGCACATCAGAGACATCAAAAATAAGAAGAAGGAAAGTGCTCTTTTTACACACTCAGTTGTGTGAATTTTAAAAAATGTTTACTTTTCGTTACTGACAAGGTTAGAGACCAAGGATGGGGTGATGACTTGAATTTAAGGTTAGAAAAGTTGGAGATGGAGTGGCAACTTAGAACAAATGGCTTGGTATATCCAGACATTAATGATTCAATTTCATTAAGTTCAGTGTTAAAGAGCTAAGCAAATATAGTTTATCTATATGAGCTGTTTATAACAGCTTAAGCATTTTACAACAAAGTTTAATTTTGTTTAAGTATTACGTACAATAGCATCATTTAATACTGTTCACCATGTATTTTTAAGACATGATGAATTAGTTAGCCAATAGTTTTTAATCATGTGATTTTTTTGTTATTATTTAATTTTCTCTGGTGTTTTGTAACATTATTCTGATGAAGCCTGAGGTAACGGGGAGAAAGTGCTAAGTCTAGTATCAATAAAAGAGTTTTTCCTGCTGCTTTTTTGGAAATACGAGTGATTGGTGGCGTTATTTTTTTTTTTATTTTTACATTTCATTCAGGGGTTGTCAGTTTACCCACACTGGAATGAGACAACATTCACTGCAATGAAATTGTGACTGAGCATCTAGGGGTCTATTAGTAGCTCCTTAATGTAGAAAGAATCCACACAGTGTATCAGATAAAGGTTTTACTGAGTAGTGGCTATTCATTACCAAGGTTCTACAGCAGTGATCTTGCTGTAAGACAACAGTTGGTCTATGGGGATACAAAACATGAACTGAATGACCCAGTGCTGGATGTAAAACAGCATATCTGTCATTATACCACATCATCTACTTTGTTAATGCATTGAGAAATAGAAACAATCTATAGCAGGGAGCTTAACACAAGAGCTACATGAGTTTGGGACTGTAAGGCAGACAGCTAACATATGGGTAGGAGGAGTGGACTTGTTGAGGATTATTCTCCATGCACTGGGGTTTTCAGCAATACAATTATGTTTCTGTTTACAGAGTGTGCAGGTTATTACCTTCAAGAGATACATTGCTATGAAGAATGAGGCTATACCCCACCTAGGACAAAGCTGTACATTAACCAGTGAGTATATTTAAGTAAAATGCATTTGTTTATTTATATTTGTTAACTAGGAAGTTCAATTTTCAGTGGAATCCTTGGAAGAATATGAGAAATCTCCATACACTCAACCAAAATCACCATACTGGAGTTACAGCAGTGCAAACATAAAAAAGGTGAAGCACAAAATGCTTTCATAAGAAAAATCAATTATATGCATAATAAATACATGACAAAGTGAAATAAGTGGATGGGACAGAGCAGAAAAATATTGCTACTACAAACCTCTTGGGTATTAAAGCAACTAATGCCAACTGGCCATTAGTAAGTTAAGAGAACATAACAGTAGTTCTGTAACAGATTTCAGCAGAAATAATTCAACTGGTTTTAATACAATGATGGCGAGGCACATCTTGTTGTGTTCTTTTCTGAAAGAGAGCATGCAGAATGCTCAGGGTAACTTTTGAATTGAGTTAGTGCCTCTTTATCATATTAGCACTAATAAGCTAGGCATCAGTTACATCATTTCAGTTCCTCAGCTTATCACCAAATATGAATAAAATGGCATTAATAGAGTCCATATTTAGGGCAACAGAAGAATATTAATGCATTCCAATTTAAGATTCTAATTTATTTATTTGAGAACTGTAGAGGTTGCATTTCATCGGGTACAGCTCAGTTAAATTGAACTCCCCAATGTTTTCTTTGCAAATCACTGTTGATTTTCTCTTTTGGCTTTTCCGGGTTAGGGGTCGCCATAGCTGATCACCTGTCTGCTCATGATTGGCAGTGGAGTTTTACAGTTTTGAGTTGCCAGCCCGGTGCCCAACTTTCCACAGAAGGCAACACACATGCACTCACACCTAGGGCCAATTTAGAGTGTCCAATCCACCTGCAGCATGTCTTTGGGATGTGGGAGGAAACAGTACAGTTTTGTACCTACCATAAATGTAGATGTTCGAGTGCTAATACAGCTGCAGTAATCACAGATGGGTTCTCTGCCGTCAGGCGGGTCCTCGGTCAGCCGAATTCCAATGTCTAGGTCCGCCGTCGGTTGCTGTCGCTTTCCTTCCTGACATCAGTGAGGCAGGGGTATATAAGACACAGCCGACGTCATTTTCTTCAGTCTTTCTTGCCCCAGATGTCAGGTGCCCCCAGTAGGAAGGCAATACATAAATTATATTTATATACATGCAATACAATATAATCAAAAATCAGTGGTTGCAAGCAAATATACCATAGAAGGATAACTCGGGTTGTATGAAGAGGGGTTAGGCCCTAGGCCTTTACCAAGAGGAGAAGGAGGGAGGGAAAACTGTACTGCAGCTGTATTAGCACTCGAACATCTACATTTATGGTAGGTACAAAACTGTACTATGTTCATCGTGCATACAGCTGCAGTAATCACAGATGGGTAGAATCCCAAAGCTACGCACAGGGTGGTAGGCACTAGGTGGAACTGGGATGAGCCAGAATGCCCTGCAACACAGCAGTGGCAAAGCCTGCTCTAGTTTTGGAATATAAAGGCAGGTGGTAGTGTTTTGTGAAGGTATGCACAGAACTCCAAGTGGCTGCCTCCAAAATATCTTTGGTAGGAACTCCTCTGAGGAAGGCTGTAGAGGTAGCTGTGGCCCTGGTGGAGTGGGATCTGATGCCTGTAGGGACAGATTTTCCATGATAAGAGTAACAAAACCGTATGCAGTGGCCTATCCATTTTGAAATTGTCTGTTTGGTAACTGGCTTCCCTTGAGCTCTTACAGCATAGGACACAAAAAGTTGTTCTGATTTCCTGAAAGGCTTTGTTCTGTCCAAATAATAACGTAGCTGTCTATGGATGTCTAAGGAGTGTAGCAGCCTTTCCCCTTTGTTTTGAGGATTGGGGTAAAAGGTAGGTAAGTGTATGGCTTGATTTAAAGCTACCCTGGATACCACTTTAGGCATAAATGACGGGTTGGTTCAAAGGGAAACCCTGTCCTGATGGAAGATGAGAAAGGACTGCACAGCCATGAGGGCTTGTAGTTCCGAAACCCTACGAGCTGAGGTAATGGCCAGAAGGAAAGCTATTTTCCAGGACAAATATTGCAAATCTGTTGAGGCAGCTGGTTCAAAGGGAGGCAATGTTAATTTTTCTAGAATGTAATTAAGATCCCAGGCTGGCACTGGTTGTTTCCTTGGTGGTCTTATATTCTTAGCCCCTCTGAGGAACTGTCTTAAAAGTGGGTGAGAGAATATGGGTGGATCCGTGTTGAATTCTGCAGAAATGGCTGAGGCATGGATTTTTATGGAGGAAAATGAAAGTCCACTGTTCAGCAGCTCAGCTAGATACTGTAATACCTGAGGCAAATTCAGTTTTCTAGGGTCCTGGCCTTTTTTCTCATTCCAAGAGCAAAACCGTTTCCATTTTTGGAGTAAGCCTTTCTAGTAGATGGCCTTCTGGCCTCCAAAATGACATCCTGCACCTCTTTGGGGAGTAGGGTCTGTTGTGGTGTTAAGGAATTTTCCATGCAGCGAGATTGAGTGTTTTCAGCTGACTGTGAAGAGTTTTGTAGCTGTGCTGAGTCAGCAGAAGAGGCATTAGAGGTAGGGGCCAGGGAGGAGTATGTGTTAGGCTCCTCAGGAGTGGGTACCAGTGTTGTCTTGGCCAGTCTGGAGCAATCAATATCATCTTTGGTCTGTCTGCTCTTGCTTTCAAGAGCACCTTGGGCAGAAGAGGCAGAGGTGGGAAAGCGTAAACTGTCCATGCTGTCCAACTGAATGAAAGGGCGTCCACTCTCCAGGCCTTTGGATGAAAGGTTCTTGAACAAAACTTTTCCAATTGATGATTCCTGTGGGAGGCAAAGAGATCTATGTCTGGCCTCCCCCATGCTTGGATTATCTTTGTAAACACTTGAGGATGCAACTTCCATTCGTGTGGATCTGTCATATTTCTGCTTAGATTGTCTGCCAGCGTGTTTTCCAAGCCTGGCAAGTACTGTGCTTGAAGTTCGATTTGCCATTCCAGAGCCAAGTTCCAAAGTGTCATGGCTAGTCTGCACAGGGGGTATGAATGTGTTTCTCCTTGTTTGTTTATGTACCACATTACTGTGGTGTTTGTTCTTATCAATAATTGTCCTGGATGCAGGAGGTCCTTGAAAGCTGTAATTGCATTTATCACTGCTAGCATTTCTTTTTGATTGATGTGAAGGTGCTTTTCCTTTTGGGACCATTTGCCCTGAATGCACCTGTCTGTCATGTGCGCCCCCAGGCGTAATCTGAGGTGTCTGTTGTGATGACTTGATTTGCTTGAGGCTTGCAGAATGGGAGACCTGTGTTTGTTTGACATGCTTGGGCCCACCATAGAAATTCCTTTTGCAAACATGGAATTATTGGTATTATTGTTTCCAAACTGTGGCTGTGTTGAGACCATAGGTTTTTTAGGTACCATTGAAGTTTCCTCATATGCAACTTTGCACATGGGATTAAAAGAATGCAAGATGCCATGAAGCCCAGAGCCTGCAGGATTTTCCTTGCAGTAAGCCTGGTACAATTTGCTAGTGTTTTGAAGTACTGAGTTAGTTGCCCCTGTTTTTCTGGCATAAGATAGGCCATCTGGGTGTTTGTGTCCAAGTTGGCACCCAGGAAAGTTATTTTCTGAGATGGTGTTAGCCTGGATTTCTCTTTGTTGATTGTGTATCCCAGAGAATTCAGTAACCGTGTTGCATAAGCCAGATGTTCCAGAAGTATGTGCTTGCTGTCCGCTTGGATAAGGCAGTCGTCCAAATAAGGGTAAATTTGTATCCCTTGAAGTTTGCAGTAGGCAATTACTGATGTCAGGCATTTCGTGAATACTCTGGGCGCAGTAGATAAGCCAAAGGGCAATGCAGAGAATTGATAGTGGATTGAACCTGCAAGAAATCTGAGGTATCTTCTGCAGCTTTGTCTGATTGGGACATGCAGGTATGCCTCCTTGAGGTCCAATGTTACCAGCCAAAACTCCTTGCCCAGCATGGGAAGAAGCTGCTGTAATGTGAGCATCTTGAATTTTGGTACGAGTAAGAATGTGTTTAGGATGGATAAGTCCAAAATGGGTCTCCAGTCTGTTTCTTTCCTTGGTACCAGAAATAGCCTGGAATAAAAACCTTGACCTTGTTCGTGAGTAGGTACCTCTTAATAGCTTTCATGTCTATGAGCTTTGAAATTTGTATTTGTGCCTCTGCCCTTTGATTGTGTGGCAGGTTTGGCATGCCTCTCATTTTTGGGAGAGTGTGAAAATGAAATCTGTAGCCTCTGTTTACAATGTCCAGGATCCATTTGTCTGTTGTGACCATATGCCAATTTCTTGTAAATAATGCCAGCTTTCCTCCCAAGGGTGCTGCCAGCTGAGACTTGCTTGGCATGGAAAGGAGGAAGTCATTGGGTTTGTTTCCTGTATTGTTGTGCACTGTCTTCGCCACCTCTTGGTGCTGGAGTTTGCCATTGCCTGCCTCTATATGATCCTTGTGATTGCCCTCTGCCCCTTGTGCGCCTGTATCTACCTCTTTGGGGCTTGTCCGTGGCTGGAAAGGACCAGTTTTTAGAAGGCCAATTTCTGCTAAAACGT
Organism: Protopterus annectens; assembly: GCF_019279795.1. Classification (NCBI taxonomy): domain Eukaryota; kingdom Metazoa; phylum Chordata; order Ceratodontiformes; family Protopteridae; genus Protopterus; species Protopterus annectens. The sequence goes on from NC_056741.1 coordinate 1,190,815,842, forward strand.
GATGGTTGAACCTGTAGAAAAGCTTTGACAGTTTGCATAGATTTGGCTTTTCTTCCATTTTCCGTAGTATCTCCTCAGCATTAGTACCAAATAGCACATCCTTTTGTAAAGGAGCATCTAGTAGTTTAGCTTTCACATGATCAGGCAAGATTTGTTCCCTAAGCCATGCATGTCTACGAATGACTGATCCTGTAACAGCAGCTCTACTTGAGGCCTCTAGGGCATCATAGCCACATTGTAAGGTGTGTTTACCCACTTGTTCTGCACTATGCATCATATCCTGCAACTCCTTCAAATCTGGTTGTTCAGGTTGAGACATTTTATTTCTTAATTGTGATAACAGAAACTGCTGATATTTAAGCATATGAAACTGACAATTTAAGGCCCTCATGGCTAGGGTGGCCGAGGTATATACCTTTTTTCCCCACCTTTCTAAGGATCTTGACTCTCTTTCGGAAGGTAGTGGATTCTTAGCAGTAGAGGCCTTCATTCCCTTGGGGCCTTGAGAAATGATTTCAGGGTCAGCATTATGGCTTTTGTAAAGAAATTGGTGAGAGTTAGGAACTCTGTAGTACCTATCAGGCTTGACGGGCAGGAGGCAGGGAATCCGGATTAAGGCAAGCCTCCGAATAAACATCATCAAGTACGTCCAAAACAGGAGGTATCGCCAGAGGTCTGTGTGGAGGTAACAAAAGAAATTCCAAAAGTCTTTTCTTGGAATCAGAAAAGTCTTGGCCTTCCCAATGGAAGTGTTCCCTCAAGGTGTGCAAGGTTTCCCCAAAAGAAAAATCCTCAGGAGGAGATACAGAAGGAATGGACTGCTCTGCATCAGAATCTTCAAAAGGGGAGTAAAAATGTTCCTCTACATCAGAATGTTCTGAAAAAATGGAGCCCTGATCAGAAGAGGGAGAATCTTCCTCCACTCTGGGTCTCTTGTCTGGAGGGGGTTGGGAACCCCTGATAAGAGTAATTAAATCCTCAGCCATTTTAAGCATCTGCTTTTTAGGCATGGGGCCTGGGGATGGGCCCTGTGCAACAGGCCTCTTGGGATGCCTGGCTGATTTGGACTTAGTAAAGGCCTTAATGGAAAAGGAAGATGAGGGTCTAAAGACACCATGGGTGGAAGTGGACCTGTCCACATTAGGAGGCTCAACGCTCACAGTGGCTTCGGTGGTTGTAGTCTGGGTATGGGCCGAAGTACCTGCGGTCTCGGTTACAGAAGACACCACCAAAGAAGTGTCGTCTGTAGTCAGGGACTGCATAGGCATCTCGCTGAGAACCGTACCACGTGTAGCCGGTTTTGGTGTGGTGTCGGTGGGGGCCGCGGGCCTCGCATGTTGGTCCTTGTCCTTGCGTTTTTTGGACAAAGTGGTAGTCGGAGTCTCCGACGACATTTTATAATCAAAGGCTTTACCAAAAAAGTGTTGGGCGAACTCTGCCCGACGCTTAATAGTGCGTTTATTGAAAGTAGCGCAAAAGTGACAGCCCGAGACGTCGTGGTCTGGGCCTAAACAAGGTATGCAGAGGGAATGGAAATCCTTATGCGGTATTTGCTTCCCACAAGAAATACAATTGTTAACTTTTTCTGACATCGGTCTGAGGCAAGAAAAGTTTCCCCAACGGGGTACTTAGCTTTAATGAAGACTTCGGTTTCCAATTTTTCATAAATTCAGGAGCTGGCCGACCGGCACTTGCAAACTGCTTCTGCTTCGGGCACTGCGCGGCAAAAAAGACTGAAGAAAATGGCGTCGGCTGTGTCTTATATACCCCTGCCTCACTGACGTCAGGAAGGAAAGTGACAGCAACCGACGCCGGACCTAGACTTTGGTATTCGGCCGACGACCCGCCTGATGGCAGAGAACCCATCTGTGATTACTGCAGCTGTATGCACGATGAACATCGGAGCACCCAGAGGAAACCTACGTGACCACAGGGAGGACATGCAGACTCCACACAGAAGGCACCCCAGCTGAGGATCGAACCAGAGAACCTCTTGCTGTGAGGTGGCAATGCTAACCACTACACCACCGTGATGCAGGTTCTAATTGTGCTCCAGAAATCACTTTTATTTTGAGAATGATATCCCTTTGTTTTTGTGAAACCGTGGAGCTGATAAATATAAATTCAGGATGTATAGAAGGCTTGTCTTTCACAACTGTGGAGTTGAATATAAATACGGGATGTGTAGGAGGCTTGTCCTCCCCAGCTATTGAGTTGAATATCAATTCGAGATGTGTAAAAGGCTTGTCCTCAACAACCGTAGAGTTGATAAATATAAATTCAGGATGTGTAGGTTTGTCCTCCTCATATGGAGGGTGCAGTAGGCTTACCCTACTGCTAAAAGTTCTTGCATTTATCTTCCTGGCTGTTTGAATTACTGACTAGAGGTAGCTGGTGAGTTGGTTCCTCACAGAGTTGTAACACAATGAGTTATAATGGAAGTGATGTTTTAGTAGTGAAGAGATGTAGAGTCTGCAGATATGGGGATTTTAAATCTTTGATGATTAATACATACACATCCTCTTCCCTGTTACCATAGCATTCAACTGATCAGGGGACATATCTCACCAGAATCAGGAACAATCAGGGACATGTAAAATATTAGCACTATTAAATTGAGAGGCTGACAGAATAAAATAATGTGAATTAATATACATTTTCAGAAATAAAAGAAGCCTAAAACTCTATATTGTCTTTGCTTATTAAGTATAATTCATTGTCTTTTCCCTAAAAGTTATCAGTTTTAGGAGGGATTAAAAAGGACAGAGCTAAAATCTGAGTCAAGATGAGGGACAGCTGAATGTTATACATTTCCCTTTGTTCTTAGTTAAACCCTTAGATTTGGCTGTAACCTCCTTACCATATACAATAGTAAATTGCAGGGTTATTTTTAAACTGAAAAGCATTCTTGTTTTTTCTTTCTTGCATTAATAAATTGGTGTATAGGCTACTATATTTCAATGCTAATTGTACTGACAGGAGATTTCTGTAATGGTAGGCTGTCAACTATGTCTTGCAGGCAAAAAACCTTATACTGAAACTAGCATGCATATAATAATAATAATAACAATAATAATGTAATTAGGTAAAAAAGTAAGAAGCTGCTCTTCTAAGGAAGTAAGTTGTATTTGTTTACCCAGAATGTATCGTCGGTACTATGTAAATCCATTGTCTAATAACCAAAAATGGCATAAGTTTTTGGGTGTGGTCATAGAGAAAAAAATTAGTAGATAGTAAAAACTCTTAATTCCATACCTGCTGCACTGCAATGTGAAGTCCAGATTTTTTTTAATTGGTACACCACCTTGTGTCTGCCAATCATCGGTCATTTAGCAGTCAGCTGGTGAGGCCATCTTTGAGGCTGCCAAGAAAGGGGTTAGGCCACCATACTTCAGTTGTTTACATAAATAGTCTGCTTTATTGCCCAGAGGTATCTTCATGCCAATGGTGTGAGAGTTCAGCTTCATTCCCAAAGAGCAGCAAATTGTAGGTAAGTGTGGATGCCAGTTATTCTCATATTCGGGAACTGCATGACACCCCCATCAGCAATGAAGTGGCGCACATGTAAGTTTTCTGTAACTCTCAATTCCTTTGGTCACTCTGATGTAAAACATGCAGTCCTGGGTTTTGGATCATACGCACTTCTACATACATTTAGTTCAGTTACAGCATGTATGCTATTTGAGCTTCTCCAAGACCATTTGCCATCAGTAATGCCTAGTGTCTATAAATGCAGTAGGCGTCCTAGTCTCTTTCTACCCAGGATTGGTAATTTAGTGTTAGGTCTTCATTTAATCCCCACGGACCAACTATTCCGATGCCCAGACCATTCCTCAGTCTCAGGTGTAAGTCAGGGATGCATGGTTCTTTAACCCTGGGTCAGATTATTTCTGGAATTTAACCCAAGTATCTGGTGTGGGAGCAATACTCACAGACCTTTCTTTAAGTATGAAAAAGAAGTATGCATCTTCCTAAACTACTGACACTGTACCTGCAGAAGTACCAATGCTCTTGTTTCAGACACATCAGTTATTCAACTCCATCAAAACAATAAATACCCTTTATGTTTATACCTTGCATTTCTTTATCACAAATACTATAAAACAGGAAATGTATATGAGTTTTTGTAATTACTGCAACAGCACAGTGTTCTGTAACCGTTATGTGGAGACTCCGAGGGAGATGGAGAAATAAAAAAAAAATTCTTATTAATTAAATTTATTGCAGAAGAACAAAACCTACATCTCTCAAAGCTGTCTGCAGGATTTATCCAATCCAGGAAGCCAGTAGGATGATAAGTGATGGAGTCTTTTCCATTGACCCATATAAAAATGAAGGCAGGTGTGCAGAGCTTCGAGGACCCTTGCAGCTGACACAGTAAGACAATACAGTCCTCTGTGAACGGCATCAGTTTCATTCAGCACATCCACATTTAACTGCTGTAATCACCCTTATAACAATGCTGGTTTGTATTACCTTCCATGCTTACCCAAGCTTGTGATTGCATAACATGCACTGCAGGGAGGCTCATTCTCTCAAATGGACTCCTTGGATAAGAAATTCAATACAGTCTTTCTCTTATCCTGCCAGACATCTGCTGGGAATATAACTCGGAGGGAAATGGCGTCCAACATTGGGGTGCTCAGTCAGCTCAGCACACACAACTTTATACCAGTGTGACAGTTATGAATTAGCCAGCATATGTCCTAGGCAGATGACTATCATTGTGTCTGTATCACTTTCCCCTGATATTAACCCGATTGGGTTATAGAAGTCTAGTCACTGATAGAAAAATTGTTAGCAGTACTGCACTGAGTGACTTTGACAGTTAAACATGAACTATTTAACAACCTCCACATTTCTTGCAGTTTTTGCTAAAAACAGTGTAAATCACCAGCGTTTTGACTAATCTCAGTGTGTATTTCTGCTGAAGTTCCTGTCCTGTCCAGATTTCATACCTGCACCTTTGAAGGATTAAATTACTTTGAGCCAATCACTTGTGTCTGTAGTTTGGAGAACTAGTGTTTTGACTTTAATAATTCTCAGCCAATATCATTAAGAAATTTTATTACCTGGCATATTGTGTAAACAAATTAGGCAGAGGCTAATTCCAGTGGTGAAGAGAAGAACTGAGGCAAATGTAAGCATTTTGTTTAAGCTGTATCAGGAGCTAATTCACATCAGGGTCTACAAGCACATAAGGAATGAATAAGTGATATGGTGCTGAAGCCTTATTTTAATGAGCGATGCATTAAATGAAAAGAGTCAGTTAGACCTCTGGGGCCAGATGACACCCTGCAACTAGGGGACCTGAGGTTGTGGAGCTTTGTTTATATTTTTCACTGCACTACTTGGTGAGTTTTTTTCACAGCTGTACAACTACATCTTGTTTAATTCACAGTTTCTGTCACAGATGAACATTTCCAATGCAGCTCACTGACAGCCTCCATATCCTTTATGTACTAAGGCTGCCCTGGAATCAGTCTCCATATCCCTTATGTACTAAGGCTCCCTTGGAATCATTTTCCACATCCCTTGTGTATTAAGGCTCTCTTGGAGTCGGCCATGGTGGTTCAGCGATTAGCATTACCTACTCACAGGAAGGGATTCCCTGGTTCAATTCATAGCTAGAGCACCTTCTGTGTGGAGTCTGCATCTCCTCTCTGCAGTCAAATGAGTTTAAGACATGCAGTAGGTGTGTGTGTGTGTGCCTTCTGTAAAGGTTTGGTGCCAGGCTGGCAACTCGACACTATAAAAAGTCCACTGCAATCAATCTGCGGATCGGTGATCTGCTGTGGGCAACCCCTAATGGGAGAAGCCAAAAGACTAAGGCTCTCTTGGAATCAGTCTCCATATCCCTTATGTACTAAGGCTGCTCTGGAATCTGTCTCCATATCCCTTATGCACTAAGGCTGCCCTAGAATCAGTCTCCATATCCCTTATGTACTAAGGCTCCCTTGGAATCATTTTCCACATCCCTTGTCTATTAAGGCTCTGTTGGAGTCAGCCATGGTGGTACAGCGATTAGCATTATCTACTCACAGCAAGAAGTTCCTTGGTTCAATTCTTGGCTGGAGCACCTTCTATGTGGAGTCTGCATGTCCTCCCTGTTGTCAAATGAATTTAAGACATGCAGTAGGTGCATGCGTATGTGCCTTCTGTAAAGGTTTGGTGCTGGGCTGGCAACTCGACACCATAAAAAGTCCACTGCTAATCAATCTGCGGATCGGTAATCTGCTGTGGTGACACCTAATGGGAGTAGCCAAAAGACTAAGGCTTTCTTGGAATCAGTCTCCATATCCCTTGTGTACAAAGGCTCTCTTGGAATCAGTCTCTGTATCCCTTACATACTAAGGCCCCCTTGGAATCATCAGTCTCCATATCCCTTATGTACTAAGGCTCTCTTGGATTTCACTATTGCACTCACCTCATACCTTACATCAGGTAAGATGAGGCAGAAGCAGTTTGTGTAAAAGTTACCAGTAGTTGGGTGAAGTTTTGGTTTTAAAGCAGACCATGACTTTTGGAACCAAGCAACCTGCCTTGTAAGAAACTAAGCTCTGAATATACCAGGTTGATTTTGTTTTGAGGGAAATTCACAAGAATTGTTGAAAAATCATAAACTTTTATGTATAAAATCCAGTGTTTTTAATTCTGCAATATTTTAAAGTTATAAGATATTTAAAATGTCACAGACTGTAAAGCATATTCTGGGGTGTACTGCTCTGTGCGGTACCACATGCTGCTGTACACAGTACCACATCTAAGTCTGGAGTATCTGCAGTGGATTGCAGTACAAATTTTATGCAACTTTTACTCCTGGCTCTGCTTTTGTAGCCAAAAGACAAATTTAGTGATATATTGTTTAAACATCTAAGTTCTAAGAAAAAAAGCTGTAGGCTTTTCACAGGAAATCACAAAATTCCCAAGAGGCCTCAAAGTGAAAAGGAATGCAAGGTTATTTTTCTAATTTGTGCACATTACTGCTATGGTCCTAACTTGTCAGTTGTCAAGGATTTTTTTTCTACTACCCTGTTATTTTGTGGCAATTTTACTATGCACTTCTTCTACCAGCCCTTTGCCCTTTCACCTCCTCCCCCTAACAGATTCCAGTTCTCCTCATGGTTTGTCAGTCAGTCTTCTTGATATAGCACCTCTGATTTTCTTTCACTGCAACATAATCTTCTGGCATGTTAAATTACGTTCATTGGAACAAATGGTGTCTTACTAGTTACACCACATATTACGTTGTAGCAGATGGCACAGAGGATTAAGGCTATCAGCTGTTAACAAACTACTTTCTGTGGTATGGGGTTTGATTCCTTCAGCCTTCTCTACTGCATGACTTTGGGGAAATTGGGAATCCAGGCTAGAGTCTTTATTGGTCTTCAGGACTGCTTATCTAATAATTACCTATGAATGTTCACTGCTCAGCCAGCAGCTGGGTCCAGACCAATAACACTTCCTGTAACTCTACTGGAGTAAGACCCAGTCACAGGTAAAATGTGCAGTAACCCTCTAAAAGTGGTAACAATAGCATAGCATGCCTCCTGCTTTGCTTTAGATAACAAGGCAGAATTATTCAGCTTGGTTAATCCAGCTAACAAATAAAAAAGCAGTGAGAATTAACTTGGACGATAAAATGATGAGCAATGAAATGTTTCTCCTGTCCTCTCGACTGATTTCCCATGTTCATTACCAACAATGGCAATAAAACAAATACAGCCCAGACAGGAAGTGTATGAGGAGTAGAGATAAGAACAGCGTTTGTGTAAAGAACAGATGGCTATTATTCAGGTAAGAGGCAGCTATCCTCTTGGCTGTTCACTGGATCAACCCTGGATAAATATCAAAATGCATACTGTTCCTTTCTCTCAACTTTCCTGTTCTAGCTGTTAGAATCTGAGAAATGTATTTATTTTTATTTACTTATTTAACATTTGTTTACCGGGAAAGTCTGACTTGGAACAAAGCCAATTTCCAGCGGAGGCCCAGGGAAAACCACTCCAGATGCATGTCTTTGAAACATGGGAGGAAACCAGAGCACCTGGAGAAAACCAACATGACACGCAGACTCTGCACAGAAGGCACTCCAGCCAAGAATCAAACCAGTGGACCTCTTGCTATCACTGCACCACTGTGCTGTTCAAATAAAGTTCATAAGGCAGACACTGGCATTTAGTTACATCACTGCTGTTTTTTATCAGTATAGATCTGCTGGCATCTACTTATTTAACTATGTAAAAAGGGCACTCACACCCATAGCCATACTCAAAACATGTGGACACACTCAAGGACACATACACACAGACACTCACAGACATGAAGCGCACACACACACACACACACACACACACACACACACACACACACACACACACACACAATCTGTTTAAAGTAGTTCAGTGTCCTACAAGCAGAGTGAATGCACTAACAATTTATATGTGCACAGTCAATGGAATTCCAGCTTCTGCATAATTGCAATTTGCTGATATAAACAGATGGACATCTGTGTGTGTGTGTGTGTGTGGGGGGGGGGGTGGTGAACATGCATGCGTGTGTCAACACTTGAAGTACAAAGATAATTTCACTATCTTTTATCGGTGCATTTGTGAAGAACATAGAACATGTAACTTACTATACCTAGATGTAAAAATGTTGAGATAAAGTGCTACTGCGTAAATAATGCTGACATTTGGTGTCTTCTAGTGTTCACACATTTAAACTGTGATTACACCACTTGCCTTCACCTTTATTGTCTAGTTGTAGTACTCAAGGTTAAATGCAGCGCAGTCCACACCTTAAGCACTAATTTTGTCTTAAGTAGCTGGTCTTGTGAGAAAACTAAAGTATTAGGAGCTTAATGAGTACTTGTAGACTGATATGGTTACTGTTTGATACCAACATTAGTGACCTCAAGTAGTTCTTGCAGTTTAACATTTTTGTGTATTTTTTTAAATGAAATAATTACTTTAAAGGATGGACCTGGTATATACACAGAAATCAATTGTCACTAGTTCTTGAACAAATTATCATAAACAGAAAAGTTTGAAACGTTAATTATTAGTTAACTAACTAATTAATTAATTCTAAGGATAGTTGACCAGACACAGCAATCCATTTGCAGTGATGACCTAATTAGAAGTAAACAAAATTGGAAATGCATTCTAACTGGTATTTGTATGAAAAAAGAAGAGCAATTCATATTGATGACAGAGACCCTTAAGAGATAACTCTCGTGATAATCAGGTTAATATAAATAAAAAGGAATAGTAAATAAATGAAACATGCATTTTTATGTATAGTATGTGGACTTGGATAGAATTGCATTATGGCAATTGTATAAAACAATGTTCATCATCATCTGTAAATGAAGACGTTGCCTACATGTATGACACAATGATAAGAAATAGCTAAAATGATTAAGTTAGACTCAGTTGTAATGTAAACTACATTTTTGTTTCATAATCTTTATTTGTGGTATAAAGGATCAAATACAAAATCTCATTTAGGTATTCTTAAACAAAAGAAAACTGTTCTGGATTTCCGAATTGTGTATTGCAAAGAAATGGCTATGGGGTTAGTAGTAAATGAAGCGAACAAAAATCATCACAATTAAGTCTCTACCTATTTTCTCACACATCTGAAAAATGTCATAAATTAATTGCTTATCTTCTAAGCTGCCCACACTGTGTGTCGTGTGTTAAGTACATTCTGTTATGGGATGATAACCTCTCCAGGATTAGTTTCTCTGTTTTGCATTCCATGGTTGTAGAGATAGGCTTCTGCAATCCTGAGACAGATAAACTGTATAACGGAAGAACGAATGAATGAAAATAGGTTCTTCTTCCCCAGAGTAAATGCTAAAACTGTATCGTAAGTTTATAGGTTAAAGTGCCAGGCTTACATACACATCAGACTTTGAGAATCTTGAGTCCCATTATTGTATATTATTTTTTTTATAACTTGAAGACTTGTCAAAATTGTTTGTAAAGACAGAGCAATGACTTTAAAACTTACCGTGAGTAATAGTCATTCAGGCTTTGTGAGTCATTCTATTTGTTGTTTATTTTGATCAGATGACTATAAGATTTTGTACCGTCTCAATCTGCTGTATTTTCAAAGTGTAAGTTTTCAAGCAGAATCCACTTAGACATGGCTTAGTATTGTTAAGCACAGGTGTCCTGAGGATTATGGACAGTAAGAACAGTTCCTGAAGTCTTTTCTGAGTAACCCATGTTTTCTAGTCAATCTGTTATCTTAATTATTTACCTCTGTATTTTTTCTAGCTGTGTTGATTACTGACCAAATCAGTGAGGTATATTAAATGGAGGACAGTGACTTCCGACTATCTACTGGATATGTTCTTAGAGTATTAGATGTGCTACATTATATGCTTTTTTTCTGGCATCAGCAGTGGCATAGTGACTAAAATCTAAGTTTCAATGATTACTCTTCAGTATTTGATTTCTCGGTCCATATTTAGTGAGTTGTCATTGATTCTGTATAGAAAATGTATGTATATCTGTTTTACTAACTCGGATGATACTTGTATAAGTGATTACTTTAACCCATCACATTTTTGCAACCTTTGTGGGGCTATAGCATTTTATAATTTTCTTTTCTTTGGTATACATCCATGGCATAAATGAACACATAAAGCATAGATGATAAAAATAAAGAAACAAATACATAAAATAATGCAACCCAACGATAATATGTACAACAAAGTATTTACGACTATATATCAGTGTATTGAGTGACTGCTTAGCAGAATAGATTATGCTGAGTGAATATTTATATAATAATGTCAAGAATTTTGATCCAGTACTCCAGAAGAGAAGTAGTGGTTTCTGTTATGTAGTGTAATTTTATGGCCCTTGATAAATTTAGTGTCCGTTTCCTTAAAAACCCTGTCCAGGATAAGTTGTTTTCTATCAAGCCAGTTTTGGATGGCATAGAGTTCAACCAGCATGAATAATGATACTAATATATAAACAGTAGGGTAGGAAGAACAGGAACGCTCCTAGAAAAACATGTTTCATGATAATCCAAAGTTTTAACCTGGCATTGACTGAGCTGCAAATTTGACAGGAATATTTGTAACTACATAGAGGATGTAATAGGTCTGTGTAGTTAGTTACATGCAGTGCATGGGAACATTTTGTGATGTTCAGTCACCTACATATTTTACAAATGACAGTTCTTTACATTTAATAGAGTCAGAAAGAAACAAGATTGGTTCCATCAAGGGTCTTCAGTAATTCATCTTGATGCTTCAGTATGTTTCAACAGGTAAATATTTGCTCTAGTCTGCAATATTCTTTGTCTCAGCAAATTATCTACTATTCGGCTATGTAAATATTAATGTTTAGCTGAATGAGATTATATTTAATACTCCAATGAGGCATGGATATATTACTGTGGTAGTCTGTAGTATACCTGCCCACACAACTACTTTAGTCCTGTGATGAATACAAGAAAAAAAAAACTGTGAAATGTAAGATATGTACTGCATTTTTGAATCCTCATGAAGAAATTATTCTGTAAATTTTGGGACAAAATATTGAAACATCAAGTTAAGAAGCTACATTGTCCAGATTAAATGCAGTATAATAGCTGTAAAACCAAGACAGGAACCAGTCCAAGATTCACACAATACTGTTTATTAAGCACTTTCATCTCATAAATGGAAACTTCATCAGAATGAATTAAGATTCAAGCAACCCAGCTTATATACTAGTCTTATGAGGGAAATAATATCCACAGGTTCAGCAACTCTTTACATTTCACAGTGACAGTCTCTCCTCCAAGCCTGATACCCCACCTTCCCACTAAACAAGGTTGGATGGATGGATCTGTACAAGTTAGTATAATAAAAGTTGTGAAATGTTTTACTTCATGCATTCAGCATGGTAATTATTTTGTTGGTCCTATCCTTCCCCCATAGCTGGCCTTAGGCATAGGCCAACTAGGCGGCCACCTAGGGTGCGGGTCTAGCGGGGACACTTTTCCAGTATTTATTTGGTGTAGGTAGACCAGGATGGGGGCACCAGGTAGTGTGGTGGGGGACGCCGTGGATCCTTTTTGCCTAGGGCACCAGTTGACCTAGGGCCGCTCCTGCCTTCTCCCATGGTCATGGCCCACTGTGACTGTATATAGGCCACCACAAAATGTGCCCCACTCAATGATTATCTGATACTGATACATGATTTAGACCATCCAGGCATGATACAGCTTATTAGAAAAATGGGAAAATTCACCCTCAGCTGATACAAAAGAGATCCTTGGCATACCTCTCAAGTGCCCCTGGTTCGCAAGGATATCCCTGATTTTGGCACAAAATTTTGACTGCCCCTCTGTGACATTTTAAAAAAAAGATGGCAGACTATAGTATATAAATAAGAGCAGTCTTTACATGTGCAAATTCCTTGTACTTTAAATACATGAGGGTTCAACTTCTAGTCTGTCAGTTTAGTAAATCAGTAGTTTCAACATTTTAAGTTTAACCGTGATATGAAGATTTTGTCACTAATTATTAAAGAATTCAAAGAAATTAATCTTACCACTGTAGTTTTTCCCTTATCTGAGCCATCACTAAATACAAAGCCCCCTTTTGTATGTATAAATCCAAGCATGTCACTCAGTAGAACATCCCCAGAGATTTATAACCATGACAAGTAAAAGTCTTAAATAAAAACACTTGCTGGTATGCGATTGGTACAATTGACTGCACAGCTCGAACAGAGAATATAAATGAAGATGCTATCCACACAAATGGCTCAAAAGGAAGATTTATTTAAAATCCACACAACAAAGTTAAAATCCGGTTAAGCGCTTTCATCTGTGATACAGACTTCATCAGTACCAGATGAACTACTTCCACACCATCATTTAAATACAATTTTTGGCGCCACAAAACGCAAAAGAAAAAAACGTTAAAGAGACATTGGCTTAATAGATTCATAAACAAATTATGCTTTGCTGCAACACTCTATGTAATCTACGGTACTCTAATGTTTGTGAATTAATATACTTCAATAATAACAATCTTAGAATACTATAAAATACTATAAAATATTGAATATAAATTGATAAATTAATAAAAATGTTACTCTATCTAATATGAAACAAAAACTATGTCATAATGAGGAATGGCTTAATACTAATAAATTCATTGATGCCAGGTGATCTGATGGCATATGTCAATATCTGCCATTTGCTCTCTTTCATAGCTAATAGTGCTTTCCAATTTCCCCCATAGGCCATTGTTTCAACCTGATCTATTATCGCAAATTTAAAAAAGTGTGAATCATCATGCATGTAAATATGTTTATAAAGTGCATTATTTTTATCTTTAACTTTAATCTTGTAAGCATGCTCATAAATTCGTTTCCTGAAGTGCCTCTCTGTCTTACCTATATAAAATGCACTGCAGGCATTACACGTAGCAATGTATACAACTTGTTTGGTACTGCAATTGCCTGCTTTGCATTTAACTAAAGTCTTATTGACGTCTCCTAACTTAATACTATCCACCTCATTGATGCCATAACATTGTTTGCAAGATCCACATCTTTTTGTTCCCAACACTTTCTTTGTAGTATGTGTAGCATTAGAATTAGAAGCTTTCTCTAATAATTTTTTAATATTGGGTGCGGTCTTATATACAAAACAAGGATGTCTACCTAAAATCGAAGCCGTGTCATCATTTACCGTAATCAAATTCCAATGCTGTCTTAATATATTTCTAATATATTGTGTATATGGTGTGTACATCAACACACAAACACGATTACTAAAAACATCTGTCATATGTAGCTCCTTTGATTTATTATTATTTCTAGTATCCATTAATGGCTTACCCAATAAGGGTAAATATTTATTGCCCCATTCTTTTTTAACGTAATTTGCTGCATATGACAATAGGGCTGAGGGGTAGCCTCGCTTCCTAAACATATTACTTATTTGATCAGTTTTCAGTATTCATAACTTCCCTAGTTGATGACATGTGGGCTGCCCTAATACATTGCCCCTTAAAGACATTTTTAAAAACATGAGGGGGATGGTAACTATTAAATTCTATGTAATCATTTGAGAAAGTTTTCTTCCTATATATTTGAGATGTGAACCCCCTATCCGAATGACTAATATAAGTGTCTAAATAAGCAGTACCACTCTCACTGATGTTGTGAGTGAATTTAAAAAAATAAGTGGTGCCATTGATGTATTCTATGAAGGAGTTAATCATCTCCTTGGGACCCTTCCATAAGATAAACAAATCATCCAGATATCGTGTGTAGTATGCTATATTTGGATAAAATTTGCTTTTAAAGAGAAATTCCGTTTCCCATTCTAACATGACGATGTTGGCAAAAACGGGAGCACATGAGGCTCCCATGGCCACACCTCTGGTTTGTCTGAAATATTCACCTTGGAAGTAAATATAATTATGGTCCAAAACTAGTCCCATAATGTCTGTAATTAGACAAATATGGTCCCAATCCATATTGGAAACCTTTCTCAAACCGTTACTGAAATACTCCAATCCAATATCCTTGGGGATGCATGAAAATAAGTCCACTACGTCTATAGTGATAAATATAAGTTCTTTATTCCAAATATCTGGCATAAGCTGACTCAAAAAAGTTCATGAATCTTTGATCATATGTGTAATATTATCATAACCCGGCTTAACCCATCTATCTATGGCCACTACCAAAGGATATGTTTTTGATCTTGTTCCTGAAACAATAGGTCTAAATGGAGGTTGTGTAATACACTTGTGTACTTTAAGAATGCCTATGATGGTAGTCAGAATCGGATATTCAACTTTTAAATATTGATAAATGTCACTAATAATTCTATGATCAATAAAATATTCTTCTAATGACAGGTTGATTCTTTTATACCCTATATTGATCTTATTTAATGATACTACTACATAATTGCCTGATGAATACAAAATATTGTACATTTCATTAATATAATCAAATGTATTAAATATCACTATTCCGCCCCCTTTATCGGGTTTCATTAATCTGATGTCCTTGTTACTAATAAATTGATTGAGACATTGACGTTCACCCTCAGTCAAATTATCTCTAATGTCATACTTACAAATATCTTTTATCTTGATATTTTTATTGAATTCATATATATCTTGACACACCATTTTCTCAAAATTGACTACCTGATTATTGGATATAGGAATAAATGTGCTTTTCCTTTTAAGTTCATACTGGGCTATCGACCCATGTATATTATTTTGTTGTCTAAATTGCATGGCAAAATTGAGTCTCCTGCAAAAAAGTTTTATTTCCTTAATGGTATTCACTAATTGGAAACTCATAGTTGGAATAAATTTCATTCCTTTACTAAATAACGTGAAAAACTCATGTGATATTCATATCAGTATAATTGAAAACATTAAATTCATTAAAAGAGTGAATGATAGTTTCAGATTGTATTTTACTATTACTGTCTTCATATTCTATGTATTGAAAATTGTCATGACAATCATTAGCGGTAGCATAAATAGAAATATTGGATATTGCAATTGTTAAGGCTTGATTAGTTGACAATCTCTCTTCATTCGCTGTATCAATTAATGTTTTGCAGCCGGATAAAATCTGCCCCCTGAAAATTAGTATCCTTGTCAATTTGTCTACCTCTGTTCCTATAATGTCTTACTATGCCGGTCGCAGATCTATCCTGTGGCCAAATGTAGGCCCTATTATCATGGTATTGCTCAACATCCCGCTGTATTTTTCTACTTTTCCTAGTATATATTCCTTTAGCCTTCTGTTCAGTATTATTAAACTGCTTGTCATAAAAATATTTCCACTGTATAAAAGATCTATCATTCACTATGTCCTGGTTCAATTTTTCAACTTCACGGACCAATACAGACAATTTTTCATCATTCAACTTAATAAGCATATTCATATAATCAAATCCAAAATTGTCAAACAATGTATTAAATTCGTTGATAGTACCTATATTGTACTCCAGACCCATCGGTAATTTGAAAAATCTAAGGCCTTTAGGTACTATTTGCAATGAAATACATTTGGCTAAATATGCATTATCAATCTTGACATTCGTAATAGTTAATAATTTCTTTCCCAACATGTTAATAGAATCTTTGATAGATCCCTTTTGAAGACCATAATGTCTCCCTTCCTCTTGGCTGTAATATTGTACATCATTCTTGCCAAACTCATATTCGTCCCTCAAAAAAATGTCAAGACAATCATTGTCATGTTGACTAAATGCCCTACTTGGGCCATTAAACATATGACCATTAATTTTATTAATGTTAGTATTATTATTGTTTCCAAAAGGACTAGAAACAATTTTATTAGCCACAGTACCTTTTGGTTGATCAATTCATGTCCCAGTAGCAGCAGAATAAGTTTTGATAGCATTAGGTCGTTTGGGTCTTGCTCCCAAACGTTCCGCTTCATTTCGTACATGAAATAAACTGAAATCAAAAGTAAATTCATTCTCCAACACTTGGCTCATATTAGCTTTCCTGTAATTCATGGTAGGTATGTCCTGCAAAGAAAAAACTTCACCATCAGTATGGCACGCTTGTCCATTGGGAATGTCTATCTGCGTGCTAATGTCAATGCCGGTCGGGATGGGCGTACGCTTAACTGAAGAAGTGCGCTCTCATCCTGCCCCTCTAATGGCTTAGGAGATGTCAACGTCCATCCCACTAGCTCAATAAGCCTAGAAACCTCGGACTTGAGAGATAATACTTCTGTCTGTAATTTACTAAATGATGGTGTGGAAGTGGTTCATCTGGTAATGATGAAGTCTGTATCACAGATGAAAGCGCTTAACCAGATTTTAACTTTGTTGTGTGGATTTTAAATAAATCATCCTTTTGAGCTATTCATGTGGATTGCATCTTCACTTATATTCTCTGTTCGAGCTGTGCAGTCAATTGTACCAATCGCATACCAGCAAGTGTTTTTATTTTTTGGTTCTTGTGTCGTTTGGGTTTTTAGTATCATTGTTTGGCTGGTATGGAAGACAACAAGAAACAGTCACAAGCTTTATTGAGCAGGGAAGAATTTATTAAAAAAAATGTCAGTGTCAAATGTCAATTGTCAAATGTCAAAAAAATGTCAATCTAGGTCTTGGGATATGCAAGTCTATTTTTTTGGCCATTCAATCTCCATATCATGGGACTTTTTCATGCATGTCCAAACCTTTCAAATGGTTTCCACACCTATGCACATACATGCACATATATGCACGCACACCCCTTCACAGTTTATATAGGACCAACAGATGAAGTCCCCAAGGGGTCCCCACTTCATCTGGAATGTTCTTGTTTTTCCATTAGTCTATGGGGTTAGCACGTGTGTTCACAGAGCAATTGTGGAGAAGAATCAGGTTTGTCAAGGAAATCATCACTTTATAACAAATACCTCAAGACACCTAATTTGAACTTCTAGATGTCCATCTTGCCCTAAACAAATTTATGTACCACTCCATAGCTAGATATTGCACATACAATATGTCCCCTTCTGAACATGACAGCTATCTTCAACCCTTAGCTGAAATCCTCATTTAACCAATACCTTTCTACTGGGGGATTCAATTATCGATCAATAAACTGGTTGACCTGCATTGTCGGTGTTCAGCATGCCCAACACTTCCTTAACATTACAGATGCTAACTCCTTTGTACAAACAGCTAACCATCCTATTAGAAACTGCTGACTTCTCCTACTAATAACCCAATGTTACGGAATTCTGAAACGCAAACATTCTTCATTTACTTGATTACTTAAATAAATTCCTCAGCAAACTACTTCTAATGGCTGTCATTGTTGCTAAAACCACTACCTATGTCTCTGACTTGTAATCCCACCTACATAACACAGTCCCTGTCCAGATCAATTACAATCAGATGTGAAAAAACAACCATTACTGTGGAATACCCATAGAAATAACTTACTTATAAGATAAAGAAATTAACGTTTATAAAAATCTCACTCTACCTACTTTAAGAGCACACTAACTAGTAAAAAGCTTAAGGGACAATTTGGAAGCTCAAAACTGAATATGAACTTAAAAATAGCCACTAATACAAAAAATGATGTATCTTTAACTATGTCAGGATTCTTTAGATGTACATAAATTTTTATTTATTTTATTTTTTTTTTTATTTTATTTAAACTTTGTTTTTAAATTGTACTAATAAAAACAAATGACATGTTAACAGAAATTGTTTTCCCTAGAAAAAAGTAAGCATTTTCACCACAGCTCTACTGATTTAGAGTACAATAATGTCTAACAACTCAGTTTGCACAGTAGCGGTCATCACTCTGGACATCTAAACAGTTTCACTTCAACAAATAATCTGAAATGTAAACATGCAAACTTCTTTCACAGAATAATTAACCCTAAGCAGGACCATCTATTGTTAAATTTACTTACCTCAAAAAATGTTGTTAATCACAACATTCATCACAAAAATATAGCAGAATTTCATTGATGTATACCTTGTGTTACATTTTGTCTTTTTTCAGTAATTTAGTATTTTTCAGTTTTTGCAAGTTTATGTAAATTATTTTAAACACAATACACGATAACAAGGTATGAGGACAGCGTAAGGGTAAACTGCGTTCTACATAAATATATTTAAATATTTGGGGTAATAATGGGGATATATGCATATGTATACATGCACTTCTGCAGTTTCTGTGAGCTCTCTCTGCAACACAGCAAAAATCTGAGACAGTGTGAAATAAAAAGATCACACAATTTTTATAGCACAGTCTGCTTGCTGTCCAAGTGTTCATGTTGGTTTGCACTGGGTAGATTGTATCTTTCCATGTTCAAATGATATGCTGTTAGATGAACTGACAATGCTCTAAATTACTGAAAACATGAACATTGGCAAACCACCAAAGAAAATTACATACAAAATACCCAATACAAGGGACTAACGAATAAAAGCTTTAACTTGTATATCTGTCACATTTACAGTTACAGTAGTCACAAACAACCATTTGTTTATGACTGGGTGTAACTGGAAATGTGTATATGAATGGCTGTGATAACATTATGTACTGCTTTAGCAAGGAAGAATGATTGTCTTTCTGAAATATAATCATATTTTAAATAAAAAGTTGAATTCATGAGTTTGTCTTACTGGGTATTTTGTCTTTACTATTTTCTTTCACAGTCTCCTACATTTCCTCACCATATGCATGTATCTGAGAGTGCATGTAGGGCCTCAACCTAAATAGTTCCTTGCCTTATGCCTGTTGTGTATAAGAGTAGGCCTTGGCTCCCCAAAGAATGTGCATATCATAAAGCAGGTATTAGAAAAATGTATTATTGCTTATTGCATGATAAAACAAAGTTAGTAACACTATCCACATTCTGGGGAATTAACTCTCTTGTTTTGGATGTTTTTTCATGAAACACAAATAATTTTAGTACGCTAATTGATTAAACAGTGCCAGGGGTGGCTCTTCATTCATATCACTCACCCCTCTCTCTCTTAGTCTACTTCTCTCTCTAACGCTCTGTCTCTTTCTCTTATGGTACCATTTCATCATGTTAACATGGTATAGTTTGTTTCTCCTCCTGCCTAACAACTTTTTGTAGTTAATACCCATCTCTTTTCTCACAGGATTGAAGAAACTCCCCCATTCTACCTGCACCTTACTCTATCAAGCAGGAAGAAGCAACACCAGCCTTCACCCAAATATGTATTCCTGGGTTCTAACTGTGCCATATCAGACCTTTATTTGCTGCTGTACATTTGCCAGGTGTTCTTGTGTTAACCCCCATGATATTCATAAGTTTGTTTCTGAAATTTAACAGATTATCCAAAGCAGACTCCTTACGGGAATCACTTTTTCCCTCCCAACTGTCACGCACTGAATCAAGGAGCATCTCATAACATGACTACAGAATAGTTCAAATGTTGAAAAACAAAGCAATCTTGGGACATCTCTCTCTCTCGCTATGCAAAGAAGGATGGAGCAGGTACTTGTACTACTCCTGCTTAAACTACTCTGATTTCATGAGTAGGTAAACAATCCACCAGACCACTTCCTCATGGATCATAAGGATTAGTCTTTAACTGCTTTACCCCACAACACTTCTACAAACAGGGCAGCAGGTCTGACAGGACATTAGAACCTCTGTCAATATCTCTCCAGGAAAGTCCAACCTACTAAACGTTTGTAATGGAACATTTGCTAATTTTTGTGCTTCGAAACAAGACATAGCCACTGCCTCAGGGTGCCTAGTAGCATATTCTCCCACAACCAAGCAATACATACCTCTTACCTCCCTGGATTCCTTCCCACCATGGGATAAAGCCCAGATAACTTGAGGTCCATTAGCAATTTGGGTACTAGAGGACCATGACAGGATGATGGTGTTGAGTAGCTTATGTCAGCTCTTTTGTCCTAAGGGAAGGTTGGGAGGGGCATGTGGTTGGGCACAAAAACTACAAGTGAGGCAGGGCATGGTATTAGCTGAGATGCATGTGGATGATGCATCAAAATGCCGATCACAAGCCAACCCTTTGGACAATACACGCATGTGGAAGAGACAGAGTAAGGGCTTTAGGGAAAATGGTCTTGTCAACAGTGTAGCAGTTCTCTAGGATGCCTCAGTGGTTCCAAAAATTGTTTAAAGAAGTCCAGGCAAGGATAGCTGGGTTCTGTATAGACACAATGGATGAGAAGAGACACTGGGAACAGCTGATAATCAAATGTTGGAAAAAGCAAACTAAAAATAAAGTGGGAATAAATATACACTTCTTACCTGTTGTACTTTCACTACTATTAGACCCTACTATGTCCATAGATACCTTTTGAAATGTTTCTTCAAAAAGAGAGAAAAGCAATAAAACATCCTTGGTTTATGTACTGCATTGTTAACCTCCTGGCTCTGTTCCCATGCCTTGTTGTGCTCCCTCATGTTCTTTCCAATGTTTGACCAACAGAAAGTTTGCATAAGCAGCATCCTGGTGCACTTTGTACCAACATGGCCTGAAACTAGAATAGCATATTCTTTGGCTTGAATTGCCAGACTGCTAACACCGGGACTACCAGCTGCTGTACCACTTACCCCAATACCCCCCTTCCCTTATAAGGAGATCACTCTCTTCAGAATAACCCATTATCCTAGTTTAAAGACTTGTCCTGCCCTTAAGAATCAGCAGCATGTTTATCAACTTCCATCAAACCCTCCAGGATGGACTCTGAAAGTTGTGCCCGTCTCAGCCATTCCTTTGTGATCCTAACAGTTGTGTCTCAAATTCAGGTTTGCCTCTGCTATGCCACTTTTCCCTTGAGCGGAGTCCCTTCTAAGGAAGTCTAGTAACTTTGATCAGCCGTGGCTCAGTTATAAGTTTGTGGGTGCTGTTTAGCTCTTACCTTGAAGAAACCACAGAACTACCATTTGTTAGAGATTGAGCCACTGGCTATATTTCCTTCTGCTGACTTCCTCACATGTGTCCTTTCATCATTGCACATATACTGATCCACCATAATTATTTCCTACTGATGCACCTTCTAGGATTTAATCATTATTTTATATGCTACTTGGACACCCCCTTCCTCCCGACCCCACCTCCACAAGTCCAACATTAGTGCTTGTTTCTAAGTTTCAGTAACAGGGGAGTGATATTTGTTTACTGGCACAATGGATGTATTGAGTACATGTACATTATTGGTAGGTATTCTGAATTCAGTATTGCAAAGTTTCAACATTTTGATATTCTGGGATTTTCAATTCAGTAGTGTGACTTTGTGACTTTCAGTATACCATTATACAATAAGTTGCCAAGTACTTAATGCACCTCCCTCCTTCTGTAGATTTATATAATGTGTGTGTGTATACAATAAATATATATATGGTTTACTATCAAAATCCCGAATGCAGATTCACTGCAGATGGTCGATTGCTGTGTTGCTGACCATCGACAGTTCATATCAGCAAATGCCACTGTGCATTCACTGATATGAACTCTATCTATGGGCTAGAGATCACGGTACAGTCTGGAATGGGACACTGATCCCTTTCCTCACTGTAGTGCGATTACCTCTGAGTTGCAATATATAGTTAGCAGGGGGGGGTGGGGGGTGCAGGGGCGATGTGAAGTGCAGGAGTTCAACATAATCTGAGCTCCTATGTGGACATCATGTTTTACATTCGTTGAAGTTGTCGAATCTGCTGAATTCGTTCAGCAGATTCGACATTTTGACTAAGTGAAATCTGTTCTGAACAGATTTTGTAACAACATTCGAGATTTTGATAGCATATATATATATATATATATATATATATATATATATATATATATATATATATATGTATATATATAGTAGTGCTATAGAATCCTGAAGACCAAAATCCTGAAAGCCCAAATACTGAAAACTCAAAATCCTGAAAACACACAGGATACCAACACTTACTATATTCCAGCACAAGTACATACAGAAACAAATAAAACACAAACCATATTAGTCTTCTCCAAATATAAAAAGGGAGGGAAGCCCCCTGCACCCCCCACACTTCAGTACAGTGCACTAAGTGCAATCTCAGAGTTGTTATATTTAAGTAGCAGGGGGTGTGGGGGGCCCAGCCCCCCACATGAGAGTGCAGGGGGGCTTTCCCCCTTGCGTATAGTTGAAGGATAATATGTTTCTGCATGTACTTGTGCTGGAATATAGTAAGTGTTGGTATCCTGTGTGTTTTCAGGATTTTGAGTTTTCAGGATTTTGGGATTTCAGGATTCTGTAGCGCTCCCCTATTGCTCAAAATCACGTTTACTCAAAACGTAAACGGTCACGCACACTTTCGTGAAAGTGAATTTCTACTGAAAATGCACACGAAAGAGAAACAAACAAAAAAAAAACATAAAAAACAAAAATTAACAGTCATCATGTTTATGCAGGGCGGCAAGCCCCCTACACCCCCTACTTTTATATTCTCACTCCAAGATCACACTACAGTGGGGAAAAGTGAATATTCCCTTACCCCACTGTACTGTGATCTAAGCAACAGCCCCCATGGCTCAGTTGCCGTTTTTTTTATTTACTTCTCTTTCACGAAAGTGCATTTTTGGTAGAAATGCACTTTCACGAAAGTGTGCTCGGCCGTTTACCTTTCGAGTAAACGTGATTTCGAGCAACAGTATGGATCTAAAATGTATATATATTTTATATATATATATATATATATATATATATATATATATATATATATATATATATATATATATACATATACACACACACATACATACACAGTTCAGCCTTCTTACAAATGGCAAATGAGCATTACTGTCTTGGTTGCAATTCATTTGTTAAACTAGTCGGTGGACTTGTCCAGTCGTCCAGAGACTATTTTCAGCCATTAACTGGTCCCAGCAGTTTCATGATATCAAACTAAAAGACAAGTTGCAAATAAATCGATTACAAAGGTTGCAGCCAAATGATTTCAAAAACTAATGAAAAAAATACAAACACACTAACTGGCAAAACAAGTAATATGACTTTCATAACAGTGCATAAAATGGAACTTGTAAAACAGAATATTTTCTACAGAACCATTTCAGACTGATGAACACCTTTGCATGAAATATTTCAGTTTTATGACAACTGCTGTATAAATTGCAATTAAAGTTAAGTTACAGCATACAAGGAAAGAGTGTGTACTTAGTGTTGAATAGACAAGGTGCATACAAAGCATGCATATAATAAGAAATATTCTGAATAAAACACTGCACATTGTAGGTTCATAGGTAAATACCAATTTAGCTGTCGTTTTGGGACATTTTAAGCCTAGCTAATTTCCCGTTTTGTGCTCAAATTAACCAGTCCCATTAAGTTAGAGATTGGCCTTACCCATCCCTTGGTCGATAATTATATATTACCCCTAATGAGAATAACTTGAATCATACCATAGATAATTTGAGGGGGTCCATGCATGGGTTAAAGCATTTAGGAGCTGCCTCTGTCCATTAGTAGTACGGGGTCAGTCTTGTGGAAAATCTTCTGTTTTCCATTCTTAGATCCAAATTGTGCCTGAATATGGACAGGAATTATGTTTGTTTTATGTGCATGGGTAGTCTGTTCCAGAGCAGCGGCATCCTCTGCAAGATGTACCTGTCCCTTCAAACCATTCTGTTGTTGGTGCAGAAAAGGTTTAGATCGCCAGTCTGACTACTAAAACATAATCACTACAAAATTTGTAATCAGAAATGTACATACATATTTAAAAGTAAGAAAAAAATCATAAATAAACAGAGAAAATAACTATTTACAAGAGTTTCCATCAAGCTAGTCATTCCTGTTGTTGCATGTCTGCTCAATTCCATAATTATTTTGTTTTTGCTTGTCAAGCAGATATTCAAATGTGCCATTTGACTTGCTGATGTGCAGTAATTTCATCAGTACTGGGTCAGAGGATGCCTTGTATTGCAGGCACAGGTTATCTCTTAGCAGTCTCCATATTGGCACAGATACTATCATATGATTATTTTTTTCTGTGCAGACACATTGCATTAAGCTCACCTTAATGTAAAATTCATGACCCCAGTCCCTGAGACAAAAATGTGCATGGACTACATCAGCAACTTTTTAGACTTATAAGACAATGTTTTAAGATGGTTACAGGTATCACAAACTGCTTACAGTATAGAATAAAATGTATATTGTTAAATGTACATTTGAGCATTGATATTAAAGAATTTCAAGCAGTTTCAAGAATTCCTTTATGACAAAGTTACTATTTTTCACTAAGACTTTACAAAACAAATGTATAGCATGCACTGCTGCAAGTAAAGTAATCAAGCATTATAACAGTATTTCTTCTGAAGGGGTAGTTATAATGCTGAGACGTATTTTAAATCTAAACTGTGGTTTGACATTCAGTTTGGAAGGCTATATTACAAGAAGGGATGCACGCATTATGCGTGTGGGGGATATATGTGTGGGTAGTTTTTGTAGCTCTTGAAATAATTCTAGAATTATGCATTCGTACAGTTTTTACAGTTATGAACAGCAACACTGCATGTTCAGTTGTTGTTGTTGTTTGTCTTTCGGCTTTTTCCCAGTAAGGAGTCGCCACAGCGGAACTCCGGTCTGCTAATGATTGGCAGTAGATTTTTATGAAACGCTAAGGTGCCAGCTCAACACCCAACCTTCAACGAAGGCACACCCATTTACGTACACATGTCTTTTGAATGCTACCCAACCGCGGGGAGGACATGCAAACTCCACACAGAAGGCACTCCCAAGCCAAGCCGAGAATCGAACGGGAGAACATTGCAAGTCAGTATTGTAGGAAAATCTCTGGAAATGGATGTTTCTGGGTTCTGAGGGCATTTTGCAAATGTTTACATTGAGCCAAAGACACATACAAGTCCTAAGAAGTACAATATAAAATACTGTCTGTAACATGCTACTTGCAGTATCCAACCATTTACTTTACACTTTCACTATAGCTCTGGTCCAGGCCAGACTGATGTTGCCTTCCTCAACATTATACAACGTAACCAGTGTCCACTTACCTCTAGGGGTGTAGCATGTGCTGTCACAACTAGGTCCTCTTTCTTATTTGTTATTTCCAGCTTGTCAGGAACAGCTGAAAGAATGTAAGAAGAATGAGAAAGCAAATTATAATCTTATCAGAATGTTTTGCAGCTCTCATCATTGTAAAGCAGGATAACAGCTAATGTAGTTTTGTTGTGTTATTCCGGCAAATGTCAGTTCAAATCACAGGCTGCGGTAAAGAACAAATAAAATCAGAGCTGCCAACTAGTGCCTAGGCTTGTCCATCATTGAGCAAGATAATCTTAGCTTTGATGAAGACCTGGGTCATCAGAGTACCAGGCCAATTGAAAAGGCTAAATACACTGGAAGACACCTGGAATGGCAGTTACTCTTTCAATTACCTCTAGGGGAGATCAGACCCATGGGTCACAGTTGCATGGTCCAGATTCTAGAGTATGAGAGCAGAGCTGTTTGCACAAGAGCATATCACTGCCCTCTTTCATATTAAACATTTCAAATAATTACTCCTTGAAGTCATCACCCAAAGATCTCGGCCTACATTACTGCCACAGACAGCCTCACTAGTCCTCTGTAGTTTTGCCTCAGCCTCCATTACTATTACAATGTCCTTTCGGAGGTGTCCAAATCAGCTACTCACAAAGGTATCTTACATGGCTCAACATGTTTGTAAGCTTTAGTGGGGATATATACATCTTCAAAAGATGGGCTTAGCTAAAATACAGTTACTTGCAACATGTAAACAATGATTCAACCAAGTTCTGGGAACAAAATCCCTTTTTAACATTTTTAAACTAAAAAAATTAATATATACGGAAAAGTACACAATGCTGAAAAATGAAAACTAGTTCACATAGTTAATAAGTGAAGCTATGTACTATACAATAAAGGATTTTCAAACAACTAGAAATAAAAAATGAGGAACAAACCAGAAAAATACAGATAATTTGAGCAGTAGGCAAAATTATGAAAGTGGTACTTTTCTCAAGATGTATGAGTTTCCCGTTGCAACATGAGTTGCTAAATGGGTCTCAGCCTGTTCATAGCAACTAGGTCCTGTTATCCTAAGACAGGCACTGCTAGATTAATGTGATCCAGTTCCTGTTATCCTAAGACAGACCCTGTTAGATTAATGTGATCCAGTTCCTGTTATCCTAAGACAGACCCTGTTAGATTAAAGTGATCCAGTTCCTGTTATCCTGAGACAGACCCTGTTAGATTAATGTGATCCAGTTCCTGTTATCCTAAGACAGACCCTGTTAGATTAATGTGATCCAGTTCTACATGTGGATTGCAAGAAAGGTTGACAGTAAGTAACACTGTGGATATAACCTATACACATTTTTGATCTGATTGCTGATTAACTGCATCTCCAGACCGAACCTGAAAATGGTAGAGTAGGATCAATGCTGTTCCTTGGCCCATAAATAATTGTATTAATTTTATTTCTATTTTTTTTTCCTTTGTTGACTGGATAAGTTTTACTAAGCTAGTGGCTAATCTCTTTTCTAGGGGAAATTTGGCCAAGAATGCTTTTGAAATGTAAGACTATGTAAGTCATGGGGAAAACTAAAGACATTTTTTTTGAAAATATAAAAGAAATGGATAAAATAACTGTGGATATGATTAAATATGGATATTATAAGAAAAGTAAAAAACTACGTTACAAGAATAGATCATTTGTTATATGGAATGAAAGAATGAATGAAATTATGTTTAATGGTAAATGGACTTTAACAACAATATTAAACAAAATCAGATGGTGATTATGGAAAACTTATTACGGGTCTAATAGTGATGAAAATTTTGTATGATTGTAAAGGAAATTATGAATATATGTAAATAGATTTGTATATCTATATATTTGTACATTTCTAAATATCCCCACATCTATCACTCAGCTTGACACATTAGTGGTCTTTGAAACAGCATTAAAAACCTACTTTTTAAACATTCCAAATTGTACCTGTGAAATACAGTGTAAACCTACCCCCCCCTTATCTTCAATAATGTAAGGTACTCAGATCTATCTGATATCTCATCTGCAAGCAGTATGACACACTTCTCTGAATTCACTATTTTATAATATGTATTAAATCATACTAGGGTCATTGATTACTCTGATATGGATGGAATAAATGTAAATAAGTTTTTATGTAATTAGAATGTTTATATGTTAGCAGCCCTTTGCATAACTTGATCTTTGCACTGTTTCTTTTTTCATGTTCTCTTATATATTAATAACTGTCTTATATCTTATAACAGTGTCTCTTTTTGTACTGTTTCTGCACTGTTTGCTTTGTATATTAATAACTGTGTAACATTTTATAACTGTGGAGCTTTTCTCCTCGGGCCTCCATTGAAAATGGGTTCCTGACCCAGTGGACTTTCCTGGTCAACTAATGTTAATAAATAAATAAATACATTTGAAAATATGTAAATAACACTTCTTTCTGTATATAAATAAAGGACCCTACACTTTCTGCTAGGTGCCATGGGACCTTTTACATCCATCTGAGCTACCAACAACTCAAGCAGATATAACCTTGGTTTAATGTCTCAGCTGAGGGAAGACACAGTCAGGAGTATGGCACCCTCCTTATGCTGCACTGCAGTATCAAAAGTTGATCTACCAGGTGTGAGAATAGAGCCCATAGCCCTTTGCACCAAAGTCATGTCTGCTACCTGAAGCTGCTAGTATGTTTGAATGTGTGGGTGTAAAAGGGATGCTGGCAAAAGTGTGTTTTACTTCTCTAAATTATTGAGCAGACAACCTTGAAACCTTGTAATCATTATGGTACTCAGACCAGTATGAAAAGAACCTGGGTTAGGAAGGTTGACTTATGATTCTCTTTAGGTATTACGTGCTAGATAATTAGAGGGTCTGCCTTGATTTTTACAGCTATAAAACATTTCTTATGCTAAACATGTTTTCTTAAGTAAAACAGAGCTACACCTTCAGAAAAATGTAAAGAAATTGTCTGCAAGATGCAGAGTAAAGGAGATCAAACTATTCAAGCTGCAATTAGCCAAAATTATGAACTTCAAAGCCAGCTATAATACTGAGACTGACAATATGGGCTAAAGTCTTGAACATTATCAGCTGTAAGATTGAACAAAAATATGTACAGTGCCATTTTGAGAGTAAATAATCCAAATATAATCTGAGAGACTACAATACAACAAACAAGTTCTACATAGCTCTTAAACGTGAGTGTCTATTAGATGAGCCAGCAGCTAACTGGACCTTTTCTTTCTACATCTGCTGATCTGAATTAAGAAAACTTTTGATATTGCCCTAAAGATGTTGAGAGCACAGTCTAATTTTCTGCAGGTTAATGCCTGCTTTCCCATCTAAGCCATTGTGTATGTTGCAGGTTATATAGGAAACTGCACTTTTTGATGTTCTACTCAGTCAACCTTTCTAGCTCATTTTGTCTCATTTCACTCATTCTGCCACTTAAAATACAAGCCATCCATCCTCAACCCCTGTTTCCTATTTTCCACATGGAGTTGGGGTGTTATTTCAGGAGTGACAATCATCTCGAGCCAAGATACAAGCATTTATCAAGAAATATATACCAAAGCTATAATTAAAAATAATTAGTAAGAATGATTCACATTTAAATATATGTTTGTTTTATCAGACCTTTGAAACAAACAAGTGCTTCATTATCTGAAGTAATGCTCAGACCCATTTAGCATATCCTATTTGTTTTTTGTTTCCTCATAGTTTTCTTATTTACCTTATTTCTGCAGTCCATCATCATCAATGCACATTAACATTTAATACCTGTTTTGTTACATGCTGTAGATGAGTTTCATGAATATTTTGACTTACACAGGAGGCCTGAAAGACAGCATTCCATTTGATACTTAATGACCGCTATACAATGAAGTAACATTTTTAACACAGTTTTCTTTCATTATGCAAACACAACCCTCCCTTTAGAGCTGTTTGAGATTTAGAAACACTAAAATGAGTGCTTTTGGGTTGGTTCTGTCTGCATAGGAGTTGTTTGAGATTTAGAAACAGTAAAATGAGTGCTTCTGGGCTGGTTCTGTCTGTATAGGTTACGGGACCACAGCCCAAATATAGTTACTGTAGTGTTCTGAGTGAAACAATGCCCCTTCCATGCTGCTGATGTATTATTTAGCATGAAGAGCAGAGGCAAAATTACCAAATAAGTGCAAAAAAATAAAATAATCACTCTTCTGTATGTTAGTAAATTGCTACTGACAGTGAAGTTCCTTGTGTTGCAGGTAAACCTGCTGAAAAACAGAAAAATGTCAGCAGCGGAACCATAGAAACACTGTTTTTATTGTAGATAAAGCGCTTTCATCAGTGTACTCCACCAACTTCATCAGACAAATGATATAACATGTAGTTGCAGTTTAAATACTTTCAAACTGCCATATCAATTACACAATTAAAACCATTTTTTTTTTAAATTAAAGAGATATTACCAGAAAACACCTTGCAACAAAGAACGCCAAAGTGGGAATAAAAATTACATGACTAGTACTGTAACATAGTTAAATATAACTGAGTTCTTTACGTTAGCAGAACATTGCAAAGTCTTTATCATAAATAGAAACAGAAAAATATATGGTTAAAACCAGTCGACCAGTATGACAACAGTATTACCTAGTCAGTTTTTGTCCCCTCCCTGTATACCTATTTGTGTCCTAAAATTCTTCGTCTAAAAACTTTGATGTGAACCAACACCAAAACCATATATTTGGCGCTAATCCACTATACTTACGTTTAAATGAAATAAGTTGGAAGTTCATAGGCGTTTTTAAAGCCCAAACCCAATACTTTAAAAAGACTTGTACCATATATTGTGGTTCTAATCATGTACCAGAAAATACACTAAAAAATACAAAGTGTATAATGTAAGTTGTGCTATCAATGTAGTTGTATTAATAATGTTTTTATATATACCAAGCCATAGATAGAATAGCCTTATCTATTCAAAGCCTTAAGTTTAAGAAGGCATTTAATAGAAACATAATCATTAAGCTCTGGGGGCACATGAGCCGAGGTATGTACCTGCCATCTCAACTGACATTCCTCCAGTCTGAGTTCCCAAGGCCCACCCCTAATATTGTGTTCTACCTGTTGTAGTACCACAAACTGAACTTGATGGTTGGGGTGTTCTATGATGTGTCTCACCAAGGCGTTGGTAGTGTTCTTCTTCCCAGTACAGTAGGTATGTTCATATACCCTTTGTTTGATTTTTCTCTCCATTTTCCCAATATAGTATGCATCACAGGAGACACGAGTTGTGCATAGACAAGTTGCTTTCAATAGATAAGGCTATTCTAACTATGGCTTGGTATATATAATAACATTATTAATACAACTACATTGATAGCACAACTTACATTATACACTTTGTATTTTTAGTGTATTTTCTGGTACATGATTAAAACCACAATATATGGTTATAAGTCTTTTAAGAGTATTTGGGCTTTAACAACGCCTGTGAACTTCCAACTTATTTAATTTAAACGTAAGTATAGTGGATTAGCGCCAAATATGCGATTTTGGTGTTGGTTCGCATCAAAGTTTTTGGACGAAGAATTTTAGGATACAAATAGGTATACAGGGAGGGGACAAAAACTGACTTGGTAATACTGTTGTCATACTGGTCGACTGGTTTTAACCATATACTTTTCTGTTTTTAACTATATATTTTTCTGTTTCTATTTATGATAAAGACTTTGCAATATTCTGCTAATGTATAGAACTCAGTTATATTTAACTATGTTACAGTACTAGTAATGTAATTTTTATTCCCACTTTGGTGTTCTTTGTTGCAATGTGTTTTCTGGGAATATCTCTTTAATTTTTAAAAAAATGGTTTTAATTGTGTAATTGATATGGCAGTTTGAAAGTATTTAAACTGCAACTACAGTTTATGTCATTTGTCTGATGAAGTTGGTGGAGTACACCGACAAAAGCGCTTACTTTATCTACAATAAAAACAGTGTTGCTGTGGTTCCGCTGCTGCTGTTTTTCTGTTTTTCAACTGTTTTGGTTTCACAATTTGAGGAGTTTGCAGGTAAACCTGCTATCACAAACACACACATGACCACACCCTTACACAATGATATTGCAGAGCTTCCACTAGTGGGACCTCCCACAGCAACAAATTCCCTATTTAGCATAATATACTAATATCTCTTGCTCCATCATCATGTCTAAGAGCTGGATAATTGTATTAAGCACAACATGGAAATGTTACTGAAGAAGGTATGTCAGAAATGACTGTACCTTACCCAAAAGTGGTTCTCTGCTATATTGTCATGCTGCACAGTGCTGCACCATCATGCCGCACAGTGCTTCACCATCAAGTCACACAGTGCTGTACAGTCAGGCCACACGGTGCTGTACTGTCACGTCACACAGTGCTGTAGTGTGCAGCACTAGAGAACATAGTACAAACTGATGTACAATACATTCCAGGGTGCACTTCTACTTGTGTTATCTCTGATATCACCATTGTATATGTCTATAAAGTTCAATAATGATACTTGGTATACTAAGCATAGTTTACAAAATACATTTATACAACTGTGCATTATGTTTATGAATAGCCTGGCTTATACTGCAATGCTAAGGATGAAAGTTTAAAGTCAGAATATGATTCAACTCTGTGTGTGTCTCTGCATTGTTTGTCCTATGTGGTATACAAAGATAATAACTGGGTATGATTTATCAGGTTCATTATGTACAAACAACCAGGAAAGTTTAAAACAATGAAAAGCTATTAGAGATCACACAAGTTTTCAGATAGGAATAACAAAAATAAAAATTAAACCAACCTTTGTTGGCCAATTTACTCACTATTTCTCTACAGCTGTGCTGCCAAACCATTAACTGGTACTAGACAGGTGTGGTACTTTCTAATTTAAGTATATATATATATATATATATATATATATATATATATACATATATATATATATATATATATATATATATATATATATATATATATATATAGATATAGATATAGACGTACACATACTAAATAATGTGTGTGTGTGTCTGTTATTCCCTCTTCCCATCAAATGTATATTTGTAAACAAAAAAAAATGAAGGATGCAGTTTTGTTGACTATCATTTTGTTTTAAGCAATAGATCATGAAATGCTAAGGGGTAAGGATGTTTTCCTTTTTCCCCATTATTGTTTAATTCTCTAGGTTAGTGTAAGTGTGTGTGTGGGGTTGATCTACTATAGAAGCTCGAAGTTTCAAAACTTAAAATTCGCAAATGGTCGAGACCATAAGAGTAAAGTTGTGAAACTTCAAATTTGTAAAAAAAATAAATAAATAAAACAAAAAAAGGTTTTTTACATTTTTGGAGGGGGGCAAGCCCCCTGCACCACCCACACCACCTGCTAAATAAATATACCATCTCCATGATCGCACTGCAGTAAGGAAAATGGTAAATTTCCCATTCCGAGCTGAACAGCGATCTCCATTCAAAACATGTGTATGTAAATATATCTATATATATATGTATAGTATTACATATATGTGTATGTATAATAAACAGATCCACATAGTGAAACCTCGTACTTGTGAGAGCAAAACTGCTGGCTACAAATCCTACAAAATTAGAAAAAAAGAACCACTCACTGTAGACTAGCTAAGCTGAGACTTCAGAGTAATAAAGCACTTATAACTTGTTTAGAAATCAGAACTTCTTTATTGAAACAGATGAGCACTTTCCCCCTTAAAAGAGCTTCTGTACTAACAATCTATGAATTTGTTTCTACTTGTTTCCCTTATAGATGACACACACACACGCACACACACACATATGCAAAGAAGCTTTCACAAAATCAGAGATGCTGTGGACAATTAGTTTTACCTGAGAAAATGACTACTGATAAAATTGTCGATGAGTTGTTGCACACAGACATTTGTCAAATAGGTATGAAGGTGGACCGATTTATAGACACTTTTCAGTCATTAAAGCACAATATGAAATGCACAAAATGTTTAATGTGCAAATTAGGAAAAGATAAACAACAATATAGAATCTTAACAAAGCAAATTAACCAAACAATTCCATGATAGTTGTCATATCTGAATGATATACGCACCCTAAATTTCAAGGTGGACCAATGAGATAAGTGTTTAGACATCCTTTATAACAAAGAATAGTAATATAACATAAATTCACATGATTAATAAGATCAATATTTGCTACAACAACAATTCAGAGTAGCTGTTTTGTATAGAAAAATGTCATAGAGTTTAGCCAGGGACTGAAAGTTGTGGTCACTCTGTCACTTAATCCTATCCAGATCTGCATTGTCTGAGTTGTTATTCAACACATACCTCCATTTCAGTGCCTTTATATAATTTAGAATGACAGTCTTTCTAAGTCTGACTTTTCTTGTATTATCTCTTATTATGGAATATATGAGAAAAAAGCTTAAACAATACTGTTGTATTGTTAGAAAAAGTTTCATATCAAGGGTTAGGGTGCTGCAGAAGATGCACTGAGCTTCAGGTAGTGATTTTGTAAGACACAACCCACTTCACTCCATGTCCCACAGTCACAGCATATCATCTGCCTGATTTTGGTGAGATGGCATAACTGCTTCAAAAACACAGACAAGGAGAACATGCAGGAAAGTCTGTGTAACAGCGAAGCCCGTCTTTTCCAAATAATGACAGACAAAACCTTTTGGGCTCAGAACTGAATGGACAAGCATAATGTAATGCAGTTCATATGGTCAGAAAGCAAGAACATGTAGGAAATTTAAATGACTGTCATTAATGGGTCCTGTTCACACACATCTGAACAAACATCCTTCCTGAAATTCTAGGAAAGCAGTAATAGAGGTGAGGTGGGGAGAAGAAAATGATGGAAAAGTAAAAGGAAGTGGACAACGCCCCACCCCCCTTCACATCAGTACTTGTTTAAAAGTACCAACTCACCATACACCTTCAAGTTTGTCATTCCCACTCCACTACCAGAAGAGCCTGCTGTCACCTGACAATAGAATATCCGCTCATCAATTAGACGCACGTTGGAAACAGTAAGTGTATAATCTGGTTGCACGATGATACGATCCGTATAGTCAGTGTGTACATCAATCTTGGAGCTGGTCAAGTCTCTGAATGCAATACGTTCTCTTAACCCATTCTTGACCTCCTGAAATAAACAGATGTGAAATTACTAGTCTTTATGCCATTCACACAGACATACAACCTCTCACAAAACAAAAAATTTGGAGATCCACAAGGGATAACCTTCCTCACAGTGTGACACTTGCATGGGCGCATGTGTGTATAAATGTTTATTATGCTTACATAACTCTGTGTAAAATTGGCATACTTAGTAAAGGAGATTGATGTATACATTTATACATCACAACAGAGTTCAATTTAGGAAGGAAAGTTGCATGACATACAGTGGCAAACAGGTTTTTTTTTTACTTTCTTTTGTAACTCTAATAAGAAGTGGTGCTGCCACCAAACACATGCACACACACATGTAAATGTGCATATAATACATGTAGAGCTCATGTACATGAGCACACACTATACTATTCATTTGATGTGGTTATAGATATGCAGACCCATACCACCTTTGCACTGAGACATTACTTGCATATAAACCTACATACATGCATGCATATACATACAGCACTCAATCTCAGAAACAGAACTGCACATGATAGAACTTATCACATGCACACACATAGCTTAAGCTTTTCTTTGTGCAGTATAAATGCAGGGGAAGTGAAAGCAACAGCATTGAATACTTCCATGACTTGGGGCACCTCTCTGTTGATCTTTCATAGGCTGACACACGTAGAGAATAAGAAATAGCGGCATGACATAAGTGAAAACATGAGTTTGAGAAAGGGGACAACTAGGTGCAATAGATGCACATATGACAAATATCCTTCAGAGGTCCTTTACTAATTTATCTAAAGTCCCACTTGCTCTCTAACATGAGTGATGAACTGAGTGTTGAAGATTCCTGTATGTTATTTGAAGCAAGCAACACTCAAGAAAGATCTGTAGAAATAGAGAGAGAAGACAAGCATTCATTCATTAGCCTTCAATGCTGCTACTGAGTAAATGAGGGAAGCATATCCTTGGTAAATCAGTGCCAGTAATACAGCCAGAAATGAGCTTTTAAATGTATAATTATTACTCAATCGTTACTAGTAGGTAGTATTTACAAATCACATTTATACTGTTAGAGAACTGATTGGGACAGTAATGGCAATCCAAGGACTTCAGGATGAACAGGTAAGATTTTGCAGGGCAGGTATTTCAAAAATGTTAACAGTTGTTCTAAGGAAGTTAATCAGTGACTGCCTTACCTGTGCTTTTACTTGCACAGTGCTGCCATCAAATAGCCTAGCTATCCAAAAGTAACACAGATTTTTTTTTTCACCACAGCTCAAGGCAACAAAAAGGTGGGAATCTGGAACCTGTGAGACAGCACAAACACTCTGACCTCAACTAATGTATTCAGAGACTTGGTCCTTTAACTCATATCATGTGTTCTGCCATACATGCTTGACATATATTATAGTATTCTTGCTTTTTGACTTACAAATATCAGTCCCTTACATGATTCTATGTCACCAGTACAAAACGTAGAATATTGTGACTTTACCCTATTGCAAATTTCACTAAGAAGACAGTAGGAAATGAAAAAATACTGGTTGTTGCAGTCTTCAGAGATTCCAGACTACCAACTTCTGAGCCAAACTTTGTCAAACAGCAGTCAGAGTAGCCAAGTGACACACATGCACACTGTACCAGGCACACCATCTACAATGCATAGTACTCTGCATTAAGGTCTACCATCAGAGCTGGTTAAGCTCCATCAAAAAACAATAACTACTC
Source organism: Protopterus annectens (assembly GCF_019279795.1). Taxonomy (NCBI): domain Eukaryota; kingdom Metazoa; phylum Chordata; order Ceratodontiformes; family Protopteridae; genus Protopterus; species Protopterus annectens. The sequence goes on from NC_056741.1 coordinate 1,190,852,308, forward strand.
CCAGTAAAGCCTCGCTATACTTCTGTATTTTGCCAAGTACTTACAACAAACCACTCCACAATATGGTTCGAGGTAGTCCCTGTCACCTGATGGGTACAAGGAAGCTGGATGGATCCATCAATTTCTGCTTCCAGTTGAGCTGGAAGGGACATCACCACTTCAGCCAGTGTAGCTGGGAAAAGAAAACAGAGAGAGAGAGCAAGAGAGAAAGAGAATGAGAAACAGTGAAGACAATCACTTACAGAAGGGTCCTCTGCAGACATACACTTACATGCAATGTAGTGTTAGAAAAGTTTTACTTTTATTTTAATTCTCTTTGTAGAAATTAGGCCTAGCACTGTGCAACATGCTTTAAGACATGCACTGTAATTACTATCATGCATTAGTCTGAAAGTTGTGCATCATATATTTAGTTACATAAAATATTGTGGTACAAAACTGCATAACAAAACACACCAGGAAAATAGACAACCACTGGGCTCACGTTTCTCAAACTGAATGTTAGATGTTAGTCACTGATGATGCTTAGTATAATATACTTTTTGCCATACTGTGACACACTAAGCCTAATGTTACACACACAAAAATGTATATATTCATAGTGTTATATCATGCTTCTTGCCACACGTTTAACATAGTGCTACACAGAGACCAATAACAAACAAAATTTGTAATAGTGTTATACAGACTTGTCTAATTGGACACTGAAACACAATAAACACAATAAACAATGGACTGAAGTGCTAATTGGAAAGGGCTGCCATTCTTTAATTGAGAGGATAATGGGCAGTCTTTACCCACTGGTGCGAAGATAGTTTTGTCACTGTGCAATTTGCAGATGTCATGTAAGTACCTTCCAATTAACTTTAGGATATCGACAAGTGGAATTTTAATACAGACTGGCACTGTGCTGCAATGATTTTCCATGCATTTACAAACCATGAGATGGATCCTGCTGCTACATATGTTTGTAAATAAACTATTAACCACTTTAACAAACTAAAATTGTGTGCACTTCAAAATTATATTCCACTCAGGTTCACTGTTTTAGTTCTATCCTGACTTAATCTAGATCACAGGTTCCTGCAATCAATTTAGCTAATCTGTCCGATCCAGGATACTGGAGGACATATACAGCAAAATCATACTCTGGTATTTCAGAATATGCACACACACTCTCATTCTGTACAATGCAGAAATATATATATATATATATATATATATATATATATATAGAGAGAGAGAGAGAGAGAGAGATGATGTATATAGCTGCACACACACACACACACACATAATTATAAAATATGTATTTATTTTACTTTGTTAGCTGGGAAAATGAACTAATGCAGACACTCTTTTTGGCCAGAAAAAAAAAAGAGTGCAAACCCTTTTTATAGCTCCGTGATAAACAGATAACTCTTGTTACATATATGCAGTGAAATCTTAAGTCTTAACAGTAAGCAAGGTTCTTGATCCTGCTATGATTATTTTTTGTATCTGTTATCATTGAAAAATATGCATTTGGATTGATTAAGGAATGTGATATGGATTGCTGATGGAACTGTTCCTGAGTATCTACACACACAAACATGAACTCACACACACACATATTCCAATATAGGAATATTTTCTCACATTCAGTATTTTTACTTAATAGAAATTCTAACATAGACATGCATGTGGAATTAACTTTAAATTAACACACCTACATCCACATTTGCACTTAAACAAACATTCACAATCAGTACTAGTTTCTCAAATTAGCTTCAACATGAAGACTGCTGTGCTCAGCTCTTGGTTCACAGAAATATCTGTGTTTGCACACTTATTCTGTATTTAATCATGGGTAAGATAAACATCTGTGCATGAAATACTGCATATAGCCAATTATTAAAATATCCCTATTATTTGCTGAATTGCAAATATTTATACTCATAACAGTGAATTATCACATGGCCTAATTTTCAAGTTTTTGATAAAGTAAAAAAAAAGTTTAAATAAATATTTTATAACAGAGATGTCTTTGTTTTTCGGCTTTTCCCGGTTAGGGATCGCCACAGCGGATCACCGGTCTGCAGATTGATTGGCAGTGGATTTTTACTGTGCCGAGTTGCCAGCACGACGCCCAGCCTTCACGGAAGGCACACCCATGTGCACACACACCTACCTGCATTTCTTTAAAGCTCACCCAGCCACACGGAGGACATGCAGACTCTGCACAGAAGGAACTCCAGCCGATAATCGAACTAAAGAACCTCTTTCTATGAGGCGACAATGCTAACTGCTGCACCGCCGCACAGAGATATAAAGCCATACATGAAAGCAACAGAAAACCTCTTTCTTTACTATATAGACTAACTCTCTTGCTGCACTACATACTACATTGAACAACTTAAATGTAGTTTATTTGTGCAGTTTAGATTTGCATGTAATCTGATGATAGTGATGTGTCAGTGTTTGAGGCTAGCTGTGTGAGGGCAGGGTCATCACAGTAGGGGGAGGGGACTGAAAGAGAGCAAAGCCTCATTTGCAGCAACATAATATTATAGCATGTTTCCTTTTTAATAAACAGATGTTATAGTATTTTGTCCAATTCCTTACACTTACACAAATCATTTCAAATGTAAAATGTTAACATGTAACTGTATTCTAAACTTGTCTATTTCATATTTCCTACTTTAGACAGATAAAGGTGCAGAACATTATTTGCATTAACACTAATATGCATATTAAATGTCACTACCACAAAGTATACAATTATTATAAATCTTATTTGACAAAACCTTTCAGTAAGTACATACATTTTACAAAGATGGGATTTCTGTATTTTTGTGTAAATGTAGCTAGCAGTGAGTTTTGAAATGAAAAGTGTGTCCCCTTCCCAGTACTTAATCTTTTAAGTAAAACAACATACTACATTTCAGACCTTTACTTCTGTATGACAATATGTTTGAAAACAATATTAATTTCCAGCTTTGTAACACTTATTATTTAAAACATGATGCCTTTAATTAAAGCAAAATGAGGAGGAATATGCAAACCTACATGGAAGGATTGTTTTAAGAGCATCACTTTCAAGCAGTATAAAAGAGAAGCCTTATGTTAAGCAGAAAACAAATTATATATTGTAACTGGTATATCAGTTGTGTTTGCAGTGAAAAAATAGAGTTCAGAAACTGACTACTTAAAAAGTAGATGTATGTGTATGTATATGTATATATATATATATATATATATATATATATATATATATATATATGGGTCTACTACGGTTGATTGAAAATGAAATTACTAGGACCACTTCACTGAAAGCTCACTTGACTGAAACTCATTTAGTTGAAAGTTATAAATGGCCTTTTCCCCACTGTAGTGCAACCCTGGAGTTAGTTTATAAACTAAGGGGGGATACAGCCCCCCACATTGGGGTGTCAGCCCTCCCCCACATATCTTGGTTATATATTCTCTTTTGGAAACATTTATTGCACTTGTAAGTATCACTGTGTAAAGTTTAAAATGTTTATAATATGTGGGGGGCTACACCTCCCCCCTTACTTTATATACTAACTCCAAGTTCGCACTGCAGTGGGGAAAAGGCCATTTATAACTTTCAACAAAATGAGTTTCAAAGAATTGAGTTTTCACTGAAGTGGTCCTAGTAATTTCATTTTCAGTCAAGTGAGTTTTCAATCAACCGTTTTATATATATATATATATATATATATATATATATATATATATAAATGTATATATACACATACAAATAGATATATTATTTCTTCCAGGTGTAGCTGTAAATATTACATGTGTGGGTGTACGTACAGATGTCAAAAATGCAACATATTAAACAGCACCTGACTGCACAAAACTAGTTGATCAGTAGCCTCATAAAAAACTACAACAAAAACAAGTACAATTCTTTTTTTTTGTTTGTAGGGGGGCATGCCAGCTTCGAGAATGCACTGCAGTGGAGAAAGAGCAAATTCCCTGTTCCCCACTGCAAAGTGATCTTGCACAGAAAAAAAAGCCAGTATGTTCAATAAATGATCGAATATACTGACAATTTCTTTTTTGACAACTTAAATTTTCAGCCACTTGAAGTAATTCGTATATATGACTGCAAATACATCAGACAAGTTCTTAAAAAAAAAAATCGAACTGATGTGAACACAAAAGTGAAGAAATTTGCAATTACCTAAAACAACTACAAACTCAACCCCATAAATTAAATATACTAACTCCACAGTCGCACGAATGTGGAGAAAGAGGATAACCCCCAAAAGCATATTACAGTGAAACTGCTATAGTACAATTATATCATTTGATCATTTTAACCACCACTGACTAACATTGCTAAAAGCTGAAGCATGTGATAAATGCATGCAGTGACCAAACACAGCATGTATGTATATACAGAGAGAGAGACATGAGCACACACAAGTATACACATATATTAGCAGTTTGTTGATGACTGAAATATGTGCACATATATTGCTTCATGTGAAAATTCAGTGTGTATACTTTCAAGTTAAGTCTTTAACTTACAGAAATACTTTCCTACACCTGAATACATTTTAGTCCTGAATTGGCAGAAAGAAAAATCCCTTCTTATACGCTTACTCAGTTCTATACAGATTACATTCTGTCATGGAATCTCAGAATATTCTGCATAAGTACATTCATTCTAGACTGACAGGAAATTCTGCTTGACTGTACAATTCAGTGCTGAGATCTCATCTACTCACTTCAATATTCAATCCTGCCTCAAAAATTATTTAAGGACAAACATAGTCAACTCTCAGTTTTAAAGATTCATACATATGGTTGTATTCATTTCTTGACATATATAAGGTTCTTCATTCAAACAAGCATAAACACTTACAGAAAACCTTGGTCTCTCATAAGATCTTACATGCAGAACACCACATAAATATCAACAAACACACATGTTCTTTCATTTTCGGAGTCACAGCAATTACACATTATGCCCGAGTTTCAGCTTTGGAGTCATGCAGCATGCTGCACACACACACACACACACACACACTGTAAATCCTCTGATCCCAGCTATTCTTACAGGTACTCTCACTTCTAGTTCTGGGATCAGAGATGCTTCTGCCTTGTTCACATCGCCATTAGACTTGCAATTATTTTTGCATATGAACAAACGGACATGTAAACCTCAATATACAGCTATAAGTGGATATGTATACACCAACAGATATTCCTTAACTATGTGCTTTTTCATATGTGCCATATTCACAGTGAGCTCTGGAGTGACATCTATTCCTGCATGTCACATCCATTCCTTGATTCAGTTATTCCTACAAGTGTACATTTTTAAATCCAGCACTGGTCTTAAGCAATTATACCAAAACATGCTCATTTTTAGTACTTGAATCCCATAAATTCCTCCATGTGCCTCTACTTTATTCATGAACTCAGTGATAACATATACACAGAGGCTGTACCCCCACATTAAACATTACCACTTTGAAGATGTACAACTTTGTGAAAAGGGGATAACTGTAGAAAGCAGAAGTTTCCCCTTACACTGGGCTTTGTAACCTCTGAATGACAATATAATATTTCAGTAGATATTGTCAATCATATGCCCATTTAACCCCCCAACCAAAAAAATAGAATAACTTAGTTTGCTACATATTATACAGCATGACAGTACGATGATGTGATTTTAGTCAAACAGCATAAAACTAAAATGTCACTGAACGGCTCAAAACTATTCCTAAATACAGCATAAACACATGAAATTCACGTAGGCCTGTACTCTTGCATTCACTCCTAAACTCAAATGTATGTGTACACATATGCTTTGGGGAGTGTGGTTGGTTTACTGGTAAGGCCTCTGACTCATGTCTTTAAGGTCTGAGTTCATTTCTGACTTGCTGTCTGGTTGAAGTTTGCATGGTCTCTTCATGACTGCATGGACTGACTTACTGTCTGTTTGAAGGTTGCATGGTCTCTTCATGACTGCATGGACTGACTTATTGTCTGAAGTTTGCATGGTCTCCTCATAACTGCATGGACTGACTTACTGTCTGTTTGACGTTTGCATGGTCTCTTCATGACTGCATGGATTTTTTCTGGGTACTCCGGTTTCCTCCCTCTTCACAAAAGCATTTTGCTCAATTAGCTGCTTTACCTTTTCATATATATTGCATAAAACATCTGTAACTATATACATTACATTTATACCTTTAGACTTTATTTCACATAAATTCCTGCACATTTGCATTCATATATTCAATTTGAAACTGTCGAGTAATACATATGCAGTGATACTGTCCATGTTTAGTTATGAACTCACACAACATTGTCACAGTCAGTTATGAAGTTATAAAAGTTCCTAAAAAAAATGCACGTACTCGTTCACACATGTACACACACTCTCTCTCAGTTTACTGTCTTTGTGTGCCAACCTGCATATAATCACACACTTGCATTCAGTCAAGAACTCTCGTAACATCTTGTAAGAATACACCTTCATATTCATTTTTAGACTTAGAGATGTGTGCTGCTGTTCACATTACAAGGCTCTTGGAAAGAGCTTCAGCAGTGGGTAAAGCTTTCTAATACTTACAGCTCAGTCTGTATCTGCAGCAAGCCTTTCAAGCAGTTGTCAAGGAAACTGGAAACTGCATCATTGACAACAATGAGACCATTGAGCACCTGCCTGTAACCAGAATAGGTCTGCACTGTTTATCAGCATTGCCTGCATATGTAAAATAGCTGTTGGACTGGAATCCCTACCCGGGAACATGATTCCAAGGATAAGGTGGGAATCTCATCAGAGTTATTCTAATCTGAGGAAGGTTCAGTCTGATCAGTTACACAGCTGAGGAGAAGTTACAGTCATTCTGTTACCAGCAGACAATAAAAAAGGAGTTGTAGAAGTTGATACTGACAGTGGTTGAGTTGCTGGATGCACCAGATCTTCTGCACGAAAACCAATTTAGCTGCTGGGAATGAATTAATCAGCCACTGTGGTCAAACCCCCATGCAGAATACTATAGCACAGCTTGTTTCCTAGTACACATTATTACTGCTGCAATTTGAATACATAAACTAATTAATATTTGATGACCCGCGGTGGTGGTGCTGCGGTAGCATTGTCGCCTCACAGTAAGACGCTTTCCGGTTCAATTCTCAGCTAGAGCGTCTTCTGCGTGGAGACATGCATGAAAGGGTGTACCTTCGTTGAAGGTTGTGCATCAGGGCTGGTAACTCGACACGTAAAAATCAACTACCAATCATTAGCGGACCAGAGTTCCGCTCTGGCGACCCCTAACCGGGAAAAGTCGAAAGACACAACAACAACAACAAAACTAATTAATATTTGAACTGTAACAATCTGATTAATGTGTCCCCCTTTGGGGTTGTACAGACAGAAAACAGCTTAGGGGTGAAGCAAATAGTCAGGTTTCAGGATACCAGGGTATTATGTTGTGTTAAACAAAATATCAGATTCAATCTTTCTGATGCTGCTTGGTAAAACAGTGTATTCACAGGCATTAACAGTGGCATCCAAACTGCTAAACCACAGGATATTTAGGATGAGGAAAACATATACAGTGTCAGGGGTGGTGTATGACAGAAGAATGCTAAAACAACGAAAGAAGAGGTGGAACCCACCCTGCAAGAAGTAAAAAGTAAGAATAGCACTAAGGAAAATGAAGTCATAGAAAGCAACAGGTTCAAATGCGGTCACAGCAGATATGATAAAGATGGTGGGTGAGACAGGGGAGAAATGGCTTCTGAGGGTATTCACTATATGGAGAGAAAGGCAACTCTCAGATAAATGGAGACTAAGCATACTAGTGCTGATGTTCAAGAACAAAGGGGATATTCACAACTATGCATTAAAGTTCTGGAGAATGTGATTGATACATGAATACCCACAGAAGTAGAAAGTAAGATGGGAGATGAGCAGTTTGGGTTCAAATCAGGATGCAGTATGACTGACCTGATGTTTGTAGTGGGGCAAATAGTTGAGAAGAAGCTAGAGATGAGAAAAGAGTCCAAATGGGCATTCTAGACTTGGAAAAACATAGGACAAGGTCCCATAAAAGCTAATTTGGTCAGTTGTGCTGTGGTTCGGAGTCCCAGAATCATTAGTAGAATTAGTGCAGACTATGTAAAAGGATGCAATGATTCAAGTACAAAGTGTGTTTGGTCTCACAGAGGGGTTTTCATTGGGACTGGGTGTGCCTCAGAGCAGCTGTGATCCCTCTGCTGTTCAAAATGGTGATAGACTACATCAGTAAACAGGTTGGTGGAGACAGATCAACAAGCTATGAACTGAGATAGAAGGGAAGATAGTGCAGCAGGTTAACAACTTCAAGTATCCAGGAGAGGTTGAGGAGAAGGAAAGTCTGAATGAGGAAGTCCAAGCTAGACTCATAGGAGCTGCAACCAACTGGCAAAGTGCGTTATGATTAGTATATGACAGAAGAATGCCAAAATCATGAAAAGTAAGGTGTAGAAAACAGTGATGTCACCAGTACTACTGTATGGTACAGAAACCTGGGCAGTAAAGGCAGAACAGTACAGGAAGTTGGATGTGATGGGAATGAAGTGCCTGATATAGGTGGTAGGATGCACACTGGAACATATGAGGACATCACAGTAGAAGCCAAAGTAGCTGCAACTGCAAAAAAGGTCAAACAGAACAGATTACAGTGGTTCGGGCACATGTGCAGAAAAGTGGAAGACAATCTGGTGAAGAAGATTTAGGACAGTCGGGAAGAAGGTAAGAGGAAACTGGGGCATCCAGCAAAGAGGTAGATAGACTGTGTGAGAGAAGACCTACAATAGTCACACATAAGTGTTAAAGTATCAGAATGACATTGAACAGAGAAAGATGGCGACAGTTGATATGACACCCTAACCTCATGTAGAAAATGGGAGTTGATGATGATGAAGATGAAGAAGAAATCAAAGGCCTAGAACCCTACAATGGTGACTCTAGAAAAGAAGGTCCATAAATGAAGGCAGGAATCCCTACATTTGTTTTTTCACATAAAGAAATCAGCATATAACGCAGGTTTAATCAGAATGATAGTTGAACAGGCACTTCAGTGACAAGCAAAGCACTGGATGAGTTTACTACTGGTTTGAATTTGGGTTGTTGTTATGGTTTGACTACTACCCTAAAGAGCTGGGATATGCCCCATGTGAAGTGGGTTGTGGCACATATTGCTTACAAGTAATAGATATACTTATGTGACATAGTGGGCAGGAAGCAGTAGGAGACACTGGTGTTTCCTCACACAGGACATCAGAAGGTAGTCAAACTAACTTATTTCAGGTACCCAGACTAACTGCCGCCTCCCTATCCCAATTAATCTGTCTGTAATAATCCATCATATTACAACATAACAACAGTTGTATTAAAAACTCAGCATGCAGTACATAAATGTTACAACAATGTATACTGAGGATGCATAACAGAAGGGCGTGTACTACAAGACCTCACTTGCAAAGAATAAAGCTTAAAACGTACATTTTAGTCAATTTTCTGCATATTTCAGTGTTTGTAAAGCGAAATAAAGGCACCCTGATACTTTGCCATTTTTGAAGTATTAGTGCTTTAATAAGGATCAATTTTGGACCAAGGCTGTGCATCCTGATTATACTTGCAAACACACCTGCCAATGTTAGGACCATATGATGCTCAGCGAGAGGTATTTCTGAACATCTTGAATAAACAGCAGGGGTACATGCTGTGGTACGGATGAACAGCAGGAGTACATGTTGAGGTATGGATGAACAGCAGGGGTGCATGCAGTGGTATGGATGAACAGCAAGGGTACATGTTGAGGTATGGATGAACAGCAAGGGTACATGCTGAGGTATGGATGAACAGCAGGGGTACATGCTGAGGTATTCCAGAGTCCTGCTTATTGTAGCTGAAGTTTACTCACTGCAGTAAGGTACAGCTGACACCACCTGTACTACTACACTATTACTAGATATGTAGTACTTTGTGCAAAGCTACCTCAAACATTGAGTCAACTAGGCTTTCTGAGTAGTTCATGTAACTGGACTAACGCGACTGAAATCATTGTGTTTAACCTCCACTCTCTATCCTTTTGAACCCTAGTAATGATGCTGTTGCAGAATGTCAGTCAACTGTTTGTTATAATCTTGCATTTCTCCACTGCACAAAGACGGTGATTACAGAGACTATTTTCTGGAAGCTTCAGTATTAAATTATTCCCAAAAGGAGCAAACTTGTATGAAATTATGATACATTGTAAATGACTGTGCTGCACCTATCTGATCTGTTGGGGTTGTGCCTGAAATCTTAGAAATTATTGTCCACTTATTACATTCAGTGTGCCATTAGCATAGTTCTAGGCTTTGAGTATGCTTATGCTTCTGTTAGGTTCACAGGAATTCTCACACATACACACTTTGACACCCAAGCATTAAACTGACAAATTCTTATCATCTGCAAAGTCAAAAAGTAAATGCATTAATTGATTAAAAAATCTTTTCAAGTCTTAGCAGAATATCTAACTGGAAAAAGAAATACAATAAAAATCACCAGAATCACGGCTGTAACACCAGTATAAAACTTTTATTCAGCAGGCTTATTATTATTGATAAGCATATTGAATAAAACTTTTATACTGGTGTTACAGCCATGGTTCTGGTGATTTTTATTTTTTTTTTTAATCTTGGACTGTGTGATGACCCACCACTGGACCAGTAATCAAGGAGCCTCAATCCTCACCAGTGGAAACAATATGTGATGACTCACCACTGGATCAGTGGTGGGTCGTCACATATTCGGTGGCAGTAGTGAGGATTTAGGTTCCTTGATTACTGGTCCAGTGGCGGGTTGTCACAGACTGTATATTGAATCTAACCAGATTTATCGCCAAACCATATTGTTTTTGTTGAAAAAGAAATACCTGCACATCATAAGCTTATGAGTTTATCATAACAATAAAAAAAAAAAAATTGGAGCTGCTTACTTTCATAAACATAAGTGTGTAGTACAGTGTCCTAGATCAGTTCTTCCCAGACTCTGTGTAAATGAGCAACCAATACATTCTGCTATGCATGTGCAAATCAAATGGTTATACATGGACAGCACAGTTAAAAGCTGTGGCATAAATATTGTTTTCAACATTAAAATCTGGTAGTTTGAAGCTGCTGTGTTCTAATCATGCGATGAACAATCACATCAAAACAAAGTAACATAATTGTGAAAGGGTGGCAAAAAGATGTGGTGTGAGTGAATAGGCCAAGTTACTCACAGGTGTGTGCATGTCAAGTCTAAGTAAGTGAGGGTGAGCTGGTGTGTACATACACATATGTATCCTACAAAGGGCTAGTGTCCTAGCGAGGACTTCATCTTCACCTTAGGCTATGTCTCCCCAGTAGCGTTGAGTTGTGAGTAATTGGGGAATGAATCTAGATTATTTTTATGAACTAGACCACTATTTCCAACTGGGTGATTCTCACCTGCTAGCATGATCTCTGTATATCATGTTCAGTCTAACAAAGTCTTCTTTGATTGTAGAGAGACATACGAAAACAGATTACTTGTTGCACGTTTAGATTAGGAGCTTCAGACAAGGAACTGCCACATTACACATTAATCATCCTACAGTGATGTACCCCACCCGATATGTGAATAGAGGAATGTCCGTTATTACGGGACACTCATCAGTAGGTGCTGGACTATACTTCTTTTCAAACTAACAAACAGGAAATTATCATTGGAGTACAGTACAGCACAAGCTTCTGTCTACAGAACATATTTGAAAAGTGTGTCTCATTTTATTAATAGAACTGTGTTACAGGCATTCTCACAATACTGCCATTATAATGATACGCTGAGGTCTGGCAGCAGTAATAACCAGAGTAAATAATTTTAGTGAGTCCTCTGTTCTGAGCAAATGCATTAACTGATGATATAAAGGGTAAGAGTTACTCTGCAGAGAGAATCTTGTTACTAAAGTAAAGTGCATCAAACTCACTGACCCAAAAACCAAGGTGTGATAAACTGCTACAGAACAGTGTGGTACTGTGGAGAACAACAGCTGCACTTCTCATGCTCTACCTTAAGACAGGACCACGCTCATTAAATTATAGTGCACAGATCACAAGTGCCACCTTGACTGTGCTTCAGAAACAGCAATACACTTGTTCTTCCTCTGTCTGAGATAGTCAGAAATCTTTTTCTCAACTCAACAGGATTTAGGAAGAAGCCACAGGTACTGTAAGTGAAATGTAGAGCTTTGGCTACAAAGCAAGTGTATAATATTATATTATATATTATATTAAATTCTGCCATACTATTGTGCAGTTTTAGTTATTTTATAGTTACTGTTAATTCTTTTGTTTTGTATTTTTATTTTTATCTGGTGAATAGGTTCAGGCATCTAAATAAATATACATTTGAATATGAATCATGCTGCAGGGTTATTCACATCTAGGTGACTACAAGTTGGGATTTGCATTATACAGCTGGCAAACTTCTACTATTGTAACATGTGGAACTTTTTTGACACCAGTACATTATTTTAACATTGAGATTTTTCTACAGCTGATTTTCTTAAAGTCCCTACAATGCTGACATGTGCTAATTTACATATTTTGAGATTTTTCAGAGTTTCAGTAAAGGTAACTGCAAACATCTCAGTTTTGTGCATTAGGAAGTTTACTTTGCATTTTTTGACTGTTTAGGAACCATAAAACATACATTATGATTAGCTTCCTGAAAATGGATCCTCTCTGAAAACTCAGCTTACAAAATACCAAGGAACAAAAACATAAAACACAAATGCCCAAAATACCAGAATTTCTTAACTGTAAGAGGCTGCCCCCCAGCCCTCAAAGTCCCACATACCAGCTCTGTGGACACACAAACATAAAAAAAAGATGAAATGTTTCACAACATAGTAATCACTTCCGGCACACACTTAAAAATTGTATCGGCACCAAGTTCCAATGGAATTTAGTGATCATCATTCTGTTCCTCTGTGTATTGTGATGTGGGCACTTGATGCTTTGGGAATTTTACCCTAAACAAGTGCAGGTATATCCCTAAAAACACGGATTTACTTCAATAACATCAGTTAGTGCTTTCTCCTCAGTGGATGGACTTGACTTCTTCAGAATGGCAAGTCTGCATTGAAAAACCAAACAAATTATAAAATATTGGTAAAATCAAATGTTTTAGAAAAGAAATTGCTTAGAATCTGGAATTAATCACACCTTAAATGGCCTATCTTTTATTTTATAATGAGAATATTATGGCTTCAGATAAGCAATAAACCTAACAGTAAAAATCTGTGCTTTTTAGGGGACAAAGACTTCTGTATTCCTCCTTTTAACCTCTTCTAAGAAAATAAAAACTAACACAAACTAAAAAAATGCCTAAAAAGTGAATTTTCGGCATGACATTAGTTTACTACATACGAATGCTCATATATATCCTAATTCCAACAGAGTTTCTTTGTGCAGTTTTATCAGTCTGAAAAATTTGTCCCTTTGGATAAAAATGCTCACTGATTTTACTGGAATAAGCCTGTGTTTTATAAGGCGGTTATGTCCATTTCTGTTTTATATCTTTTTGAAGTAGTTTTTACTTGGTTGTATAGGGTCAGCATTACATGTTTTGTATGTATATTTGCTCACATTGAATTATGTTTATGTGACACCCCGACTCCATATAATAATGGAAGAAAAAATATAAAGGGGGTTGATAATGATGGAACACAGCAACCAGTTACAGCGCCTCATATTTTAAGTATGAAACAGATTCAATATCTTAGTACCATATAAGCAAGTTTTTAGGAGTAATCCTTACTGCCAGTCTGCAGTAATAAATGTTCCACTGTGGGGGAATGGCCATATGCCCCATTCTTTACAAAAAGCTTGTTTAAGAGCAGAAGAAGACAATAAGACTACTTCATTTGCCCTTTTGAGTTTTTTAACATTCCGTTTCCCTTCCTTTCACCTGTCGCATGTCCTCATTAATGACCATATGGATTCCATCTACACCACCGATTATGGTAGCCCTTTCCATGGGACCACAACTATACCTCTCAACCTCTTAGAGCAAGAAATCTGTACAAAGCCATAAATAAAAGTAGGACAAAGGTCCACAAATAGGGACATTTTTTAAATATTGCTCTTACAAACTTTGAAAGTTAATACCATAGTAGGTTTTACATTAGCATGGATTATTTAATGGTATGAAGTTGAAACTGAAATGTCTTGTCATTATGTTTTAACTTTCATCTTTAATGATTTGCCACTAATTTACCAGAAAACCACATTTTTTTTGAAAAACAGACTAAAAATATGAGGCAAAAAATCTGGACATTCTGCAAAAATCTGTACAGTTGAGACATACAACCACAACTCATTCTGTGAAATGTATTTTGAAAGAACAAGGCAAGGGTGTGGGCACTCCAGACAATGTGCTACCTGTGTCACTATTCTCATTCTGTTTTATTTTTCAGAATGACCTCCCCTGATCTCCCTGACATAGGTTTGTGTACCAGTGTCATGCACCCCTGTCTCTTCTGGTATCCTTTGAGAAGAGCTCTAGCTACTCTGGTTACTAGTTACATTCCATACCCTCTCTCTCTCTTGGTATCTTTCATCTGTATTCTGTCCATTACCCTAATGTCACTTTCCTTATGTGCCCTCCTGAAATATATGTAGTACTCAACAAAGGTGTTTGTGACCAAGCCCCTGTACAGTGGAAGCATTATCTCTGTGCTTCTGGAGTATTCCTTCTAAGAGCACACCACAATGTTCCATTTACTGCTACCACTCTTTCTGAAAGCCAGTAGTACGTTTATGGTGAATAAGTCCATTCATTGTTGGTCAAAAGTCCTAAATAAAGTCGCCATTCGTTATTTCTTTTTTGGTGCTGTTTTTGGTTCTACTGCTCCCAGTCTGTTGACAGTGATCCAGTGCAGATATGATTACCATCCATGACCCTTTTCTTCTTCTGCTGATATCAATTTCACTCCCCCCATCTGACTTATTGTCTTGTAAGTGCAATACAGTACAATACAATACTTTGTACTTGTTGGCATGGAAACACAACTGCCACTTTTCTGCTCACCTGTGCCAGACTCTCTCCACATCCTTCACTGCTACAACTATATCTGTGTCATCATGAGAGACACTGACTACTGCTGGATCCAAGACAGACTCCTGCATTGTTCCATTAGTCACTTTTCTAATTTCTTACATTGTCCAGCTGATCACAACTCTCATTGTACTGCCACTCAATCATTTAACTGTCCATTTTCCTAGTTTTGGTCTCACCCAATGTCTTCCAGTTTTCTACTGGCAGACAGTGAGGGAACCAAGTCAAAGGACTTGAAGTCATTGTGGATAAGGTCTGTTTTTACTCCCCTGTGAAATATACCTATAAATAAGTCATAAAACTGAAACACACTGGACTTGACATACCTTTCTGGCCAGACACTTGTGGTGGTTACTGTCCTAGAGATTGGCATCCTCAAGAAATGCTATCAGCCTTGCCCTTGGGATTCCATGACTTCCTCTGCCACTGCTGTTAAGCCAGCAGGCCTATAATTACAATGATTTTTTTTGAACTCCCATTGTGCAAGAGAGTCATAAGTGTCTTCCAGTTCTCTAATACTTCTGCACCATTTAATGATTTGTTTAAAGATCTCCATTTGGTGTCTGTTAAGGACTCCGGAAAATAGCTCGTCTGGTCCTTGTGCTTTTTTCTTCATTACTGACCAGTTTCACACTGAATCTCCTCCTCCTCCTCTGTCCTGATGTCTGTCTATTGTTGTCTCCTTTCTGGCCTGGTCTCCTCCTAGAGTGGCACGTACCCCCATGATATCCTTTGTGAAGACTAAAGCAAAGCATTAACTCAGTAGTTATGCTTTATCCTCACTTTGTTGTGATCCCCCCCTCATATTTGCTCAGCTTTGCCTTTTTTCTGCAATGTAACTAAAATGCACTTGGTTCATACTTGATTCTTGCTGCTTTCTGTATTTAGTATTTTTTTTCCTTTCCAGTTTTGTCGCTCTTTTGTTCACCTCCTTGTACTGTTTTTCCTCCAATTACCCATCTCTCTTTTTTGTTTCTTATAGATTCTCTCTTGTACCAAAATTACTAGCCATTCCTATGTAAACAGATTGACCACCTTCTCTTCCCTTTGTCTCTTCCTAGTACACTTGTCCATAGTCTTGTGAACTCTATTCTTGACCTGTTCCCATAGTTTTTTCCCAGTCTCCAATTCAGTCTTGATTGCCTCTTCCAGCAAAGTGTAATCCATTCTTCCAAGATCCTGCACAATACTCATACTTTTTTTTAACCCTTCCTCCATTCCCCATGCTCACACATTAGAAAGGTGATTCACCTAATGCTTGTGAAACCCTGGTACACAAACCAGTTCTCTGAAATGACATTACCAGTATCTTCAGTCTGCACTCCAAATAGTTCACATATATACCGTTCTTAAAGGACATTTCCAAAGCTCTATACTATGACTGTTTTGTTTTCATACACAAGACTCCTGTATGAATGTCAACAGTTCAGTACACTCATAGTGTATGCAGATTTCTCTATAGTTGCCATGACTCACTCTAAGTTGCCTTACTACTTTTGTAAGTTTCAGAAACTCTCAAAATGCATCAGAATATAAACCAAGTATGAACTATGTGCAGGCATCAGAAATATATGCCAAGTGATTAATTATTTTAGGTTCATAATCTTTAATGCTGTCAGTTTGAACAAAATCTCATCTAAAACCCACTGTCTAGGCTCCAAATCTTATCTAAAGTTGACATTATAATATTAAACAGAATCGAGGTCTGAATATGCAACTAACCCTTGATAAAAATAAAAAAAAAAGAAAAAGCTCATGAATATATATTTGCATACAGCTTGATTGCTCTGCAGAATAAACTGCTGACCCAGTTTTGTGGTAATCTACAAATTTGGGCAAATATGAATTGTAACACTAACAGCAGAAAAGAGTAATCCCAAGAATACCACATCTGATACAGATGTCTAAATTAAGTAATCCACTATCATATTTAAATATTAGCTTCTAATCCCATGACATAAACTTACTGAGTCCATTTAAATGGGTCTATATTACCTAACTGAAGCGGCATTACAGCAAATGCTTCTTCATCAACCCCTAAACAGCGAACCGCCAATTATTCGAACAGCCAAATCAGCAATTTATTTCCCTCGGGGGAAAAAAAAAATCACTGATTCTGCCAGAAACTAAACATCACTAAGGGCCCCCACACACCCCTAACTAAATAAACCAACTCTCAGATCGCACTACAGTGGGGAAACGGGCAAATTCACACTGATGGCCAAGCAATTTTTTCTCTAGGAAAAAAATCGCTGATTTGACCGTTCGCAAAACTGCCACTTTGCTGTTTAAGGGTCGATGAAGAGGCATTCGCTGTAATGCCTGTTCAGTTAGATATTATAGACCCCCATTTAAACAGCCAATGTCAATCAGTCATGTAGTTCTAAAATAGAAACAATAATATAATAATGAGGAATAGTATTAAATTCGTTAACAAAGTAAAGGGAGACATTTTAAACCAGTATTCCCATACCAAGAGGACAGCTTACAGTATTTAATTTTTTAATAACTCCACTATATTGTTATTCAAAAATCAATGCAGAGGCAAGTCCAAAATATATAAACTGTATCTCCAGGTAAACAAACATCAATTCCTCATGTCGTATGCAAAAGGCATGTCATATACAATTTGCAACTGAGTTTTGTGACACCTTCATAAAACAGAAATTAAGTGCATTCTTTTATTTTATCAACAGAGTGGGATAGTAGTTGGCTGTACTTTGTTTTAAAAATGTTTTTAGAGATTTATGTAGACTTCAACAGTGTTTGCTCTTTGTTCTGCTTTTACTGTCAGATAGCAAGATTTCACACATTTATTTATTGGTTAATTTTTAAATTTGTTACCCGGATAGTTCTATTAAGCCAATGGTCTGTTTTAAGAGTGAATTGAGGAAGAATCCCTATCTAGAGCAATGCCTAAGTTCTTGCAGAACAGTCGCTAGAACATAGGATCACAGGACCATAGGACGTTACTAGGCTAATGGCCCTAGAGCCCTTACAAGCCTAGCCAAGAGTTTATCCCCAAAAAAGAAACCTCAGTCAGCACCCGTCGCCCCTGTCATTGAGGGACAGAGGTGGAACTCCAGGGACAAATTTGTGATTTCCCATTTACTCATCAAGGTTGTGCTTGAAGAGGGTCAGTGAGGTGCTCTGTTTGACCTGTATGGGAAGCCTATTCCTGAGACAGGGCAGCCTATGGGAAATAAAACTGTCTCTCCGGCAGCTTTTGCTGATGTCTCATATTAGATTCAGACCTGTTGAGTGAGTAATGCATGAGGAGTCAGACTTATGGATATAAAGCATCTCGAGTAGGGCTGGGTCCGAGAAAGCCTTGCAGGCGAGACACAGATCACCCCTGAGCAGTCTGTACAATAGCAAGTAGACTGACAGTGATTTGAGCCTGTCCACACAGGACAGGTGTTGGAGGCCATGGTTTATTTTTGTGAGGTATTTCTGTGGCCTTTCCAGTTGGTGCAGATGTTTTGAAAGGAGCATACCAAATGGGGCATTATACTCAATTACTGGTCTAATCAGGGAGGAATATAGAGAGGTAATAACCTCCTTTTTTATGGATGCGACCCCTTCACTTATGAAATGAACCAGGTAAAAGGCTTTTCTGACCATTGCCGCCACATGATGGTCAAATGTGAGATTGTTATCAACCTCAGTATCCAGGTCTCTCACCACAGGTTATGTGTTTAGGGGTTGCCATTGATGTGGTAATCCCTAGGGGCCATGTGTTTGCTGAATGGTATGCTCATACATTTTTTTTTTTTTTTGTTTAGCTTGATGCTATGACTTTGGCACCAGTCATTAGTTGCTGTGAGACTCTCTTGCAGTATGATAACATCATTTGGGGAAGTCAGTGACAGCACCCAACCTACAGTTGTATGCAAACTCGGTCAGCCACAGGCCCTTTGTCTGGACCTCTGAGAAGTAGATGCCAAACAGTACGGGCTCCCAGGACAGATCATTGGGGAGCTGCACTAGTGACAGGTCTGCTATTGGAGGTGGAAGCTCCTGTTTTGACCTCGAGGAGCCAGTCAGTGAGCCAGTTGTTCACCCACCTAATGAGATAGGGACTCATGCCAAGTTGTGTTAGCTTTTCGATGATAACCAATTTGGGGATTGTCAAAGGCCTTGGCCAAGTCAAGGTAAGCTGTATGTACTGACTTTCCTTCATCCAGGGCCTTGGTGACAGTCTCAAAGAAGTCAACCAGGTTCAACAGGCAAGATCTGCCCTTGACTAATCCGAACTGGGTGGAGTCAAGTGCTTGGAGATTGCTTATGTACTTGTCTATGACAGCCATAATAATATGCTCCATGGCTTTACAGATCAAACTTGTCAAGCTAATGGGGTGACAGTTTCTAGGATCAGTAGTGACACCACCTTTGTGCAAGGGGATGACAATGGCAGTTCTCCACTCTGCTGGAATGAAGCCTGTACTTGGGCTGTGGTTGAATAGGGTGATCATTGGCGATACTTTGACTATATTCAGAAAGAGACGTAATTAGTACAAATCCAATTTGCAGACAAATATCAAGTATATTTTTGCCTAGGCTGTATTATTTTGTAATCTCGGTTCCAAAGAACGTACTTAAAGTATGCTTAATACCATCTCTATGAACTATGATGTAATACTTTTATCCATTAACAGTGCTCTTTTCAGTTATAGCTGTCCAAATATTTGCACAAGGTACATGTTCACACAGTATGAACTGGTCAATGTCAGATGAACAGACAATTACATAGACAGTAATTAAGGAAAGAATATAAATCATCACAAATTATGTTAGAGAGCTTGCTATGGACATATAATATTTAGCACAAGTTGTTGGGTCCAGCAGGTAGACACTATACTGGTCATCAATTTAGACAGGTAATTGTAGATGAGAAATTAGCTCATAAAAAACACTGAAAGTATTGGCCGTATTTTGTTTTCTGATTTGACTTGGAATTCTCCACTGTGGGTGTGGTGCATCAGAAGATTCTATCCCCATATTTGCAGGTACTTTGAAGGAACTGCACTGGAAGCATATGCATTCCAAAGAGCAATACCA
The DNA here is from genome assembly GCF_019279795.1 of Protopterus annectens. NCBI lineage: Eukaryota > Metazoa > Chordata > Ceratodontiformes > Protopteridae > Protopterus > Protopterus annectens. The sequence continues at coordinate 1,190,872,514 of NC_056741.1, forward strand.
TCTGAGGAAGTTATATAAAGTAGGGCAAGAACCAGGTTATAGAAGGGCATGTGAATATGAGAACTGGGTATAGGTCAGCCTAGTCACACTGTTGCAAAAAGGCACAGTCATAGATATCACCAGCTACTCCGAGAACAGATTTAAAGTCCTTCTGTTTAGAGAACAGAACTTATTGTTGGTTGCTTGGGTGAGATTATGCATGGTATAGGTGTTAGACAGGAGCAAAGAATTGGCGACTAGAGTTTGAGTGAGAGTGAGAGAACTCGTGAGATGATATAGCCCCAACTTTGACAGAGTCTGTCTTGCAGCACAGATCTCAGAGAATCAAACTGCCTCATTAAGCAGAAAGCCTGGGTATCAGAAAGACTACACCTGCTTAATGGGGGTATCAGACGTGGACTGAATAATCACTATGAGCATGCAAGGGCTGTGAAAGTTCCTAGTAAAATTTCCACAGTTAACATAAAATTAAAGTTCTTAAGAGAATTTACAAGTTGAAAAGAAAATTATTTTTAGTTCAATTATTATTGGACTTAGGAAATGGAAGTCATCTTGCAGTAACTATTTTATAGAACAAATTAAACCTCCCCAAACCATGCAATGGAATTCTGAAACAGGTCTAAAATATGTACAGCATGGAAAAATGACCTGCTTTTGTTAAGCATCGTTCTAAGAATGGGCCTTGCACTAGGAATTAATAGAGGACAGGTCTGGTCAGCAAAGAAAAGAAACAGAAAGCTGTAGTTATTTCCACAGCGGGGCACTTTGTTTCTGCATTCTGTTTGACAGAGTTAAGTACTTTACCAACTTTCTAATGGTTTGAAAGCCATGAAAAAAGTTTCCCACTTGTACCCTTCATTTTTGTATACATTACTGGTAGCACAAGGAGCAGATAAAGGCCCATGCACTGCAAAGAATTATCGGCTTTATTGGGTGTTCTCTACATAGGTGGATCTATGTCATTTGACTAAAATACTTACTTGACTTATTTACAAATCACTGAAAACAAGTAAATGAAAACTCACTGACTGAACCACAGTCTGACAGAAAGCATTTTACACAACAAATGCTCCATAAAAAATGAAACCCCCACACCCCCTTACTTATATATAGTAACTCCATGGTTGAACAGTCATGGAAGAAATAAAAGCCACCAAACACATTCAATCAGTAATAGCAGACAAATATAAACATCTGCAGATCTAGAGAGGTATGACTTGACGGTGACCACTGCCAGCACCTACATACACTTCTAGATCACCACATGATATCTGTTGATCTCTACACTTTTCTATCAATTGTGATTTACTGAAGTGAGTTTGACTATTTATGATTCAGGCAAATGACATGGATACATACATACATACATATGTGTGTGTGTATGTATATATAGCAGCGTCTCATGAAACGGCAAACACTTATATGAGTGACCCTCTAAAGAGTGATCAGTTTAGACTGAATGCTCATGAGTGAGCATGCAAAAAATGAGCAATTACTTCTTTCTATTTTTTTGCAGGAGTCCCCTACACTCCCTGCTAATTATATATAATAACTCTGAGATCGCACAACAGCTGGGTAAGGGCAAATTCCTTTGCCCTGGTATACTGTGATCTCATTCAATAGACTGCCAATAGAAACTCCATTAGGAAGAATGTTCACTCACATGCGCATTTGCTTTTTCTTACAGCATGAAAAAAACATTTGCTCAAGTGACCATTTGCTCTTCCTGATATTTTTCCATCTCTTTCAACTTTCTGGTTTAAAAGCCCGCATTTGCACTTGTTTCCCACCTTTCTTATAACTAGTCTACTCCAGATACAGATTTGCTGTATCCAGGACTGTCAGTAAGCTTCTGAGCCCCCAAGCCTTTCTGTCTTGGAGGGAAGCCTTCTAGCTTATCACTGGGAGTAGTAAGCACTAGGTAGCCTATCTACCACAAAAGGAGTGGTTTCTTGCCCAGAAATTATAGCTTACTGGCAGTTTGGGCAGTTTTTTTTTTCCATATCTTTCAACTTTCTGGTTTAAAAGCCCACATCTGCTCTTGTTTCCCACCTTTCCTGTAACTAATCTAATTCAGATACAGATTTGCTGTATTCAGGACTGTTTGTAAGCTTCTGAGCGGTGTCAAAGACTGCTCTTCAATTTGTCCCTTAGATCTGCTAGTTCTGTCCTGTCCTGCACTTTTACTAGCTTATTAGTTTAGCACTTTACCAGACTTCTTGTAGCAATTATTGTAGCACACAAAAGTGCTACCAGGACTAAACATTCTACAAGGAAACAGACCTAGTACTTATTAGTAATGCCCACCCCTCCAGGCATGTCTAAAGGTCAGTTCCCTGCGCTTTCTCCTTTTATTTATTTTATTTTACATTTGTTGACCGGGATAGTCCAACTGGATACATGTCCATTTTCAGCAGAGGCCCAAGAAGAAAAGCTCCAAGATAATAAGACACATTGAACATTTAGTAAATGCTAACAATCCACAATACACGATAGCAACAAAACAACCAGGCACTCCGTCTGCTTTCCTCAACACATATTTATTGAAACAAACCAATAAAACCAGTGGTAAGCACTTTCGCTAAATAGCTTCTTCAGACCTTGTAATCTAACAAAACATTCTGCCCCCTATTTAAATAACTTCATAGTTCTCACAACCAATCAAAAACTTTCTTATATTGGAACAATTATGTTAAAGCTATATAACAAAATTCTAAAATTTTTATAAATAAAAGTGCATCTTTAAAAATATATATATTTGGCATCAATATATCACAATAGAAACAATTCATAATAAATAAATAACATTCTTTTTTATACTCTATAAAAATACTAAAATTAATACGTGAAAAACATTGGATGTATAAAAAAATATATATGCATGTGATGCATATAATAAAACATTTTTTTGAACTTCATTTATTTATCCTCCTACTCTTCAGTAACGGTTTTATAGAGGCCCTTTCATTGAGCCCTCTCCCTGTATCTGTTCTCAGAACAATAATCCAATTTGCTTCCCTACTTTCCGTAAAGTTCCTAATGTGACATTCTCTAATCTTCTTCTTCTTTCGGCTTTTCCGGGTTAGGGGTCGCCACAGCGGATCACCTGTTCACTAATGATTGGCAGTGGAGTTTTATGGTGTCAAGTTGCCAGCCCGGCGCCCAACCTTCCACAGAAGGCTCACACGCACTCACACCTAAGGCCAATTTAGAGTGTCCAATCTACCTACAACATGTCTTTGGAATATGGGAGGAAACCAGAGCACCCGGAGGAAACCCACGTGACCACAGGGAGGACCAGACTCTGCACAGAAGGCACCCCAGCCGAGGATTGAACCAGAGAACCTCTTGCTGTGAGGCGGCAATGCTAACCGCTGCATCACCGCGGCCACCCAATGTCACATTCTCTAATAGTGGGTCTAATTACTTCTATGACTCTAAAATTAAATTTATGTTCTTCCCCTGAAATCATAATATGTTTTGAAAGTGCATTACGTTCAGATTTAATTCTAATGTTATATAAATATTCTCTTATCCTATCCTTAAATACACAATTAGTTTTCCCTATATAAAATGAAGGACAGGATTCACACTCTGCCATATATCTACATTTGATGTAAGGCAGGTGGCTGATGACTTGAAAACATATTCCCTTTGTGTATCTGGATGTTTAAATATATTACTAATATTAATATATGAACAGTAGTTGCATCTCCCACAAGGTTGTGTTGACGCTTCTGCATCCACTCAACCTCTCTTCTCATTATTATAGCAAAGTAATCTCTTCAGATTTTTTTCTATTTTTATAGGAGAATTTAGGTCTATCTCCTATTAATTCATTTATATCTGAGTTTACTGTTAGTATGGACCAATTCCTAGCGAAAATGTCTACCAGTTGCTTGATATCACTAGTGTAATATAAGGGTATTTTTAAGGGATTACTACCCAGGTTTTGTATAGCTTTCTGTCCATCTTTCACAGGTGGTCCATAACAGGGTTGGGCAACATCTTTTCTTAAATCATTAATTGAGGCTAAATTCTCTTCAATTTCATGTTTCTTATAGCCTCTAATTACGAGCCTCTCTTCTAAATTACTCACTTCTCTTACAAACCCCTGTTCTCTGGGGTTTAATCTAGATGCTCTAACCCCTTGACCTTTAACTAAGTTCTTAAAACCATACCCCAGGTGCATACTTATTCTAGCTAGGAGAGAATTCCTATAACAGGGTTTCCTAAAGACCCCTGTATTTATCAAGTCATTTGATAATCTCTCCACATATAGGTCTAGATATTCTATTCTCTCATCAGAAGAAACCATGGTAAACTTCACTAAACTGGTTAGATTATTCATACTGTCAAGAAAATCTGATAGTTGTTCTTGATTATCTGCCCATAATAGAAAAAGGTTGCCTACAAAACAAAGATAAAAGATTACATATTGTATATATAACTCTGTTTTAAACAGAACAGTACTTTCCCAGTGGGCCAGAAACATGTTAGGGTAGCTATTGGTACAAGATGTGCCCATAGCTACGGCATCATTTTGAATGTACTTTTGTTCATTAAATATGAACACATTACTTTCCAATACTATCTCCCAAGAACTGGGATATCAAATCTATCCTAACTATACCATATTCACTGTTGTTTAATAAATAATCATGTATGTAAGAGATGCCTAAAGAATTCGGGATGATAGTAAAGTTTTTGATTGGTTGCGAGAAGTATGAATTTATTTCAATAGGGGGTAGAGTGTTTTGTTAGCTAACAAGGTCTGAAGAAGCTATTTAGCGAAAGCACTTACCACCGGTTTTATTGCTTTGTTTCAATAAATATATGTTAAAGAAAGCAGACGGAGTGCCTGGTTGTTTTGTTGCTATCGTATATTGTGGATTGTTGGTATTACTTATTTTTAGCAACGGAGCATTAATCTCGTGGAGTACAATCATCTTTGCTTTATTTAGTAGATGCTACTTTCAAGCAGATTACAGTCATAAGCAATTGACCTGGTGAACTTGGGCATCCTGTGGCAATGTAGTAACTGCCTCATGTACACTGACAACCCTATCCTCTTACCTCCCAACACTCAGACTTGTGAGAAATGCACTTATATATCCAAATTGGAAGCCATGCACTCTCCAGCCAAGCCCGGAATAGCTGGTCAAGAGGAGAAGGTCAACACTTGCACCACACCACATGGAACACATAGCCCTCCAGAACAAACACCAGCACTGCCTTCAAATAAAAACACAAACCGCACACCCACCTTCGCGGAGGCTCTCAATAAAAATCTACCCAAACAGCAAAGACCTCCAAGACAGAAACACACTCAACCACCACAACACAACACAACACTAATCACGAGACACATAACTCTTCTAAACAGTTTGCCACTCAACCAAAGCCCCTAAGGCAAAACAGCATGCCCAACACACTAGTCAGAGGTGACTCGATAGTGTCCCACTCACTAGAATGAATAAGGATAAAGTAACAGTCAGCTGCCTGTGAGGCACCAGGATCCACCACATAATGCACGCACTTAGGTCCCTCAACAACAGGTACAACTATGACTCTGTCATTGTACATGTGGGTTTGAATGACCTGAGACATACCTCCCTGGACTACATGAAAAGAGACACGGAGGAGCTCTCAGATTATGTAGCCCAGGCAGGTATGACCCTAGCCCTGAGTAGCCTCCTACCATCACCCAGAATGATACCACAGTAAAAGCAGAAATTTATTGATTTCAACAAGTGGCTAAGTTTCTGGTGTCATTCTCAGGGGATCCAGTATCTGTCCACCTGGGATGACATGATTGACAGACCTTGATGCTTTGCCAGAGATGGCCTACATCTATCATCCCTGGGCTTCCGGATACTGGTCAAGGCTCTTTCCAGCCCTATAGTGCATTTTTAGGCTGTGTTCCAAAGACCAAATTACCACCCTAACAGCTACAAACAAATGCAATCTGAGAGTCATGCTACTCAACACTAGAAGTCTAAATCTCAAAATGCACTCACTCGAAGCACTCTTTAAAATGGAGAACATCGACATTTGTGCTGTAACAGAGACCTGGTTCAAAGCAGCAGAAAGCACCCCTGCACTACCAGGCTATAACTCATCCCACACCTTTTGGCCCCAGAACCTGGACTGAAGATCCAAAGGTGGTGGTGTTTCCATATTCATAAAAGATGGGCACACCTCCAGACTGGTAGCCCAACCTAACACATCTGAGATACTTCAGCTAACATTGGGTAAGACAGCGATTCAGGTCGTAGCCTGCTATAGGTCCCCAACTATGACCCAAGACTCACACTCCACATTCCTAAGCACCCTGGAGTATATTAGGGTTCAATCGAACACACTCATACTGGGCGACTTTAACTATCCCTCCATTAACCGGGAAAACTACTCCTGTACCAATACACTTGCCCAATGCTTTCTGGAATTCATTAGTTTCAATTCCCTGGACTAGCTCGTTCTTACCCCCACTAGAGGTAGCAGCATCCTTGACCTGGTCATTACTAACATGGGTGACCATTACTCTACACCAATAGTCAACTCCTCCCTGGTTAGATCTGACCACAAACCAATCACCTTGGAAATCCACATCGCTCCCACCCCCCCACCCCCCACAAAGGTAACCACCATGAAAAACTTCTCCAAAGCTAACTTTGGGTTCCTAAAAACAGAGGTGGCTAACTTCACGGCATCCATTCAAATGGAGAATAGTTGCATGACTGCCAAATCATACACCAATGCACTGTACGAACACGTACACAAATGCATGGATCCCACCATACCCAATAGAACCAAGACACTCTCCTCAAAAAAGGAAGCCAATCTGATGGTCCCCTGCCATAAACAAACTCTACAACAGAAGGAGGAAACTGATGCGGAATAAGGTGAAGTCACAAGACTGGAAAAACTCCCTTATCAGCCTCAACAAAAGGTTGAGAGCTCTCATCAAATCCTCTAAAGCTAGCTACGAAAACAGAATTGCAGCAGATAGTAAAGACAACCACAAGGCCTTCTGTAGTTAGGTAAAGAATCTCCATGGCAATACCCATATTTGCTCTGAGCTACTGCACAATGGTACGTCCTATACTGAGCCAACAGATATTGCCAGTATACTGGCCGACAGATTCAGTGCTAATTTTACCCCCCCCCCAAAGGACCAATCATAATACCAGTAGATTGCCAGGCACCCAGTATTACTGCTGCACAGGTTAAAACAGCACTGTCCAAGGTCAAGAATACAGCTTCTATGGGACCTGACAATATCACTGGCTGTGTTCTACATGAACTACAGAGTGAACTGGCACCTTACCTGTGTGCCCTGTTCAACAACAGCCTCACCTCAGGCTTTGTCCCTACCAAATGGTGCACTGCTGCAGTCATCCCTCTCCACAAAGGTGGAGCAACTACAGACCGCAGGAATTATCGCTCCATTAGCCTGACGAGTCTGATATGCAAAGCTATGGAACACATCATCATGGACCTAATAACAAGGATATAGGGAATCTCCAAACTCTGGATCCTACACAGTCTGGTTTTGTGAAGGGTAGATCATGCCTGCTCAACTTGGTCGACTTCTTTGAGTCAGTCACCAGAGCTGTGGATAAAGGCAAGGTGGTTCATACAGCGTACCTTGATCTGGCCAAGGCCTTTGATACCATTCCCCACTCAGGAATCATACTAAAATTCACTAAGCTAGGCATCAACACCTACATCTCTAGGTGGGTTGCAAACTGGCTCACAGATAGAACCCAGAGTGTGAAAATAGCTGACTCCAAGTCAGACTGCCAACCAGTCACGAGTGAAGTCCCACAGGGTTCGGTCCTGGGTCCTCTCCTGTTTTGGTATCTACTTCTCTGAAGTCCAGGCCAACATGAAGGGACTCTGTCTGACAAAGCTCGCAGACAATTGCAAGTTGGGAGCTGTTACTAACTCCCCTACAGAAAGGCCTCAATGAGACCAATGATTGGTGTCAGAACCATGGCCTTAAGCTCAATGCCAAAAATGTGTTGTCATCCCCCTTAGGAAAAACCTGGTTCCCTTGAATTAACACATTTATGGTAGTCCACTGAACATGGAAGGCATTATAAGAGATCTGGGAATACAGGTTGACAGCAATTTCTCTTTTGACCATCACATTGCCACTGTGGTCAGAAAGTCCTTCTATGTGGCACATCTCATTACTAAGGGTTTTGCATCCAGGAAGAAAGAGGTAATTGTCTCCCTCTACTCTTCCCTCATTAGGCCAATCATCGAGTACAATGCCCCATTTGGCATGTACCTCACTAGACACCTGCAACAACTGGAGAGGCCAGAAAAGTACCTCACAAAGAGGATCCTAAGCCTTAGATACTTGTCCTATATGGACAGACTCAAAAAACACCAACTATTCTCTGTCTCATATCGCCTACTTAGAAGTGATCTCTGCTTGACTTACAAAGCCATGTCTGACCCAGCTCTGTTAGAAATGCTACATCTAAAGAAATCCCAATCCCTCCATACCACACGCTCCAGAGACCTCAACCTCATTACCACAATCAACAGAACATGCTGGAGGGACAGGTTCATAACCCAGAGACTGCCCATGCTATGGAGTAGACTTCCCATACATGTCAAGCAGAGCAACTCACTGGCCCCTCTTCAAGAGAAATCTTGACGAGTAGATTGGAAATAGAAAATAAAGGCTCCAAGCCATTAGCCTTGTATATACCAATGAACCTCTATATCTTCTTCTTCTTTAGGCTTTTCCCAGTTAGGGGTCGCCACAGTGTATCACCTGTCTGCTCATGATTGGCAGTGGAGTTTTACAGTGTTGAGTTGCCAGCCCAGTGCCCAACCTTCCACAGAAGGCACATACACACAAGCACTCACACCTAGGGCCAATTTAGAGTGTCCAATCCAACTACTACATGTCTTTGGGATGTGGGAGGAAACCGCAGCACCCGGAGGAAACCCATGCAGCCACAGAGAGGACATGCAGACTCCGCACAGAAGGCACCCCAGCCGAGGATTGCTGTGAGGCGACAATGCTAACCACTGCACCAATGAACCTGTATATATATATATATATATATATATATATATATATATATATATATATATATGTCTCTCTGCAGGTGGTAGTTTAAGTACAGTATCTGCAGGTGGTAGTTTAAGTACAGTATCAAAAAGTGTATCATATAAACATAAAGGTAGGTCCTAAGCTGGAAACACTTGGGTGGCCTACTGTGTTTCTACATTCTGTTCACAGTGAATGAAGTTGATTACAGTGCATCATATACAATATGCTAGAACTAAGACTCTGAGGCTGGCTGGTTAAAATTGGAACACTATATTTTACTGTTTGCTTTGGTCAAATAATCTAACAAATTGTATACTTTCTTAGCACACTACTTCTGTACTTACAGTGCAGCATTTATTGCTCTAGTACTTAAGATATGGGTAATCAGTAGAAATATTTTCTAGTTTTCCATATTTAAATGAAGCATGTTTTAAATGCAGAGTAATATAATTCTCAAAGTCCTAGTATGGATCATCGAATGACAAAACATTGAGCATCAGGCATAGTTAAAAAAAGTGCCAGAAACACAGAAGTCAATTTAAAACATTTTTTGCAAGGTTAGTTTGCCCTGCACCCCAAAAGAAGGGAACCACTGCCAGTGAACACTTACAAACCTCACTGACAGTGACTTTTTAAGGAAAATAAGTGATTGTTATGTTCCATTGAGTCTTTTGGTTCAGACAAGTAGACTCAAGTCTACGATGAAATGTATACTTTAGTATATGAAATAATTAGTTGAAATATTTACTAATGAACATTTCTATATATAGTCGGGGTAAAAGACAAAACTCTGAACTAGACAACATCTCATTTATAGGAGATATCCAGGTAAAAAACTGCCATTTGTTACAGAAAATAAATTGAAAATAATGTAAAATACAAATTCATCACTGTAAAACATTTCAGTAATGCAAGCAGTATTCATTCATTTTGAAAATAAAAGCATAAATAGGCTGTGTTTATCTCAGATGTGCACAAGCATACAGCATATGTTTTTTCCTAATCTATTACCGGTATACTAAATCAAAAGAAATATTGTCAAACTGACCAAAGTCACAGTGTGTTTGTTATATGTTGACAGGACCTAGTTCAATCAGATATTATAGTCATCAAAGATGTTTATATCTGGTTACTGTCCAGCATTGTGCAGTATAACCACTGACAGAGTAAGTGTGCTGACTTTTCTTTTAAGTAGTACTTGAAGAGGAAGGAAAGACGTGTCTTTGTACTCCTTGTGTGCAATATCCAGGATAGGGCTGACATAGCGGTTTATATGATGGCTGTTCTGTTGCAAACAAGATAATGCATGTTTATGCCTCTACCTTGATTTTTGCCAAGGATGCTTATTTAACATATAGTTCCTGACATAAAAAAAAAAAATCAGGCTGTCCGACTGCGTGCTTGCTGTGATGGATATGAAAGATGATATTATTAACTTCAGGAAGAACTAGAGAACATAATATACTAAATGATACTGCAAAAAGGTCAACTCATTGCTGTAACTTCCTTCCATAAGTAGTTTATCTCTATATTAATGTCAAATGGGACAAAAAGACACATTCCTTTTAACTGATAAACTAGATGACGTAATTTATGGGTTAGAAGACTTCATTGGGAATATCATGGCTCAGATTGTTTTTTCTCACAGCTGTAAAGTCAGTGTTCTAATCTGGATATCTAACCACTATTTGTGGAGCTTGGGTTTGTGCTGGTACGCAGTGAGACATTTCCCTGCAGTACCTTTAATTGGGGAAACATGGCTGAAGGGAAAATCAGAGAGATGTTGCAAATTCACTGTGGGCATAGAGATGCATGTAGCAGCAATCCCCAGCTTCAATAATGAAATGTGTGTAGGGGGTAATGCCCATAACCCCCAAAATGCCTAGAGACAACAGGCATGTTAGGTGTCAGCAGTAAGATGCCAAGTAGAAACATCAGTGGCAGTGGTTTGTGTGGATGGTTATCCCCTTTGTAGTGTCTAGTAGTGTAAAAAGCACAACACACATGACTTCCTCTTCCCCCGTGGACCTGTTTATTGAAGCTGTGCTAGTGGTACTCTAAGCTTCGTTTTGACTGTACTGAATTTGGAACACAAATTTGTTTCCATTACTGAATTTCACTTCAGCCATGTGTTCACAACCAAATGTACACAGGGAAATGATGTCTCACCTCCTGGAAGCCTAAACTCATTTCTCTTGAGTACTCCAGTTTTCTTCACTTTCCAAGAAACAAGTGATTGACTCGCTAAACCAAACTGACTATGCAATTCACATTTAAACTTGTACTTGTCACACACCTTGTTGCTGAAAAGGGTCCAAGAAGGACCACTTCAGGTTTCTGGCAAAAAGAATACACTAAAATCAAAATAAATAAAAAGCATGCAAGTTATCATACAGTTTAATGCAGCACCATTTTGTGTGAATGTATCAAAGGATTCTCTGGGTCTGCCCCAAACATGGCAACAATGTCAGTATTGCTCTGTACTGGCACTAAAACCTTAAAAAATGTCAAGATTTTTTTTACCAAAACATAAAATTCACTTCAGTTATGCAATAGGAGTCTTCATATATTACGTAGATACGCATTGTTACCCACACTGCTAAGTATCGGCATCATTTTCTGCAGTATAATGCAAATGCTTTTATTCACCCACAGGAGTCCCACGGGGTTCTGTCTTAGGAACACAAATGACCTCCATACCTCCATACAGCGAACATCTATCATTCAGTATGCAGACGATACTACCTTAACCTGTGCTGCACAAAATATTCCTACCCTTCTGCAAACAACTCAACTAACATTTTCTGACATTGAAAACTACCTTACCAAAGCCCAACTTATCCTTAATCCAAAGAAAACCTCAGCTTAAGATTATAACCAGTTCTAACTCCAATCGATCCAGTGGCACAGGCTAAGCTATTGGAAATAACCATAGACTCCCACCTAAAATTTGATAGTCATCTCAACTTAACTATTAAAAAAGTACATGCCAAACTGGGATCACTCTACCGTATCAAACCGTTTCTTACCAACAACACAAGATCAGCCATTGCTCGCTTCCAGCTTCTATCCACCCTACTCTATGCATCTCTCATTCTGACTAATCTCAACAAAACTGAACTAAGCAAAATGGAAGTCTGCTATAACAGAATTGCCTGCTTTGCTGCAAATTGCTCATTTACAATTCATCACTGTACGCTTTGAGACAGATCCACGGGCTTAAACTGACCAACTTCCTAACTTACACTCAGCTCTGCCTCTATCACTCTACTATTACCTCCCCATTAAGTGTCCTCCCTCAAAAACCTAGTACAACATCACTCAGCCAAAAGGCCTCTTAGATCATCAAGCAAACTACTACTAGAAGTCACCAACAGCTACAATAGCTTTGGAGACACGCTATATAGCAGTTCAGTGGCTAAAAAATGGAACTCTCTCCCCACTAGCATACAAAACACATCATCCATGGCCTCCTTTAAAAACCTCATTAGGCAACATCTCAAGCAAAGTTAGCAGTGCAATGATTGCTCCCCAGGCTAGTGAAAGCGGATAAGGTACACATACTAAGCCTAGAATTCTTTATAACAGTTCTCACTCTTACTCACAAACACTGGCTAATGTACAATGTATGTACTATGTATGTATTTACCTATTTTCCAAATTTCAGCTGTACACCACAAATCAATTAATTACCTTTATTTTTAAATTAATGTTTTCTTGTTTCTTCTCTCCACTGTAACTGTTGAAGTGCTGCATACCACTATAAAAACATGTCTATTCTAATTTGTGTGTATACTGATCATGACTAAATATTTAAATGTATCTATAATTATTTTTCTGTGTGGAGCTTTTCTCCCTGGGCCTCTGCTGAAAAAGGGCCTTTTCAGCACAGTCAGATACCCCCAGTTAGCAAATGTAAAATAAAAACTCTCCCTGTATATCTTGCCCCCCCCCCCCATTATTACATCATAATCCACAATATTCAGTGACCACAGGAAAAAAGTTTGGACATGTCATAAACCACCCTATTAACTCCCCATAGGAAGACATAGTGGTAGTAGGGAACGTGCTGCAGCTGTTTAAATTGTCTGTGTGCAGCCTGATTTAGGGGTTTTCTGACAGGTATGCCAAAAGAAGGCATTGACTGGACAAAAATCTAGTAGCTGTCACTTGCCACCATCTAGTAGACATATTCCAGTGTACCTGACCTGACACTTATTTTTTTTTCTTAACAGATGCTAATTAAAATTGCTGTTTTCAACTATGCAGGATTTTGTAAACTTTATGACCCTTAGTTGCCAAATAGATTATTGCAGAAAAAATTCTATGTGAGTTAACAAGACACTACAGTCTAACTTTTCTTCTGCTGTTAAAGTGTATTTACTTTTTTTGTCATATCAAGAAGTAAAATTGTCATTACTGAATATGAGTTGAAAAAAAAAGTAATTTTATTTTCAGAAAACTGTGGCCTTTCATTCTAAAGACATGTATGTAGAACGTTTCTTCCCAGGCCTCCACTGAAAATGGGCTCTGTCCCAGTCTGACTTTCCCGCTAAACAAATGTTAAATAAATACATAAATAAATAAACACAATTGTAAGGCAAGATGTCTTATACCAAAACAATTTATTTCTGCTATCAGATGCATTACTCCATAACTTCACAAGATGCAAGTGTGTGAATAAGGTTTTGTAATTTCTGCTTAGAGTAATGTTTTTCTCCCACCACATTTAGAAGGTACTCCGAATACAATGAGCAAGAACCGAACAAACTAAGAAAACAAAATGCAAACTTGTAGTTATGAACCCAAACTGAATAATGTAAAATCCATTTTATTAGCAAACGCTTTCGGAGAGACCAATGCCCCTCCTTCCTCAGACAAAAAATGGCAACATTTCTTGCTATCCTTATATAGGGTAGCAATCAAACAATTACTTCATACTTAATTAACCAATTATGACAAAATTGTTATAAAATGTCCTCAAACATACTAGATTCTATCCATTGTTAAAATCCAAACACCAAGTATAATGTCATTCATTTCATTCAACCCCCCACCAACTTGTATTGCAAAAATAACCACATTTAGATTATACTAAAATGACTTTATACATAAAAATAAATACATTTAAATTAGATAGAATACTAAGGCAAAAAAACCTTGATTTCACCTTTTCATTGAGTAATATCTTAAAAAGCAAGCGATAGAAAGCGATAGAAACATGATCATTCAAACCCGGGTATATGTAGGCAGCTGTATGGATTTGCCAAATGAGTTCATCCATTTCTAACCTAGTTTTCCATGGACCACCCCGAATCCCAACATTTATTTTTGTAAGGATGGTGAATTAAAAAAAAAAATGTTCAGGGAAGTTAATTATGTGTCTTGCAAGAGCATTATTAGAATCATGCTTATTGATTGCATATATATGTTCATAAATGCGCTGCTTTAACTTCCTTTCGGTTTTACCTATATAAAAAGCAGCACATTTCTGACACAATGAATGATCATGTTTCTATCGCTTGCTTTTTAAGATATTACTCAATGAAAAGGTGAAATCAAGTTTTTTTAGCCTTAGTATTCTATCTAATTTAAATGTATTTATTTTTATGTATAAAGTCATTTTAGTATAATCTAAATGTGGTTATTTTTGCAATACAAGTTGGTCGGGGGTTGAATGAAATGAATGACATTATACTTGGTGTTTGGATTTTAACAATGGATAGAATCTAGTATGTTTGAGGACATTTTATAACAATTTTGTCATAACTGGTTAATTAAGTATGAAGTAATTGTTTGATTGCTACCCTATATAAGGATAGCAAGAAATGTTGCCATTTTTTTGTCTGAGGAAGGAGGGGCATTGGTCTCTCCGAAAGTGTTTGCTAATAAAACGGATTTTACATTATTTAGTTTGGGTTCGTAACTACAAGTTTGCATTTTGTTTCCACATTTAGAAGGTAAGAGTAAAAGCAAATCATCTTCTGCAGGTACTGTTTATAAAGACTTATTTGAAAAATGCAATCTGCGCATGTGCTATGAAAAAAAATATTCTTAAGTGTTATTAACTTGGTTGCACTCACAGTGCAGTCTAGTGTGCTACCTAAATGATACTGCAGGTTGCATTGCCGTACCATGTGTTATGGTACCTTCACAGCTCACAATCAGCACAATTAAACGTGCCTGTAGTAGGGAATATGTAGACTTCAATAACACGATTAAGCAGCCAAAATGTGCTAAAAGCTCATATAATTTAGAAGTTACAATCAATTAGTGGTTTAGCTTCTCAATTAAATGTGTTTTCACACATTTCGGCTACTTTTTCTAGCTGGTCTCAGCAAAGCTATATCAACCTCCAGCAATAGACATTTCACGCCTCATTAGGCACGGTGATTGAGGTATTTCTGAGTGAAATCAAACTGCTAGATTGCTAAAAATGATACAAAGTTACACAGTTCATTTTTTTCAGAAAACAGATGCCCATAATGTGTAAAAGGCAGATACCATTCTATGTCACTGTCTACTTTGCCAGTGGACTATATTATGATTTTCGAGGGTAAATAAATGGGGTTCTACAAATCATTTATGTCTCTGTACTCTTCTCATTGCACAATGAAAACACACACACACTAAAATATTTTCTGTTACAAGCAGTTACTAAAACTGAATTTTGAAAAACACATTTCAGAATATATACTAACACATAGACGCCTGCACATTCTGGAAGTCTGACTTGTCTTAAAAATGGGTTTCTGTTTAATTCTCATATAAACTTTTTTTTCTCATTAGTTTAATCAGCAGTTTGGACTTAATATCACATTACCTGAGAGAAATCTTGTCCTCAAGAATTCATTGACTGACTAGTGTGTGTGTGTTGGGGGTGGTTACAGTGCAGGTGACAAAGTTTATTGGTCAGCAAAGCTATTTTTTAGAATAATGTACATTTGAATGAAAATGAAACTGATAATTTGGGCATCTGTCATGTATACATACAAGAATATGATGTAACTGGTATTATTTAACAAAAATGTTCACAAGCTTTTCATATGGAAGT
Organism: Protopterus annectens; assembly: GCF_019279795.1. NCBI lineage: Eukaryota > Metazoa > Chordata > Ceratodontiformes > Protopteridae > Protopterus > Protopterus annectens. The sequence continues at coordinate 1,190,888,647 of NC_056741.1, forward strand.
GCTATGCACTTTACACGTGCCATTATTATGCATAATTTGAAATACATTTTATGTAGTCCTGGTAATTACTGCCGCCTTGTCTGTACGAGTGGACTATACCTATTTGTATAATGTTAACGTTTTGCTAGAAAAGTGTAAAAAATCTAATAGAAATGCAAACTAAAACATACAAGTTAACACAATGTGGCATATTCATAATGAAAGTCAGGATTTAAAGCCTTGGACAGCTGTTGCAATACCACACAAGGGATTGGGGGCTGAGGTAGTGGTAAGATGTTTACCTTGCAGACACAAGGTATGGGGTTTGATTCTCAGCTTTGGGAAACATGGCTAGGCTTAAAAAGCCCCCGTAGGGTTCACTAGCCTAGTAATTACTTACCTATGAACCTTGGAGTTGACATAATGGTTAAGGTCCTCACTTCAAAGGTACAAGATTCAGAGTTTGACTCTAGCATCTGGTTAGTGGCTGGGCTTGCAATAGTCTGCAGACTGATAGTTCAAAGGTTTACAGGTAAATACTAGTAAGGGCCATGACTGCATCATTGTTGCTGACAGAGGTGACCCCCCCCCCCCCAAGTTTACAAACGTCTTCAAACATACCTTGGTAATCTGACAATGGTAAGCTATGGGGTGTTTTTTTTTTTTAAGTTTCTGTAAATATGAAAACTGTGATTGTAAAAGGGAATGCTAACATGTTAATCTATGGTAAGATAATTGCCTTGTAACACCTTACAATGGTCTTGTTTTCAGCAATCAACAAGCATACTGACTGAGGTTAAATACAGCACAATGTTTATGAAACTAAATACAACAGGTGCTTTCTTTCATTCTCTGGATTACTTTTAACTTGTTTTAGTTCCTTGTGACAGCAACATCCAAAAATTAGGACATCTGTTAAGTCCTTGGTGTGTTCTGCTATAACTTGCAACGTTCATGAGATTTTCATTCAGTAATATAATCCTTTCTCTACCTCTTGGGACATAAAAGGCATTGTTCTGTAAAGCTTCGAAGTTAAGAGCTACAATGAGCCACTGAATCTTAGGACTAAAAACAGTTAACTGGTCTGTTGCTCCCTCATGATAACAACGCCTGTATAATGTGTGCTCCTTAAGAAAGTACATCAAGACAGACCCCATTTATTCATTTTACTTAGTAGAACAGATGCTAAACACTGAATTAATTTGTACTTATTACAGATTTTAACATTAACAACCACACAATATTTAACTATATTTTATCCAAAATGAAGAGTTCTGTGTATAAAACTTGTCACAGTATGTCTACAGCATGATACTGTAGATATACTGCAGACATACTGTATGTCTACGGTATGATACTGTAGATATACTGCAGACATACTGTATGTCTATGGTATGATATTGTAGATATACTGCAGACATACTTTATGTCTACAGTATGATACTGTAGAAATACTACAGACATACTGTATGTCTACGGTATTTTACTGTAGATATACTGCAGACATACTGTATGTCTACGGTATGACACTGACAGAGAATCCTTTCATAATATTTATTGATGTTCTTCTACATCACTGTTGCAGTATTCTTCACCATAGTGATTTCCTGCCAAGAATAGCCCATCATCTAGCCAGTATACCAAAGCCTTTAGATTTTGAGTGCGCCGTCTGGCACACGTATGCTCCCTATTCAGGACATAAGGCATAAAGGTGACATACGGACATAGTTACCCAGAACTTCTTTGACACTAGTGTGAACGCTATCATTGCTCATTGGTCTCAATGCTCTTTTGCTGTGCTGAATACCCAGCTGTCAGATAAGTGCCATTGGGATATTTTTTCTTTTTCTTTTGGTATTGTTCTTTTTTGGTTACGTAGAGTTCATGCCTTTCAAGAAGGGAGAATTATCAGTTATCTTCTCTCACCATCTATCCTAAGAGCCAGAAGCTTAAACTATTAGCCCAGGGTAGCGTGGCAGAATCTTCTTACCTCAAGGCACCATTAAGTAAGAAGAGACCAAGAAATCTAGGCAAGATTCTTTGGCTGTTCAGCCTTAACTAAATGTTTCAGTGGAAGTGGGTGATAGCTCTGTAGGCCATCCAGTATATATGTTGGATTCCTCTACCATGACCCCATTGGAGGCCGACATACGTCCTTCCTTTCACATGTCCTGTGAGGCTTTGCAGGGCATTGAGGGGGAACAGCAGTTGATAATCTTGGAGGGCCTTAGAGGGATTCTGCAGATTATGGTCAGGGAGGAGGTTTCGGGTAGTCTTACTGAATCTCATCAAGAGTGTCAAAACCTCCAGTGGTTGTTAGGGTTGATGTCCTTCACAAGAGAAAGCAGAAGTCTAACCTTACTTTTGTATGCCATAAAGATTCTCCAATGGAATGACAGCATTTTACTCAGGGCCTGTTTATTGCTTTAATGGCCTTGAAGCCTTCCCAAGGCATGTCTGTGCCTACTCCTCTTTGGAATTGAACTATATCCAAATGGATAAGAGAACCAAATTCCTCATATGAAGATATGGAATCTGATCAATATCAATCCATATGTTATCAGATGGATAGCAAACTGGCTCACTGATAGAACCCACCTAATCAAAATAGGGGAAGGCACCTCAAGCAATAGACCTGTAACGAGTGGTGTACCCCAGGAATTAGTCTTGGGGCCTCTGTCATTCAGGATACACTTCTCTGAGGTGCAGGCCAAAACCAGTGGGCTATGGCTGACCACGTTTGCAGATGATAAGGCGGTCCACACAGCCTATCTGGACCTCGCCAAGGCCTTCAACACCATCCCCCACTCTGGAATCATAGATAAACTTACTAAATTGGGCATTAATCCCTACGTCACTCGATGGGTTGCCAACTGGCTTACTGACAGAACCCACACTGTAAAAGTAGCAGACTCCAAATCTAGCTCCAGACAAGTGGAGTACCTCAGGGTTCAGTCCTGAGACCGCTCTTGTTTGGTATCTACTTCCCTGAAGTACAGGCCAACACTAAGGAACTCTGGCTAACAAAGTTTGCAGATGACTGCAAACTGGGAGCCATTACTGAATCCCCAAATTATGTGGATATTCTACAAAAGAGCCTTACAGAAACAGATGCTTGGTGCCAGAGCCATGGGCTCAAGCTCAATGCCAAGAAATGTATAGTTATCACTCCCTTTGGAAAAAAACATGTACCCATGAATTACCACATAGGTGGCAGTACACTAAACACCGAAAGTGTGATAAGAAACTTGGGGACACAGGTGGACAGTGGTCTCACCTTCGATAACCACATCGCCACAACAGTCAGGAAATCCTTCTGTATGGCACACCTCATCACTAAGGGCTTTTCATCCCACTGTACTCATCCCTCATTAGACCCATTATAAAATATAACTCCCCATTTGGTATGTACCTTTCAAGACATCTGCAACAACTGGAAAGACTGCAAAAATGCCTCACTAAGAATCACAGGCCTAAAGTAGATTCCCTATGCTGACCATCTAAAAAAAAACTCCAGCTATACACTTGTCGCATATCATCTACTCAGAGGCGATCTCTGCTTAACATACAAGGCCATGTCAAACCAAGAGCTGTTGGACTTGCTACACTTAAAGAAATCCCAATCCCTCAGAGCTACATACTCCAGGGATCTAAACCTTGTCATCACAATGAACAAAACATGCTGGAGGGATAGGTTCCTGACCCAGAGACTCCCCACACTCTGGGATAGACTGTCGATACATGTCAAGCAGAATATCTCTTTGGCCGTCTACAAAAGGAACCTTGACGACTGGATGAGAGATAGGAAATTCACCCCTGGGATCACTTCAGTTGCCCTGCTAGACAGGGGTCTGGGGAAATAAATACTGTGGGAAGAAATAGCCAGGGAATTGTTATGGCTAGGCTTGTATAGGCCCTAGGGCCGATAGCCTAATACCAGCCTATGAACCTATGATGACTGCAAGCTGGGCGTGGTCATTAATTCCCCAAGTGATGTGAACATCCTCCAAGAGGGTCTCAACCAGACAAATGACTGGTGTCAGAAACATGGCCTCAAGCTGAATGCCAAAAAATGCATCATCATCCCCTTTGGGGAGAGTGATGTCCCCACATATTATCACATTAATAACAAGGTCCTAAGCATGCAATCAGTCATGAGGAATTTGGGCAATCAGGTTGATAGCAACCTAACTTTTGACCACTGTGTTGCTTCCGTTGTACGTAAAAAATTCTATATGGCACACCTCATAAGTAAGGGTATCTCATCCAGGAAAGTACAGTTATGTACACTTACAATAAATGTAGATGTTCGAGTGTATTCACTGTTGCAGTCATTTCATTTGGGGTAATCTGCTGGCAGGTTGCCCTCAGTCGGCCTGATTAACAAAGTTTTGGGTCCTGCATCAGTTGCTGTCCCTTCTTCCATGACGTCAGGTGGTCAGGGGTATAAAACATGCAGCTGATGCCATTACATCAGTTTTTCTTGCCCCAGATGTCAGGTGCCCCCCAAATGGGGAGCAAATATATATAAATAATTTAAAACACAAAAATATATACCTCCAAACAAAAGCAAATACACCAAAAGGCTTTTAAGTATAGTAAAAGAAAGGAGAGGCATAGTAAGAGAAAAAAAACAGGGGGCTGGAGGGAGGGTAACCCGGACTGCAACAGTGAATACACTCGAACATCTACATTTATGGTAAGTGTACATAACTGTACTATGTTCTTCGTGTTTCACTGTTGCAGTCATTACATTTGGGTAGATTCCCAAAGCTATGGTTGGGAGGATGGATTTATACAGCATTAGGACCAGCTATAAGGCCTTGCAAAACAGCAGTGGCAAAGCCAGCTCTGGATTTAGAGAAAATTGGTAAATGATAGTGCTTGGTGAAAGTATGAACTGAACTCCAGGTAGCAGCTTCTAGAATATCCCAAGTAGGAAGACCTCTGAGAAAGGCTGTAGAAGTAGATGCAGCCCTGGTGGAATGGGATCTGATCCCCTGAGGGATAAGTTTTCCATGGTGCTTATAGCAGAAATGAATACAATGGCTTATCCATTTGGAAATGGTTTGCTTTGAAATAGCCTTTCCCTCTGACCCTGCAGCAAATGCTACCAGCAGTTGTTCATATTTTCTTCGAGATTTAGTCCTGTCCAAGTAAAATCTAAGTTGTTTGTGTACATCCAGTGAATGCAGATTTCACTCCCCCTTGTTCTGTGGATTGGGAAAGAAAGTTGGCAAATGAATGGACTTATTAAGAGCCACACTGGATACCACCTTGGGCATGAAGGACAGGTTGGTCCTGAGTGACACCCTGTCCGCATGAAAGATGATGAAAGGCTCCACTGCCATAAGGGCCTGAAATTCAAAAATTCTTCTAGCCGAAGTGATTGCTAAAAGGAAGGCTGTTTTCCATGAAAGGAATTTTAAGTCTGCAGCAGCAGCTGGCTCGAACGGAGGGAGAGTGAGTTTCTCCAATACAAAGTTAAGGTCCCAGGCAGGGGTTGGAGTTCTCCTGGGTGGCCTCAAGTTTTTGGCCCCTCTGAGATACTGCTTTAACAGAGGATGAGAGAAGAGGGGGTGGGTTCTGTGTTGTAATGAGCTGAAATGGCTGAGGCATGGATTTTTATGGAAGAAAAGGACAGGCCCTTGTGAAGCATCTCAGTTAAGTAATGCAAAATCTGAAGTAAATTGGGCACTGCTGTGCTCATCCCTTGAGATGGATTCCAGGCACATAATCTTTTCCATTTGCCAGCATATGATTTTCTAGTACTAGGTCTTCTCGGCTCCAAAATGACATCCATCACAGGTTTACTGAGTGATGCTAAGGGGGAATTTAAGTGATTAGCCAAGATGCAAGATTTAATGTTTGGAGCTGAGGGTGCAGAACTTGGTTGTTCTGCTGAGCCAATAAGGAAGGTGTCTTGAGGCAGGTGCCATGGAGAAATTTGTGACAGACTGCGTAGGAGTGGGTACCAGTGTTGTTGAGGCCAGTCTGTAGCAATCAAAATCATTTTTGGTTTATCCTGTTTGACTTTTAATAGAACTTTGGAGAGCAGAGGCAGAGGGGGAAAGGCATAGACTGATGGCTTTTCCCAGCTGAAGGACAGAGCATCCACTTTCCAGGCTTTTTTGAGAGGAGTTCTTGTGCAACATTTGTCCAACTGGTAGATCTGGGGTGAGGCAAAAAGATCTATGTCTGGGCTCCCCCATTTGCGTGTCAACATGTTGAAAATCCGTGGTTCCAGTTTCCATTTGTGTGGGTCCATGAGATTTCTGCTTCGTTCGTCTTTCAAAATATTCATCTTTCCTGGCAGGAATTGAGCTTGTAGTTGTACTTGATAGCTCAAGGCCATGTTTTACAATGCCATGGCTAGTCTGCAGAGGGGGTAGGAATGTGTGCCCTCCTGTTTGTTTATGTACCACATAACTGTGGTATCATCTGTCTTTACCATTAGTTGTCCTGGATGAAGACAGTCCTTGAAGGCTGTCAGAGCATACTGTACAGCTAGCATTTCTTTTTGATTGATATGAAGGTGCATTTGATTTGGGCTCCATTTGCCCTGAATGCACTTCCCTGCCAGATGAGCCCCCCAAGCATAGTCTGATGCATCTGTAGTTAGGGTTTGGGCGGCAGGGGGTGGTGTGAATGGCAGTCCCTTGTTTTGGTGGCAGGCCTCTGCCCTCCATAGGAACTCTAGTTGCAGGCAAGGTATGATAGGAATTATTGTTTCCAGGCTGTGACAATGTTGACTCCATAAACTTTTTAAGTACCACTGAAGTTTCCTCATATGCAGTCTTGCATATGGAATTAGAAGAATGCAGGAGGCCATGAACCCCAAGGCTTGCAGTATTTGTCTTACAGATAGCAGGGTTTTTGTGGTCACCTGTTTGAACTAAGTCACCAAATGAATTTGCTTTTCTGGTGTAAGGAAAGCCATCTGGGCAGTTGTATTCAAGCTTGCATCCAGGAATGTACTTTTTTGCGAGGGTACCAGCTATGATTTCTTTTCATTTACGGTGTACCCTAGACAAGTTAGAACCCTTTTTACAAATGCCAGATGTTTTAGAAGAATGGCCTTGTTTTCTGCCTGAATTAGACAATCGTCCAGGTATGGATATATATGAATATTTCTTTGCCTGCAAAATGTAATTACTGGAGCCAGGCATTTTGTAAATACCCTGGGTGCAGTAGATAAGCCAAAGGGCAGTGCAGAGAACTGATAATGCAAGTAGCCTGCTTTGAAGTGGAGGTATCTTCCGCAAGATTCCCTGATTAGGATATGCAGGTAAGCCTCTTTTAAATCTAGAGTTTCCAACCAGGCATTCTTGCCTAGCATAGGAAGTAACTGGTGAAGAGTCAGCATCTTGAATTTTGGAATGTCCAGAAAGGTGTTTAGAGTAGACAGGTCCAGAATTGGATGCCATGATTTGTCTTTTCTGGGTATCAGGAAAAGTCTGGAATAGAAACCTTGTCCCTTTTCCTCTTCTGGTACTAGTTGAATAGCCCCCATGTTTAGGAGGAAAAGTACTTGTTTCTGAGCCTCTGCCCACTGATTTGGGGGCAGGTCTGGCCATCCATTTGGAGTTGGCAACGTGTGGAAATTAAATCTGTATCCCTGGGATACTATATTTAAAACCCATTTGTCCTGGGTTATAAGTTGCCAGTTTTCCCCCCAAAAGGATGGCTAAGAGGTACGTGCTTGGTAATTTTAAAGGAAAGTCATTGAGACTGTTTATCATAGGGAGGTGTCTTGTTGTTTCCAGATTTCGAAGTGGAGGCACCCCATTGCTTAGTTCTGAAAGTCCCTTGGGACTGAAACCTGGTGCATTTGGAATGTCTGGGTTTGGCTTGAGTGGCTCTGGAAGGAACTGGAAAGGACCAGTTCTTAGCAGGCCAATGCCTACTAAATCTTGGAGGTTGTACTTGTAAGAAATCTTTCACAGTTTGCATAGATTTAACTTTATCTTCCATCTTTTTTAGAACTTCTTCAGCCTTATTGCCAATCAGACGGTCCTGCTGCAAAGGAGTATCCAACAATTTTGCTTTAACATGATCAGGCAGAGATTGCTCCTTAAGCCAAGCATGCCTTCTAAGCACAGACCCAGTAACAGCAGCCCTGCAAGAGGCCTCCAAAGAATCAAAACCACATTGCAAAGTATGTTTTCCAACTTGTTCAGCTGAATGCAATAAATCCTGTAAAATCCTTATTTTCCACACAGTCAAAAATCAACATAATTTTCTGTTTAAGCAGTCCCATGATATGCTGTTGATATTTTAGCATATGGAATTGACAGTTTAAAGCCCTGATTGCCAAGGTTGCAGAAGTATAAACCTTTTTACCCCATCTATCCAGTGCCCTAGAGTCTCTGTCAGAAGGGGTTAGATTTTTAGCAGTAGAAGCCTTAATGCCCTTGGGCCCCTGAGAAATGGTTTCAGGGTCCACAACAGGATTTTTAAAAAGGAATTTGTGGGAGTCAGGAACCCTGTAGTATCTGTCTGGCTTACAAGGGGCTGGAGGCAGGGAATCAGGGATTCTGAAAACACATCATCAACAATGTCTAGTACAGGAGGTATAGCCATAGGCCTATGCTGAGGAAGAAGGAAATCCCTAAGCCTCTTTTTGGAATCAGAAAAATCCTGACTTTCCCAGTGGCAATGCACCCTTAAGGTATGTAAAGTTTCCCCAAAAGAAAAATCCTCACTGGGAGAAGCAGAAGGAATGGAATCCTCTGCATCAGAGTCCTCATAAGTAGGTATGGACAAACCCTGTTCATTAGAAGAGTCAGAAGAAACAGAGTCCTGTTCAGAAGATTCATAGTTAAGTTCAGCCTTAGGCCTCTTAGAAGGGGGGGGGGGGTTGACTACCCCTGATTAGAGTAATTAAATCTTCTGCCATTTTGATCATTTGTCTTTTAGGCATAGGGGCCTGAACATGTGGCTTGGGTGTCGGTTTTTTAGACATAGATCGAGATTTTGGCCTTAAAATTGAAGGTGGTGTTGGTTTAATATACAAATCTATAGGCCTGAATACACCCTCAGAAGCTGGCTCTGGACCCATCCAAGGCAGAGACATCTGCGGGCTCCATAGGTGAAGCATCTCGCGGTATACCGGACTCTGAATGGGTCTCAGTAGAGGCCTGCGAATCAGAAGTAGCGGGTATCAGGGGCTGCAAAAGTGCCTCACTGAGTACCGGCGAACTGGTGACTGGCTTAGGAGAACCGTTGTCGGCAGTTTTGGACCTCAACGGCCTGTCTCTGTATTTTTCTTTGCATTTATTTGGTATTTTGGTAGTCAGATGGCTAACCAACATCATTTCTGGATAATTAAACAGAGAATCATAGTGCACTGATAGTGCACTGATTAAATAAAGCAAAAAACCAACAGCAAGGTACGTCGTGGTCAGGGCCTAGGCAAGGAATACAGTACAAATGGAAATCCTTATGAGGTATTTGCTTCCCACAAGTAATACAATTATTAGCTTTTACTGACATCGGTAAGGAGCAAGAAAAAGTTTCCCCAACGGGGTACTTAGCTTTTTAGTTGGAAGATTTTGGTTCTGAAACTCGAAAACGAAAATTTCAGGAGTCGGCCGACCGGCACTTGTGAACTGCTTCTTCTTTGGGCACTGCGTGGCAAGAAAGACTGATGTAATGGCATCGGCTGCATGTTTTATGCCCCTGACAACCTGACATCATGGAAGAAGGGACAGCAACCGATACAGGTCCCAAGACTTTGTTAATCAGGCTGACTGAGGGCAACCTGCCAGCAGATTACCCCAAATGTAATGACTGCAACAGTGAAACACGAAGAACATCAAGGAGGTCATAACATCCCTGTATTCTTCCCTTATAAGGCCAGTTGATTAGAATGCCTCCTTTGGCATGTATCTGGCAAAACACATGCAGCAGCTGGAGAGACCACAGAGGTTCCTCACCAGAAGAATCCAGTGCCTCAAACATCTAAACTACACAGATAATCTAAAAGCCCTGTCCCTCTACTCAGTTTCAAACAGACTCCTCAGAGGTGACTTCAGTCTGGCATACAAAGCAATTTCAGTCCCCGCCTTGATTGGACTATTGCATACCCGCAAGTCAAGCTCCACTCGAGTAATCCGCACATGTGACCTCAACCTGGTCGGTGACATCAATAGGACTTGTTGGTGGGACAAATTTTTGTCCCAGAGACTCCACCATCTGTGGAATAGACACCCTCTCCACATCAAGCAGAGTACCTCATTGTCCCTTTTCAAGTGCAACCTGGATAACTGGATGGAAACAGAAAATGCACCCCATGGGCTTCCACTCATGTCCCTGCTGGACAGGGACATTAGGAGCTGACTTGTCTAAACATGGGCTAAACTCTTGGCTAGGCTTATAAGGGTCTCAGGGCCAATAGCCTAGTAACTTCCTATGATCCTATGACTGGTCCTTATCTTACTCTTCTCAGATGCCTTCACCTTTGGCTTATGGTACTGATGAAGAAGAGTCTGTTAGTCTGAGTCTCCATTTGAGGAATTTTCTTTTGAAGACACTATAGCTAGAACAATGGAATACTTTTAAGTTGGATTCTTCTCAAGTGTCTGACACCAAATAAGGTATTATGAGTTGCGTCAGGCAGACATTTCTAAACTTTCTGCAGTACTTCCTGTGTTGGCTAATTTGTTAGACATCTTTGTAGCTGATTCAAAGTCTACTGACTCTCAGCCTCCTGCTCCAAAGAAACCTGACAGGTTCTGTAAAGTTCCTGAGGATTGTCCGCTCTTATTTGTGTTTTTCTACTGACCTTGCTGTGGTGTCAGTCTCCTCTGACAAGCCCTGTAAACTTTTGCCCTCTTCCAAGATTCTGTCTTCAGATAAGGATAGTAGGGCAATGGAGAGAATTGGTAAAAAGGTTTATACTGTATCTACTTTGGCCTTTTGGGCCATCAATTACCAGACCCACATGACTAGATATGCTCTGGGCTTGATTTCCCAGGGTTGTCAGGTTCTTTCCAATCTCCCTGCTTCTGAACCAAAATCTTCTTCTCTTAGTTCTAACTCCCAGGTGGCTCATCACTCTATCAAGTGTAGCTATGACGCTGCTGATGTCTCTTCCAGAGCTGCTGCCTTTAGGTCTATCATGAGGTGTTATTCTTGGTTTTGTCTGCAGTCATTACCTGAAGATATTAAAGTCAAGTTGCTGGATCTTCCTTTACATAAAAATCTCTTTGGGACTGCTGCTGCTAATATGTTTGTCTCTTCAGGAAAAAGGTAAAGCTTTGCAAGACTTTAAACATATTTTTTGTCACCTATCCCTAAATACCAAAGAAACTATCCTACTAGGTGGTCTTTTGCTTGCAGGCAGCCTTATCAGGCCACTAATGGCAGGAAGGGTGGTAGTTGAGCTCTTCCTGCTATGTCTTCTCAGGTTGCTGTGGCTCAGAAGTATACATGTTGCAACCCTTACCCCTTGGCCTGGTTTCCTTGTCCCTTCAGATCGACCTCTGCCTTTCACATTGGCGTCTCATCGCTTTAGATACTTAGGTTCTGTCTATCATCCATTAGGGTTACTACATTGTGTGGAAATCTCTATATCCTTTTTCAGGTATTCCCCAACTTCCTGTGGAATAACTTCCTCTTTTCACAGAGGTCCTTGGGTCTCTGGTGGACCAGGGAATTATTCAACCTGTCCCTCCTTCACAAGTAGGAAAGGAATTTTACTCCATAATGTTCCTAGTTCTTTGAAAGGAAGGAACATGGAGACCTATTGTGGATCTCTTATTGCTCAACACCTTTATAAAGATTCCTTCTTTTTGGATGCTTTCTCTTCAAACCCTGTTTCCTCTTGTACCACCCCAGGCTTTTCTAGTGTCCTTGGATCTGAAGGATGTTTACCTTCATATCCCTATTCACCTTCTTTTCTTGAACTGTTTACATTTCTCTGTTTCTTCCTGTCATTTTCAGCTCCCTGCTTTGCCCTTTGGTCACTCTACTGCCCCAAGGATATTTGCAAAATGCATAGCTCCTGTGAGTGCCTTTTGTTGGTTTCAAGTTATTCAGATTTTTCTTTCTAGACAACCTGTTACATTTGTTTCCTTATCCGAGTTGCCTGTTAAAGGATCTGGAGTTCACCATATCTCTTCTCTAATGTCTGTGGTTCATTACCAACTTTCAAAATCTGTCAGTCCCTCTCAGGATCATGTGTATCTGTGTTTCAGCATTCAGACAGTGCCAATGTTGGCTTCCCTTCCATCTCCAAATGTTCTGTCCTTGACAGCCTTCATTCAGTTTCTTCTTCTTCTGCCTGCTCTTCCAGACACAAATTCTCTTCATGCCCTGGGTTTTATGGCATCTTCCATTATGATGCTCCCTCTTGCTATACTACACACGCAGAAGCTTCACTTGTACCTCAAGTCAGTTTGGCTTCAGCATTGCCACCCTCTGGATTTCAGAGTGCCTCTCCTTCCTTGTCTGAAGTGGGAATTTGAGTGGTGGATTCAGCATCTTAGCCTCAACCCAGGCCTGCCTTTTCAGCCTCTGATTCCTTCTCATGAACTGTTACTGACACTTCGGACATGTGGTAGGGGCGTCCTATTGTTACCTGAAAGTTAAGTTCTATGGGCCCCTCTTTAGATGTCAGACCATACCAACATCAATGAAATGACAGCACTGATTCTGGCCCTTCGGGCTTTTCACTCCATTGTCTCTCCAGGCCCTCTGAAGGTTTACTTGGACAAAACCCCACTGATGTGTTATGTCAACAAGTGGGAGGAGGCACAAAATCGGTTTACCTTTATATCGTCGATCACATATGATCGACCTACCACTTTGTCAACCCGTTTTCCACTAATTCGAATCCGCAACACTTCTCAAATGTCAAATTAATGTCGAATTTCAACATTTCCAGCCGCTCCACACCTCCACACCAGTGCTACTATGGATCAAAAGGGGGGCGAGATTTAGCCGTTCGCATATGTGGTTTTAGTCATTTGGAATGTTTGCACTTTGGAGTTCGCGGAAGCATGGTTGACCTTTCTGAGATCGCCATTATAAAGGTAAACCCATAAACTCTTATCCTCAAAGCAGGCTGGCTCTTCGGTCCTTGGATCTGGCTCTTTGTTATCAGCTAACTCTTCAGGCAGTAAATATTCCTTTAGAGCACAATCTAGTGGCAGATGCTTTAAGTAGGTCCAAAACACGCTCATGAATGGATGCTTCACGGAGACATGTTTTTAGACATAGTTCATTGGTGGGGTATTCCTCAGGTAGATCTGTTTGCCTCCCCTCTGAAGGTCAGCAACTTCCTTTCTGTTCCAGAGTGCCATGCCATCTGGCATGGAAGACAAGCACCCTTTCTTTTCATAGGAAGGGGATGTTTCTCTATGCCTTCCTCCCTTCCCTTAATTCCAAGAGTCTTGTAGAATATTCAGCTGAACTCCCCACAAATATGGCAAGCGACTCCCTTTTGGCCAAGAGAGCACTGGTGCCCCCTCTTAATGCATTGGGCTAGAGTCATTCACCACAAATTCCCTCACATTCCCTTGGATCTCCACACACAGAGCAAGGGGTCTCTCATCCATCCTCACTTGTCCACTCTTCATCCGACACTGTGGGTGATAGGATTTTGATCCATTTTAGGCACCTCTTTTCTGAGGAGGTGTTCAGGGTTTTGCAGGAGACAGGAAAACCTGCAAAATATAATTATATATGCCCAAATAAAAGAGATTTTCTGTCTGGTGTGTGGATCCTTTTTCAATGGAGGTCCCTTTGCTTCTTTCCTATTTGTAAGTTGCTCCAGTTTTAGAAAAATTAACCCAGGCTCATTTTGAGCCTGCAGGTTTAGCTTTTCTGCAACATTGCACCTGGAAGACTGTTTGGTTGTTTGTTCTTACTTTTGCTCTGAGGTTTTCTGTGCTTAGAGCCCTTATGGCCATCCCTCCTTTTTTGTTTTTTTTTTCCACAGGGACAGGGTACTCCTTTGTATTAAACTCTTCTTTTATGCTCCAGATGGTTAATGAGTTGTCCTGGAATCAGGCAGTACAACTCCCTTCCTTTTTTCTTCTCCTCTGTCTGCTAGTGAGAAGGTCCTACATACCTTGGATTTGCACAGACAGCTCAAGCATTAGTTGAATAAAACTAAGGCCATTTGTAAGTTTGACCAACTTTTTGTTTTCCTCTCAAGACTTTGGGTTGGTCTGTTTCTAAGCAAACCATCTCCTCCTGGATATCTAAGGCCATTTCCTTTCTCTGTTCTTTTCATGAAAATAGCTACCTACTTCTATTAGAACTCACTCCATTAGGGCAGTTGCCTCTTCTGGTGCTTTCTTCAAGGGGCTGCACACCAATCCCATCCTTAAAGCTGCTACATGGTCTTCAGTGCATACCTTTACTAAGCATTACAAATTGGATATGGATTCTAGGGCCAGAGCAGGCTTTGCTAGAGCCTTTCTGCATGGGTTTGTTGAGGGCTCTTCCCAGCCTTCCACCTACCAATCCTTTTCTTGAGCTTTTGTACTCTCCCTATGGTGATGAATACTGCAACAATGATAGAAGAACACAGTACAGTTGTGTCAAATCTTAACATAATAGTAGATGCGCTTCTCTTCGCTGTTGCAGTTTTTCTTCCCTCCCTCCATTCCCCTTTTTTCTTTTGGGCTTTGTTTTGGTTTCCATCCTGGTCAAGGGTCTCCTTTTTCTATCTACATATTCTCCTTCTGGATGTGCATAGCCTCTTTTATCTTATGGTGACTGTTCTCTACTGGAAAAAGTCAATTCTGGGTAACTGTGTCCATATGTTACCTTTATGTCCTGAACAGGGAGCATACGTATGATGTAAGATGCATACAAGATCTAAAGGCTTTGGTTTTCCAGCTGGACATTAGGCTATCCTTGGTAGGGAATCCCTATGGTGAAGAATACTACAAAAATGAAGAGAAGGGCATTTAATTTTCGGTAAGATTTTAGACAAAGTACAGTTTTGTACCTACCATAAATGTAGATGTCCGATAGGTATGCATCTGCAGTCATCACATACGGGTTGTCCTGCCTCAGGCAGTCCTTCAGTCGGCCGGATTCCAAAGTCTGGGTCCGGCGTCGGCTGATGTCACCCCTTCCCTGACATCAGAGTGCCTGGGGTATAAAAGCATCAGCCGACGCCATCTTCCTCAGTTTTTCTTGCCCCAGATGCCAGGTGCCCTCTAGGAAGGCTAAATTTGGAGACATGCAATAAAAATCCAAACATTTGCAAAAAAAAAAATATATATATATATATATATATATATATATATATATATATATATATATATATATATATATATAAAAACAAATACACCATAATAGATCCCCCCAGCTAGCTAATAGTGGGGTAAGCACCCTAGGAATACCACAGAGGGGAAGGAGGGAGGGTAAACCTGACTGCAGGTGCATACCTATCGAACATCTACATTTATGGTAGGTACAAAACTGCACTATGTCCTTCAAGGATGCATCTGCAGTCATCACATATGGGTAGAATACCACAGCCAATCTGGGGGTGGAGGAACTAGGAAAAGGATGGTGTAGCTAAGATACCCTGCAGGACAGCCGTAGCAAAGCCTGCTCTGGATCTGGAATATAAAGGTAAATTCTAATGCTTGGCAAATGTATGCATGGAGCTCCATGTGGCAGCTTCTAAAATGTCCTTTGTAGCCTCCCCTCTTAAGAAGGCTGTAGAGGTGGCTGTGGCTCTCGTAGAATGAGGTCTGATGTTAGCTGGTATAGTCTTTCCATGAAATGAGTAACAAAAGCGAATGCAATTTCCTATCCATTTTGAAATAGTCTGTTTGGAAATTGCTTTTCCTTGAGTACCAGCAGCATATGCTACTAGCAGCTGGTCAGCTTTTCTGAAACCT
The DNA here is from genome assembly GCF_019279795.1 of Protopterus annectens. Taxonomy (NCBI): domain Eukaryota; kingdom Metazoa; phylum Chordata; order Ceratodontiformes; family Protopteridae; genus Protopterus; species Protopterus annectens. Next base: position 1,190,904,498 of record NC_056741.1, read on the forward strand.
TTAGTTTTGTCCAAGTAGTAGCGCAACTGTTTGTGAATGTCCAGGGTGTGCAGTAGTTTCTCCCCTTTGTTTTGTGGATTTGGGAAGAAGGTAGGCAAGTGAATGGCTTGATTCAATGAAACCCTGGATACCACCTTTGGCATAAAAGTAGGATTAGTTCTTAATGAAACTCTGTCCTGGTGAAAAATAATGAATGGCTGCATTGCCATAAGGGCCTGCAATTCCAAAACCCTTCTTGCTGAGGTTATTGCCAGAAGGAAGGCAGTCTTCCATGAAAGGTACTGTAGATCTGCAGATGCTGCTGGTTCAAATGGAGGCAGTGTTAGTTTTTCCAACACGAAGTTAAGGTCCCAAGCAGGTAGAGGTGGTTTCCGAGGAGGTTTGATGTTTTTGATTCCTCTTAGAAACTGTCTTAGGAGAGGATGAGAAAAGACAGGTGGATCAGTATTGTACTCTGCTGAAATTGCTGAAGCATGAATCTTAATAGAAGAGTAAGACAGACCATTGTGGAACATTTCTGCCAAATATTCCAGGATATGTGCCATTTTCATCACTGTCGCATCTAGGCCCTTTGTGGTGTTCCAGATGAGAAATCTTTTCCATTTTGCTGAATATGCCTTTCTTGTGGAAGGATGGCGAGCTTCCATAATAATATCCTTCACTCTCTGGGATAGCTTATCCTGAGGAGGAGTCAAGGTATTCTCCACACTGTTAGTTGCAATGTTTTCAGGTTGGAATGTAGAGTTTTGTATCTGTGCTGTGTCAGTAGAAGTGGCCATAGAGGCAGAAGCCATGGTTTCGTACGTGACATGCTCTTTAGCAGTGGGTACCAGTGCTGTCTTGGCCAGTCCGGAGCTATCAGAATCACTTTTGGCTGCTCTGTCCTGATCTTCAGTAACACCTTGGTCATTAATGGGATAGGAGGAAATGCATACACTGTCAGATTTCTCCAGCTGAAAGAGAGAGCGTCCACTTTCCACGCTTGTGGGTGGTATGTCCTTGAGCAGAATTTCTTCAGTTGATGATTGTGGGGGGATGCAAATAGATCTATGTCCGGGCTCCCCCAAGATTGTGTTATCTGTTGGAAGATGTCTGGGTGCAGCATCCATTTGTGTGCATCCATGATATTTCTGCTTAAGCTGTCCGCCAGTGTATTGTCTTTCCCTGGCACAAACTGAGCTTGTAGCTCTATATTGAGTTTCAAGGAAAGATCCCATAGATTCATTGCCAGTTTGCAAAGAGGGTAGGAATGGGTACCTCCTTGCTTGTTCTGATAGGGACATGCAGGTATGCCTCCTTGAGGTCTAGAGTCACCAGCCAAGACCCCTTGCCCAGCATGGGAAGGAGTTGCTGTAGAGTCAGCATTTTGGCACAATGAGATAAGTATTCAGTGCGGACAAGTCGAGAATTGGTCTCCATTGATGCTCTTTTCTTGGAACAAGGAAAAGCCTGGAGTAAAATCCTTGGCCTTGTTCTGAAATAGGAACTTTTTCTATGGCTTTCATTTGTAGTAAGTTTGAGATTTGTTTCAAAGCCTCTGCCCTTTGATTTGGTGGCAGACCTGGCATGCCTTTTCTTTTTGGCAATGTGTGGAAATGGAACCTGTATCCGTTGTCTATTATTTGGAGTGTCCATTTGTCTCTTGTAATGTTGTGCCAATTTTTTGAGAATAAAGAAAGCTTTCCGCCCAAAGGTGCTTCTAATTGAGCCCTGGTTGGCGGAATCAAAGCAAAGTCATTGAGTTTGTCCTTGTGCAGCCGTTGTAGGTCCTGAACTGCCTGTCTGGATTGGAGGTTGCCATTGACGGCCTCTGTAGGAGCCCCTAGCTTGCCCTCTACCTCTGGCACGCCTGTTCCTGCCCCTTTGAAATCTTTCTGTGTCCGGAAAGGACCAATTCTTGGAAGGCCAATTTCTGCTGAATCTAGGCGGTTGGACTTGAAGAAAATCCTTAACTGTTTGTACAGATTTTGCCTTTTCCTCAAATTTCTTTAGGGCTTCTTGAGCAGTGGAACCAAATAACTTTTGCTTTTCCAGTGGAGCATCCAAAAGCTTAGCTTTAACATGGTCTGGCAGAGATTGTTCCTTCAGCCAAGCATGCCTACGTATGACAACACCCGTCATTGCTGACCTACATAAAGCTTCCAATGCATCATAACCACACTGCAAGAAATGGTTGCTAACCTGCTGGGAGTTATGTACCAGATCCTGAAGGGATTTATGGTCAAGGGGTTCAGTAGAAGACAGTTTCTTATGCATTTCTTCTAACAAATACTCTTGGTACTGTATCATATGAAATTGACAATTTAATGCCCTCATAGCAAGAGTGGCAGAAGTATACACTTTTTTACCCCATCTCTCTAATGCCCTGGACTCCTTTGCAGAGGGGAGTGGGTTCTTAGTAGTAACAGCTGCAACCCCTTTAGGGCCCTGTGAAATAGTTTCAGGATCAGCAGAGTGGGCCTTGTGAAGAAAATTATGTGTGTCCGGGACCCTGTAATACCTATCGGGCTTAACAGGGGCCGGAGGCAGAGTGTCAGGGGTCATACCAGAGTCAGAATACACATCATCAATGACATTTAAAACAGGAGGAATAGCCAAAGGTCTATGCTGAGGTAAATGAAGAAAAGTTCTTAGTCTTTTCCTGGAATCAGAATATTCCTGGCCCTGCCATTTGAAATGCTCTCTCATAGTGTGAAGGGTCTCCCCAAAGGAAAGCTCTTCAGGAGGGAAGGCTGAGGGGATAGATTCCTCTGCATCCGAATCCTCGTAGGCCGAATAAGCCTCCTCCTGGTAGTCTGAGTGATCCGAGCCATCAGAGGCCTCCTCTGAGGAAAGGGGATCAGGGGGATCCACCCTGGGCCTTTTGTCTAGAGGAGGTTGGGAGCCCCTGTCCGGATGGGGCTGAGAACCCCTGATTAAAGAGATAAGGTCCTCTGCTAAGGTTAGAATCTGTAAACTAGAAGAGGGTCCCTGAGAAATAACCCAGGGAGGCATGGCTTTAGTGTGTTTTGCAGCTTTAGCCCTGGTGAAGGCCTTAATGGACATGGATACAGGAGGCCTGGCTGCACCACATGCCGGTGTAGCTTTGTGCCCGAAGCAGAAGCAGTTCGCAAGTGCCGGTCGGCCAGCTCCTGCAAATTCGCTATCCGAAGACTTCAAAAGCTAAGTACCCCATTGGGGACTCTTTCTTGCCTCAGCCGATGTCAGAAAAAGTTAATAATTGTTTAACTTGTGGGAAACAAATACCTCATAAGGATTCATACTGAAGATTCCAATACACCAGTTTCTGAAGGCAATTCTGTAACCGACTCGGTAGGAGCCTCCGGGGTCGAGGCTGTCAGTTGTATTGTTTCAGGGTTCGGAAGTTCCAAGGACTCAGTATCAGCCAAGACCGAGACACTCGCGGTAGGCCTAGCCGCGGTTTCAGCCGAAACCGCGGCCCGCGTGTGTCGGTCCTTGTCTTTCCATTTCTTAATTAAATGTGATGTCGGGGTTTCCGACGGCATTTTGTATGAAAAACTAGCCCCAAAAAACTCTTCTGCAAACTCCGACTGACGTCTAAGAGTGCGTCGGTTGAAGGAAGCACAGGCTGAACAGGCCGAGACGTCGTGGTCTGGGCCTAAGCAGGGGAGACAGTAAGAGTGGAAATCCTTATGAGGTATTTGTTTCCCACAAGTTAAACAATTATTAACTTTTTCTGACATCGGCTGAGACAAGAAAGAGTCCCCAATGGGGTACTTAGCTTTTGAAGTCTTCGGATAGCGAATTTACAGGAGCTGGCCGACCGGTACTTGCGAACTGCTTCTGCTTCGGGCACCACGCGGCAAGAAAGACTGGGGAAGATGGTGTCGGCTGACGCTTTTATACCCCAGGCACTCTGACGTTGGGGAAGGGGCGACATCAGCCGACGCCGGACCCAGACTTTGGAATCCGGCCGACCGAAGGGCTGCCTGAGGCAGGACAACCCGTATGTGATGACTGCAGATGCATCCTTGAAGGACATCTGTACTTTCACAGGAGTTCTTTGGAGCTTTATTTGCTTGGAAACACTTAACATGCACAAGACCATAAGGAACTGTCATTTCTCTCAAGTTTACAAATCATAAAACACATTATTAAATACCATGGATAAATAATGAATAATAGAATTAATAATAAACCAAAAGTTCTATCTTGTAAAACTTACTTCTGCTGATCCCTGCAAGGTGGGAGCCAGGTGAATAATTAAGTAATAGAACCCTTTCTCTCCCTAAAAGTGAAGATTCCTCCCTCTGAGTATAGTTGAGGGTTCAAGTTTGAGTCGTGCTGCTATACTTTTTATCCACTGTTTTACTTGTATCTTGAAATCCTCCAAAAATAATCTAAAACCTCAAAAATGCATCTAGGTACCTCTCCTGGTTTGAAGGAAAAAAACAAGATGTCATTTGCATAGAGTGCCAATTTAATGCGTAACTAACCAAGTCTACACTCCTGTCTGACTACCTGATTCTCTCAGATAGTGGCTCTGTATAAAGAGCAAACAGAAGATAGGACATAGGGCATCTCTCTAAGATACCTCTCTGAATCTCTCATTTATCTGACAACTCTGTATTAAGCTTAATGTGAGCTTCAAACCTTTCATAAATATTGGCCAATATACTAGAAAATTTGCTGGGGAACACAAAGATCTTTGAGACTGCATTGAGATATTTCCAATATGCTCTATCGGACACCACTTTCTCAGCACTAGGAGAAGCACATTCTTAAATCTGATGTCCTGTAACACCAATGACACCTTGAATATACTGTCAAAGGTTCACCACCTGGGTATAAACCCATGCTGGTCATCCTGCACCTATGTGGAGATAAAGGTCATTATCCTTCCAACCAGAATAGGCATAAAAATCTTGTAAGCCTGATTTAATATTGCAGTCAGCCTATACAAACCTAGCAACTTCAGCTCCTTCCCTTCTTTCAGTACTACAACTAAAACACCCTCTTTCCAGGAATTTGGGCTCTTGTATGTCTCTAACACTTGGATTAGGACTCCTGATATCCCATGAAATAGAGACATAGCTGGACTTAGGCATAGGCCAACTAGGCGGCCATCTAGGGCGTCGCTCTAGCAGGGGTGCTTTTTCTGTGTTTATCTGGTGTAGGTAGACCAGGATGGGGGCACCGGGTGGTGTGGTGCCCTTTAGCCTAGGGCACCAGTTGACCTAAGGCCACTCTTGAGTAGAGATTTACCTTCCATTTGAAAGAACTCTACTAGAACCCTCTCCAGACAATTGCTACAGAGTCTGAATGATTTTTAAACCCTTCATTATGCTTAATAGCTACCATGTACTAATATGCTATCCAAGTGTTTTTAAGTACTTGCTATAAATATCAAATTGAATAGATTTGGCTGCCAAATGAGCATCATTTAGTAATTGATTAATCAATCACCCAAGACCAAGTTCACCTGACTTAAAACCATACCAGGAGTATAATTATTAAACTCACAGTAACTCCATCTTTTGCATTGGACACATTGTTTTTTATAGTCTCGTACAACAACATGTCATTGAAACCAGTGCAGTCTTCATTACAAACAAAAAATATACATATATCTTGTAGTACATTTTCACTTAGAGCTGACAAAGCAGGAATTTCAACAAAAAGGTGTTTTTTTCTGCACCAGTTTGAATTGGGATTAAAAAAAAAAAAATTCTGAATGTGTACCTCCTTTGACATGAGTACATCCTAACCGTTCCCTAGATTATTAGTATTACAATTTACCTTGATTTTTTTCATTGTTACTCTTCTTTTATTTTGATTATAAAACTTTTACAATAAAACAAGACACATCAGTTTCTACACTGCTTCCATTTATACTTCCTGTTGCAACTTTTGCAAACACTAATAAGATGCATGTTTGCTGCAGTTTGTATCACATAGTGGAAGATATTTCCAAGTGTATCTCCTATTGTTTCTAATACTGATTTAAGTCAGGGTTTTAGTGTCTGAAAGTCATTTGGTATCACCAGCATTGACTTTTTAAATATTGCTGTAAATATATCCCCTACACTTGAGCCACAATTGACTAGAGTAATATGAAATCCAGGTTAGCCATGACCAGCATGTATTTGTAGCTATTATGGTCATGATACATTTTTAGACAGTGTATCCCTTCATATTGTGTACTGGAAAGGCTATATAAGATGCTCACACACACACACATGTGCACATATATTTTCTCAATCCTTCCTTTGCTGCATTGGATGTGGTGCCAAATTAAGATTTCATTACTGGCTTGTTATCTGGTTTATTACACCAAACGGTGGTAATTCCATAGCATTTGCCAGCATCTTCCACATGGCATAGTGACGTGTTTCCCCAGTCCTCTGGCGCTGTACAATACAATGACGAATCACACATACAGTATTTAAATCCTTCATTAATGTCAACATAATAGTTCTGTGTGTTCATACTGGGGCAACAGTATGGCAGGCAGAAAATACAAGCTAGAATATAATGCACAATGAATGAATTTCTGAAATACCAAGGCAATTTCTTTTATGACCTTAAATGTTACATTGTGAAATCATTGTTAACTGTAACTGATAGCCTCCCTGGCAGCTGGGACATCATTAGCAACATTATTGCAATAGCACATTGCAGCTCTCAGCTGCTGAAGTGATTAATTTAACTGAGCTCTCTGGAAATTATAAACTGGTGGTGTGATATTATTCTAGGTATAGAGGGCTGTACTTCTGACAAACTGTCTGCCTGTGGTTATGCCACACTGACAGTCTTTGCCAGTTTCACAGTATATTCCAAAGTTGCATTTACTGGAAACATTTCAAATAAGGCATTTCAGAGTAATGTAGTACAAAATCTATACTTAGCCATTGTTTTAACATCACTGCTACTCTTACTGAATGTAAAAAGGTTTTATGACTCTAAATGTCCTTAGATGTTTGTAGTCTGCTCAGCTGTTCAACCTAGCAGCCCAGGTGAGTCATTTATTAAAGCAACTTTTTTCCTTTCCTTTTTGTGCATTTATTTTTTTTTCAGCCCTGTATATATGTTGTACCATTTTTTTCAGCTTTTAATTTTTTGTTCATAAAAGATGTCACATGCTACTTACTGTCATTTCTACATTACTTTTCAAAAATTCTAAAATACTATGATAGACCACCTACTTTCATTTTTAATGAGCCAATATCAAAACAAAAGTATGACTACTTTCTGAAAATGTAATGACATTCAGATGTTAGAAAAGCTAAAATACTGTAGTAAACCTTATTATTTTTTGTACTTTTTTGTACACTCTATCTTCCCATACCCTCTCCAGAGGATTCCATTGCCTATTAACTTTGTGTTATTATTCTAAGCTCACCATATACAGAGAGAAGTGAAATCCCAGACAATGGGAACTTTATCTGCAAAAACCTGTCTCATACTTAAGAGAAAGCATTTTCAGTCTGGTCAGCTTCACTGAACTGAATGATTGCCAGTCAGAGTTGATGGGTAGTTATACAATTGATAAGAAAGCTTATGGGTTCTCATCAGATGTTGCAAAAATATCTGCATAGCTGAGTGTCTTAAAGGCTATAAACTAAAGTCAAATGGTTGTTTGTACAGTAGAGCTAAATCTCACCACAGGGCATGTTGTGACTTTAACTGCAATTGTAATATGCTCTACGCTCTGAAAACTATCACTTTCAAAGTCTTCACTCACTTTTTTAGGTCTAAAGACTTCATTAAGAATCATTATGAATGTCCCATTAGAGTTTACCAGTTTTATTCTTAAAACATTCTGGTCCAGGCATATTTTTCAAGACATCGGATTATTAAAGTAATTTATATTCCCAATGCTATCTTTTGAAAGATCAGACATATTTACAAGATAATCAACGTTACACTTCACAAATATTGCTATACATAAGCAACATTACATAAATTATTCAGTTCCTGCCCCCTTTTTTTAAACAAGAAACATCTTTATTAAACCATCACTTACGACATAAACAATCTTACATTTATATAAATGAAATGAACCACACTGACATGTGCAACAATATTGTTAAAATCAGTCCTGTTTCAAATTTGCTAAAAAGCTATCCTGTTCAAACTAAATTCTGAGCCTACACAGTTTTGATCATAGCATAAGCACCTTGTGAAGATGGCCACCTGGCACCTTGTCAATAAGCACATTTTCCTTTTTTTTAATCCTGTTTTTGGTAATGGCTTCTTATAGTCTCTCCACAACCCCAAAACTGCCTGTTGACTGGGGTCATAATATAATTCTTTTCAAAGACGACATCTATCCACCCATCATCTACAGATATATTGAACTGTACCTTATGTGTCAACCTCATATTGTTTCAGATTATTAATCTTTTTTTAATACAGTCCTTGCATAATTGCACATACCAAATGCACAGTAGTGAAATATTTAAGTATCATTAAATAAATAGGTGCAATACTATCTGCTTTAAATATTACAACAAATAAGCATCATTTTGTTGTGGAACTGGAAGGGTAGTAGCTAAGTTTGTCAAATATCCGATGTCTTTCTCTGGATGTGTTTTAGAAAGTAGCAATAAATATCACCAAAGTACAATGTGAGCATCATCTCTCACCCTCTGAGAAGTTATAATTATTTTCTCAAAAATTCCAATAATCATATTTTTGTGACATTTCTAACACCTGCACATGAGCACACAGAAATTATGGAAATTACAAAGCAATTGAGTCTAGTGACCATATATATCTTGCAAGTACCCATCCTCAGTCTGAGCACCTCCACTTTAGGATGGCTACACCACTCATACCCACAGTGAATTTATTTATAGACAAATCATCCAGATTTTGTTTGAAAGACATTATTGTATCCATTGTTTAGCATGCAGAGCAGTCTGCTCCATATGTAGGAGAGGCCCTGCATGATTAATCTGTCCATCACATTCTATTTAACTGCTAATGTAGATTTTGGTCTCTAGTTCTCATACTTATGGAGTTATTGTACTTGCTCAGATTCACCTGCTTCTTGTATTTGTGGAGCTATTGGACTTGCTTAGTTACACCTGCTTCTGGTGTTTGTGGAGCTATTGGACTTGCTCAGTTACACATGTTTCTGGTATTTGTGGACCTATTGGATTTTCTAGATACACCTGGTTCTGGTATTTGTGTAGCTATTGGAATTGCTCAGTTACACCTGGTTCTAGTATTTGTGGAGCTTTTGGACTTGCTCACATACATCATTTCTACATTCATTCTTTCTAAAATCATACTACTTAGTCTATAAATAATGTAATGGTTGGTAGCTTCATGAAGAATATCTGACTCAAATGAAGTGGATTCATTGAATACAATACTCAACAAACTGATACATATATATTTTTTTTGCAAGCAGCAAGACTCCACCGGTTACATTTATACATATTATCTCCTTGGTCATAAAATGAGGGGGAATGGCAAAGTTGTTTTCACCAAATCTAAGTTTTTAGTAAAAATGCTTCATAGCACTGAGATTGGTAGAATAAATACTCAGTACAGTTGCAGTGTTCCAGTTTTGCTATTTTGTAATACTACACAGTTTTTGTTTTCCATGATCCAATACCTACCCCACAGCCAGTATGTGTAAAATATATACATTTTTTCTGCTTTTTCTCTAATAGTTTAACTAAAGGTTACCCACATTATCACACCTTTTGTTCAGCTGTATTCCTCATCTGAGCTGCCAGCATCAGGCAAATGCATAGAACAGGGCACAATGCTTCATTTTTGCATTGTGCCATTAAATTACTTTAGTAACTGTGTAATGAATTAGACAGTGTTGCTGTCAGTTGTTATACAATTTGTCAGTTTGATACACAATGCCCAGCAACTGCATAAATTCTAGAGAGAGGATCATATCCTTCCTAACTTGAATTAAAATTTGTAGTCATAGAGCTACCTATTTATTTCTAAAATCCAAAACTTCAACCCCTTTTAATCACCCTTCATGCCAAACTGTCACAAACAATACAAAGGTTTAAGATGTACTCCAACAAACAAATATGAACGACCAAACTTGTAAGTAAAAACCGGCTCAGCTCCAAGAAAACTGAAAACTTTAATGGACCAAACACTATGAAATAACAGCAATAAAAAACAAACAAAATACTGTTACTAAGCGCTTTCAATCGTATAAACAGTCGGGCATCATCAGAGTAAACAAGCTCTTCCAAAGCAGCTGTATTTAAAAAATGTAACTTGCGCACACACATACAAAGGTTTAAGATGTGCCTTGGTGTATGGCAGAATAAGGCTCTAGTCACTGTGTACCACATGACCCATGGTAAGATACAGACAGTCTTGACTCCGTATCTAGGGAGACGTTGTCACCTAAATGAAATGATTGTGGTACTTTGGCTCAGATATATTACTGAACAATATTTGTGTTGGTAAGAATGCTGTACCTGGCAAAGGTCATGGTCACTCCTACTCCATATCTAAGGAAACATTTCATGGGCAGATGAAGAATGGCAGTCTTTTGGTTCAAGGCATGACAGCAGCTCTAACCCTGTAAATAATTGGGCCATAGCCAGTGTAGGCACAGGACACTGACATATCATTTCAGGGTGGCACTTTGGGGTTCCTCCTATGTATAATATTGTCATACTCTTAAATTATGCCATTGTGGTCATCAATCAAAAGAGATTTATACTTTTGACGCTTAGTGCACACATGCACACATGCTTACCTATAATATTTTGCATGCTGCTTGTGTTTATTAACTCTTTGTACCAGGCAACATGTGGAGGCTGGTGAGTGTACACTGAAACAGCAAATATCAGTATGCTAGACAAGTTACCCAGGATCTGAAGCTGAACTAGATGATGGGATTGAAAGAATCCAGAGAATTAATCTAGCAGCTACAAATTAGGTTTGAACTTTATTATTACTACTAAAAGTAAACGTGAGTACTTGATTATGGAAAGCTTATATGACAGCTACAGTACATTTGGTAGGGCTAACACTTCAGCAAATGCAAGGGCTCCTCAACTTGTAAAGGCTAAAACCACCTTTCCACTGCTGTTGCTGTATGGCATGACTTAATGAAGTACAGAGTCTGGAGTCTGTCATTATTTGATAAAACAACACATTTGTAATAGGGAAACTAAAACTTTTGCTATGTGCTGGAAAGATACAAGTTTAGTATGAGATGCATGAGACAGGAAGTGACATACTGTGTTAGTCTAGTACTTAAAGCATTGTGTTCATCAAGGTCATATAGAGTTTGTGCTTCACATAAAGTCATGGTCATATAATTACTTTCAGTATTTATATTATTTTCCATCACTAGAAGAAGTTTTATTTAGATTATTCTGCTCCCAATTTCTTACTGCTGGAATTTCCTACACGCACATGGTGGCACTCTTAAACATGAAGGGCAATTGTACAGGCCAGAGTCCTACATCATAAACTTGGATGTGAAGTAGCACTGCTTAGCAATCAGGAACCGGGGTGTACAAGTTTTATGTAATGATGCAAAATGAGGCAAGTGGGAAAGTGCATGACTTATGATCACAGAATGCAGACTCACAAGAATATTCCATACACCAGTCTATATTGCTGTATGATTTAAAATCACAGGAGGAACCAGGAACTTGAGTATCTGCCATTGTCATTTCTTACAGTAGTGTAAGCACAGATTATCCATACCTATATATGACTTATACACACAGCTTACAACAGATGTAATGCATTACCCACCATATTACTGTTAAATAATGACAACAGCCTTTGAAGTACAGCTACCTGGCATAATATAAATGCCACCTCAGGTATCCCCTGAAAAAAGGCCACTAGACTAGTGGGATTAACCCAGTCAATGAAAGATAAAATAAAATAAAACACAAAAAGCTAATTGCAGAATATTTCTGGTACAGCTGTAAAACAGAACTTTGACACACTAGAAACTAGTAAAACAACCACCGACCAACTCCAAGGAAGTTTTAAGGCGTTATTGGATACAAAACGACAACTGGTAACATAAACACTTAGCACTTTCACCCGTTCACCATATCGGGCATCATCAGAGTGTAAAAGGCACCTAATCCATTCAACTTTTATAACTTGTTATACCAAAATGCACCACCCCCACATATTTGAAAAGCCCAATCACAACCCTTCAATTGATACATT